>NC_058380.1:62119000-62442500 GCF_018350175.1 Felis catus | reverse complement strand
TAATACTTTGATCCTGTGGCACAGTCACTGTTGGCCTTGATTCTTGATTAGCTTTGAAATAAATTTTAGAGTAATATAAATGTTGGAAAATACCTTCTTTATTCTTTTATAGGTTATTTTCTTTATCCATTTTTAAAATTCTTTTCATTATAGCACTCAAGAATGACCAAAAAAAGAAAACGCCAAGATGATTTTCAAAAAGTAAAACTAAAAGTGGGTAAAAAGAAACCCAAATTAGAAAATGCTACTGTTACAAACTTTAAAACGAAGACTATACATCTGCCTGAGCAACTCAAAGAAGATGGAACTCTTCCAACGAACAATAGAAAACTTAATATAAAGGTAAATCATAAATACTGTTTTGATAAAGTAAGATTTTTCTTTGAAATCATCTAGAATGTTTTTTGTGAAAAGTTGTATTGATTCTCAGGGTTTATTGACGGCTTAAGTTCGGAGTTTGTCCATTAATCAAATCTGAGTTGCCACTGCAGCTTTCCCATCTCCTCCAGAAAGACTTGCTCAACTAAATGCACAGTGATTTCTGTTATATACCTATTTGATGTGTTAATATATGATCTGGAAAAAATTCTGTTTAACTTTTCAATGTAACAAGTTTTTGATGTGACAATTTTCTAGCTGTTTTTATAGTTCATGAAGATCTTTTCTTACTGATTTTTTTTTTTTTTTTTAAGAGAGAAAGTATATGAACTGGGGGGAGGGAGGGAGAATCTTAAGCAGGCTCCTCACCCAGTGCAGAGCCCGAAGATCTTGTCTTACTCATTTTGAACCCACATAACTTACAGGTTCTCAGTAAATGTGTGAAGTTAATTCAAGTTTGAGCAATAGTTTTGTTTAAAATTTTAACAGCTTTATTGAAATGTAATTTATGCATAATAAAATCAACCCATTTAAAGTGTGCAATTCTGTAACTTTTAATGTATTTATAGTTATGCTATTATCCCCACAATCTAATTTTAGAACAGTTTTATCATGCCAGAAAGAAACCCTATATCTATTACAGGTCACTCCCCATTCTTCTCCCCTAGCTCTAGGCAGCCATTAATCTGCTTTTTGTCTGTGTAGATATGCTTATTCTGGTCATTTCATATAAATGGAATAATATGATATATGGTCTTTCGTTACTGGTCTTTTAGTTAATATGTTTTTGAGGTTCATCTGTGTTACAGCGTATCTGTGAGAACAGTACTTCATTTCTCTGTACTGTTGAATAGAGTTTCAGTGCATGGTTAATGTCACATTTTATCACTCATCAGTCGATGGACATTTGGTTGCCACTTTTTGACTCCCATGTGTAAAGCTGTTATGAGCATTTGTGAACCAGTTTTTGTGAAGATCAACATTTTCTAGTTTTGCTTTTAAGTTCTGAAGTTAAATAAAATTGAAAAGGTACTTGAAGTTACTTTTTTTTCCCCACAGATGGTATAAAGTATTCCACAAATAAAATTGTCAAATGTTATACTCAGAATACACACATATCCTGAAAGACTATTTAAAATAAGGAGAATGCATTTGTTAAATTAAGAGTATATAAACGTACCTACCATATGTTTGGTACATAGTAGGTTTTTCAGTAGTGATGATGATTGTTGTCACTTTAAATGATAGCCTACATGCAGGTTAATTTCAGAAAGAAGATTCTGACCAAGAGTTATGTAATGTTTTTATTAAGCTAAATATATTTTAAAGATAAAACAATCTTAGTAAAAGCTAAATAACATTTCAAAAATACTTACTGAAGTAGTTTCCTCAAGGAGAGTTAATTTATTAGCATAGTTTTAGTTAGCATGTTTATTTGAAAATGTTATAATATAGCTAAATCCTGTATTTTTATTTTTAGGATTTGCTGTCACAGATGCATCACTACAATGCTGGGGTTAAACAAAGTGCTCTTCTTGGACTTAAAGACCTTTTGTCTCAATACCCATTTATAATTGATGCACACCTTTCAAACATATTAAGTGAAGTGACTGCTGTGTTTACAGATAAAGATGCTAATGTACGATTAGCAGCAGTTCAACTTCTTCAATTCCTGGCCCCCAAAATACGAGCTGAACAAATTTCTCCATTTTTTCCTTTGGTAAGTGCCCATCTCTCTAGTGCCATGACTCACATTACTGAAGGAATTCAGGAGGACTCTTTAAAAGTTTTGGACATTCTGCTGGAACAGTACCCAGCCTTAATTACTGGCCGTAGCAGTATATTGCTTAAGAATTTTGTAGAACTTATTTCTCATCAGCAGCTGTCCAAAGGACTGGTAAATAGAGACAGATCCCAGTCCTGGATACTTTCTGTAAATCCTAATCGGAGACTCACTTCTCAGCAGTGGAGGCTGAAAGTCTTAGTGAGACTCAGTAAATTCCTTCAGGCCTTGGCAGATGGATCCAGTAGGTTGAGAGAAAGTGAAGGACTTCAGGAACAAAAAGAAAATCCCCATGCCACTAGCAACTCCATTTTTATCAACTGGAAGGAACATGCCAACGACCAGCAGCACATCCAGGTTTATGAAAATGGGGGTTCACAGCCAAATGTCAGTTCACAGTTCAGGCTACGGTAAGAAGGATTTCAGTTATGTCCACACTCAGTTTTCCTATATTGAATTTTAACTGCTGATCATTGATGGCTAATTGTGGGGAGACATGAAGTTGTCTTTTATAGTTTTCATATAGTTACTCATGATTTGATTTTATTTACTGATGGGAGGAGTCATCTGAAAGTATTAATTTGTTCATTTCTTACAAAGCCTAATGAGAAATAAAACTTGATGGTCTTTTTTGGCTTTGTCATCTTAGAATTTTATTTTCTTACTAGTCTTGATCAATGTAATTGTCAATTCAGGGAACTTCATTTTACTGGTACTTTACATTTAAGATTTAAATTAAACGGAGTGGTATTTTTTAATCATTAATTTTTATTTTTCATTCTTACCTTTCCTTATTAGGTACCTGGTTGGAGGACTAGGCAGTGTGGATGAAGGCCTGTCATCTACTGAAAACTTGAAAGGATTTATTGAGATAATAATTCCATTGCTAATTGAATGCTGGATTGAAGCTGTGCCTCCACAGCTAGCTGCTTCTGTTGGAAATGGTATAGAAAGAGAACCTCTGCAGGTTATGCAGCAAGTTCTTAATATTATTTCCCTTCTGTGGAAACTCTCCAAACAACATGATGAAACTCATAAATTGGTGAGAACTTAATGGATTCTTTATTTTCTAAGTAATGCCTTTTATCATAAATGGGCAGGTTAGAAATTTACTAATTGATTGCTACTAATTGATTATGCATTTTCCAAAATAATTTTAGTGGTGTAACCATAAGCTTGTTTCTTATTTTAGCCCCAAAATGCAAGTTAAGATAGTCTTGTGAGATGATTCTGAAATTTGTTTGTTTGTTTATTTAAGACAGCACAAGTGGGAGAGAGGGGCAGAAAGATTATTTTTTTTTGCGTGCACACGAGGGGTGGGGGGAGGGAGGGAGAATATCTTAAATAGGCTCCATGCTCAGCTTGATCCTGTGGCCCTGGGATCCTGACCTGAGCCGAAATCAAGAGGCAAGATGCTCAACTGACTGAGCCACTTGTGTGCCCCACTCTGAATATTTTTAATTTAAGTGAAATGTGTAACTGAATGAGCTTGTTTTCATTTGCTTTTATTAGATGTAATCACAGTAGTGTTACCATGTATTGTTTATGGCAGATTGATTACATAGGAGCATTCTAGTTTCTGGAGGCCTCTTATGGGATTAAAAAAGTTGCTTATTAAGGAGTTTCTTCCAGTGTATGCCACATTGTCAATTTTAGCAGAAATGGACCACAGTGAAGATCTTATAACTAACCTGTGATTTAGAGAAGAAATTAGTTACAGACTTGATTAGTGCATGCTGTTTTGTTTTCTCTTGGCAAGGGATATAAGATCAGAACACATTTCTAAAAGTCACCTTTCACTGTAGGTAAGCTGTAGTTCTAGGTATGGTCTGCGTGAAATTAACCTAAGATTCTAAGTTGTGTAGTAGTTTTTTACTAGAAAAGATGATAGTAGAGACGAGTTTCGTGATGATTTATCTGCTGTGTGGGGGAGAGTTGAATATTGGCAGCCTTTTTGAAGTGCTGTGGTATAGAGAATATAATGTATAGTCCATGGTGTAAGTAAGGAAGAACGAGATCTAAGATTAATTGGTATTAAATTAATATGATAGCACACTTAAAGGGCAGCTGCAGGAACAATACTTTAAAGCTTAAAGTATCTGGTTTATAGAATTTCTGCAAGGATTTTTGACTAGGCAGGTGTGAATCCTTGAAGTTGCCTGCATGTGTACAAAACTGACAAAGCAGTTTTTTGGTTTTGTTCAATTTTTATTTCAAGCTGGAATTTAGAATGAGTTAATAGACTCCATAAAATAAGATGAAGGATAAACTAAAAAGAGTATTCAATGATCCTGAAAAGCATTGTGGAATCATACTAAGGTGTGTGTTTCTTGTAAGAGCTTGCTCTAGCGCTGTTAACCCATTATCCATCATCTGTAGGGTTGTTACATGAATTGCTTTTTCAAATAGGACGGTATTTTATTGACTACAGTTTTGAACCTGTCTCATGATTCATTGCATACATTGGCAAGAAATTGATCAGGGTTGGGGGTAGAGTGTATAATTTTATGAAAGCAAAGCTTACTGTCCTTTATGGCAATTAACCTATGGTGTAAGCTAGTGACTAACAATGCATACAGGTTTTTGGTAAAGGATGTTATTTGCCTTCTTGAATGGATTTATCTGAAGATGGGATAGAAAGTAAAAGTCACGATATCAACATAAACCTTAAGTACCAGTCTTTCCTTCATTTTTAGAAAACTAAGAAAAATTCTAAGCATTTTGGTGTTTGGTGACACACAGGCACTAATTGTTAATCCTTTAGTAATAGTGTTTGTAACCAGATAGAATGGTAGGACCAAATGCAAATTCATTAATTATGCTAATTTTATATTATGCACTATTCAGATAATACTGTGAAAAGATCTAAACACTGCTTTAATTTTATGGATATTTCAAGTTTGTATGCCTTAGAACTATTCTGTGCTATTATAATACGACTGTTTATTAACAGTTCATTAACGTAGGACACTATATTCAGAAGACTGTTTTGTATAGATTGTTGAACGCTATGTAGAATACTGAACTGGGATACTATTTAAAATTCAAATAAATTGAAGAAAGTTTAATTTGAATAGAAATAGTATTTAAAAGCATACACTGGTAGAATTCTCTAATTTACCTTGGCAAATTGGTTATGTTGAATTGTAATAACTGGATAAGATAAGATCTATTATTTTGTTAAAAAAAATTTTTTTTAATGTTTATTTTTGAGAGAAAGAGCATGAGCGGGGGAGGGGCAGAGAGGGAGACACAGAATCTGAAGCAGGTTCCAGGCTCTGAGCTATCAGCACAGAGCCCAGTGGGGAGCTTGAACCCATGGACCACAAGATCGTGACATGAGCTGAAGTCAGAGCTTAACTGACTGAGCCATTCCAGGCGCCCCAAGATTCATTATTTTAGAGACAAAGCATGAATATGTATGCGAGCTGTACAAGGTGTCATTAAAATGCATTAATTTATTTTTTGTTACCATTATGTTTGTCTCACTCATCTTCAGTTATAGCTTAGTAGTTAAGATACTGGATAACCTATAACAGCTCAAACTTTAAAAGAGGAATGAAATGGCATTCCTTGGTCGTAAATGCAAATTGTGTCCCACAACCTAAATTGTAGCTCTTTTCTCTCAGAAAATGTGAAGGTCTTCTGGAGCACCTGGGTGGTTCAGTTGGTTTAGCATCTGACTCTTGATTTCGGCTCAGGTCATGATCCTAGGGTGATGAGATTGAGCCCCGCATTGGGCTCCATGTTGAGCGTGGAACCTGCTTAAGATTCTTTATCTTTCCCTCTGCCCTTCTACCCTGCTTGTGCATGTACTGGCTCGCTCTATAAAATTAAAGAAAAGGCAGGGGAGAGGGGGCACCTGGGTGGCTCAGTTGGCTGAGGGTCCTTCTTTGGTTCAGGTCATGATCTCATGGTTCGTGGGTTCGAGCCCCATGTCGGGCTCTGTGCTGACAGCTCAGAGCCAATTCTGTGTCTTCCTGTCTCTCTGCCCCTCCCCCACTCACGCTCTGACTCTCTCTCTCAAAAATAAATATACGTTAAAAAAAATTTAACAGAAAAAATGTATAGGGCTTCTATTGATAAATTGGCATCTAGATTAGGTGCAGCCTTGGGACACTTGCTTGCTTTTAGGTTTTGCTAAGTGTATTTATTTGCTGCATAGTTGAGAAACTTCATTTTAATCCAGGTTTTATTATTTATTAAAGTTTGTTTATTTAGAGACAGTGTGCACACATGCATGAGCAGGGAAAGGGCAGAGTGAGAGGGAGAGAGAGAATCCCAATCAGACTCCATGCTCAGCATGGAGCCTGACATGGGGCTTGACTGTGAGATCGTGTCCTGAGCTGAAATCACAAATCGGATGTTCAACCAGCTGAGCCACCCAGGTGCCCCTTAGCTTTGTATTTTAATGCTTGCTATTTTTAGTTTATATACTTCATTGCCCACGTCTTTTTTCCCATGAAGATTGGAATTTGTACAACGTGATGCAATTATGCATCAGGATTTGTTGAGCATCTATAAATATGGCTGTTTAAGTTAATTAAGATTCAGTTCCTTAGTCACACTGCTGCATTTCAAGTGCTCAATAGCTACATGTGGCTAGTGGCTGTGGTATTAGAAAACACAGATGAGTAATAATTCCATCACTGCAGAAAGGTCTGTTGAATAATGTTGCTGTACAGAGTCTCAGGTGTTGTTCTAGGCTCGGGGAATATAGAGATGAACATGACTAACAAGGTTGCTTGCCCTCCCAGTACTTAACTTTTGGTGGGATTGGTGGATGGTAAACAAATATATAATGTCAATACTAAGAAGAAAGATGAAAGTAAAGCAGGGTAAAGAGAACATGTGCTGGAACAGAGTGAGCGGGAGCTGTATTATTATTATTATGATGATGATGATGAAGGTTACTTATTTATTTTGAGAGTGAGAGAAAGAAAGAATCCCAAGGCTATGCACTGTCAGTATAGAGCCCAATGCGGGGCAAACTCATGAACTGTGAGATGACCTGAGCTGAAATCAAGAGTCAGAGGCTTAACAACTGGGCCACCCAGGTGCCTCAAGGGGGAGCTATTCTAAATAGATAGTCAGGAAACGCTTTCATGGCTTTTAAATGTCACTGAATAAAGTTAAAGGAGCAAGTCTTAGACCTGTGGGAAGAACCTTCCAGGCATAGGGAACAGCAAGTGCAAAGCCCCTGAAGTGAGAACAAATTTGGCATATCTGAGGAATGGCAGGAAAGCCTGTGCAAGTGAGGTACTAAGAGAATGGTAGAAGATAAGGGGAAAAAGTGACAGTGGCCAGATCATGTAGCACCCTATTGTCCATGGTAAGAAGTTTGGATTTTAACCCAAGTATGGTGAAAAGACATTGGAGAATTTTCAACAGGGAAGTGGCATGATCTGAATTATGTTTATTTAACTTTAATATGACGAATTGGTACATAGAACACTAGTGAACTTCCCTGTGATCAGCATCCAGGTCTAGCAAAACTGTGGAACCCAAACTCACACCATCTTTCCTGTCAATGACCAGTCCTGCCCTACATACATACTTACTCCCTTTCTTCTTTCCTGTGTTATTTGGAAGTATGGTTTATGCTTTAAAAGGTCACCGTAGGGGTGCCTGGGTGGCTCAGTCGCTTAAGCATCCGACTTCAGCTCAGGTCATGTTCTTGCAGTCTGTGGGTTCAAGCCCCACATCAGGCTCTGTGCTGACAGCTCAGAGCCTCGAGCCTGCTTCGGATTCTGTGTCTCCCTCTCTCTCTGGCCCTGCCCTGCTTGCATTCTGTCTCTCTCTCAAAAATAAACATTTCTTTAAAAAAATAAAAAGATCACCCTGGCTACTATGTAGAGAATTGATTTTTGAGAAGGGCAAGAGGAAAAGTAGGGAGACCAGTTGGGAGGCTATTGCAGTAATCTTGGTAAGAGTGGTGGATTAGAATAGAATGGTAGCTAGAGTTGAAGTGATGAGAAGCAGCTGGGTTCTGATAAAGTCATTGGGACTGCTGATGTGTATAGTGAAGGAAAGAGGAGCAAGAATGGTGCCTGCGTTATGATCCAAATGACAGTGTGACTGCCGGTGGGGAGATCAGTTTATTCATGTTAAGTTTAACATGCCTGTTAGAAGTTCAAGAAGACATGTTGAGTATACAGTGATAAATTAGCACAAAGAGAAGAATACAGTAAAGGATACTAAGGAGCTGTAGGGTAACCAGCTAGTCCTACATCCCAAGAAACCTTTTAGTCCCTGGAAAAATGGAATGGTTGGTTCTCTGGATAGGAGAAAATAAGAGTGTTGTAATTTGGAAAAAGTGTTTCAGGTAGGAGAGAAAGATTCATGAGTACTGCAAGAACTTTAGAGAATTGCATTGCTTTTTGACAAATATTTTTAATGGGAAATAATAGAATTGCTGGGAAGTAGAGTTATTGTGTAACGGAACACTAGTACAAAGACTTTCTGGTATATTTTACAAATATTGCACTAGTGGTTCAAATTCAGAATTTTCTTCTTAATTAGTTTCTCCCTTTTTCTTTTAAACAGTAAATAAAATACAAGTAATGATAATTATTAAACACCAGAAAGATCTGTGGGTGACATTTGGGTGCTCTAATTTATTTTGATTTTAAAATTTATTTGTATCTTCTGTCATAAGCAAAAGATGTATTATAATGGTAAATATATAGTTGAATATTAATAAGTGGTCCCATTTCTGCTTAAGGTTTTATTGGTTATTTTAAATTGTTTCTTGTAGATTTTCTAATTTTTATTTATTTTAATAGGAGTCGTGGCTTCGAAAGAATTATCTTATTGATTTCAAACACCATTTTATGAGTCATTTTCCGTATGCCTTAAAAGAAATAACCAAGCACAAAAGGAAAGAGACAAATAAAAGGTATTGTGATTCCTTCCACTGTATAGACTTGAAAAAGTTTTTAACCTGAAATTACCAGAAGATAATTAGCCTTAAACTGAAACGTTCTAAACTGTGAGGGGTTTGTATCTAAATTTTGTGAGATAAAAGTAAAAGTAGCAGTAGTATGGCTGATCTTGAACAAGTAAGTCACTTTAAGCCTTGAGACTTCCGTTTCTTTTAATGTTTAAAAATCTAAAGTGAATATTTTTCACAGAGTATCAAGTTATATAAATAAGAATATAATAAAATTTGTTGAGGGGCTGATTTATTTGGGAAAGAGGTACTATGTAATCCCTAAACAAGAAAGTATCTTAAAGGTCATGTAGTTGTGTCATTTATATATGAGGAAACTGGTAATGAAACTATCAGTATCAGGAAGAAGGATAATTGGAGAGAAATAACTTTCTAAAACAGAATTTATGGATTAGAAGATGGAATTTAAAATTGTAAGCCTGAAAACGGTTTAAATGTTCACCTCAAGTGAGAGCAAGTAAGCGTAAAAACAAGTTATCTAATAAAATTTGAGAAGCAGGTGCAAGCTAGAACGCTAAAAGTGGCAGTTCCTCAAATGAGTAAATGCCTGAAGGGGTCTTAGTCTGTCAGATAATTGTTATATTTGTCAAAGGGAAGAAACTACCTGGAGAATCAATGAGGCTCTTTGAGCAGGGTTTAGAGGATATGCTTAGAAGTGACAAGGCTGTTGGAGGCCGATAAGGTTTTCATTTCTTCATTAAATATTTTGGTTGCTTACTATAAAAGTATCATAATAGAGATCATCAGATGTTTTCTTGTTCTAAGCAATTCATAAAGTTGTTTAAATCAGTCAAAATACAAAATTGGTAAAAATATGTCGGGGAAGAGTTAGGAGACAGAAACCACTCTAGTGATTTTAACAGCATTAAAAAAAAAAATTTATTTAGTGCACTCAAACAGGGGAGGGGCAGGGGCAGTGCAGAGGATCCAAAGGGGGCTCTGTGCTGATAGCAGTGAGACTGCTGTGGGGCTCAAACTCAGAAACCGTGAGATTGTGACCTGAGCCGAAGTTGGACATTGAACTGACTGAGCTACCCAGGTGCCCCAAAGAACTGAAAAGGCAAAAGGAAACATAATATGGAGATAGCCACTCAGGAAAGTAGGTACTATCTCTAGAAGTGGGAGAAAGAAGAGAGCAAGAAGCTTGGAGGAAATGCTTTGTGGCACCAGAACTCTGACCCCTGGGAAAGTGGTTTTTCCTTAGTGGGCATGAATGTTTTTGAGATATGAAGAGGGGCCTCGAGCTGGGGCTCAAAACTTTGCTAAGGGAATTTTGGCTGGCTGGTGCTTCTTCGGGTCATGATGTTGCTGGTTTTGTGTCACAAAAACTGCAAACTGGATTCAACTGTGGCTACTAGAATAAACTGCTTCTGGCCTGAGGAAGAGTTGTTGAGTTGAATTGGCAGCAAAAGGAACCAAAAACAGGACTGGGAAGCAAACAGAAAGGAGAGTATCCCATCTTTCTCCTACAGCTTTCTAGTCTCTTACTAGGACCCCTTCATTGGCAGAGCTTAACAAGAAGCCAGCTGCAAAGGAAAAATGTGGCCTAGAGTCCCAGCTGTAGGATGACAAAGCAGAGTATAGAAGGGTGGGTTTGAAGCTTAAAAACAATAGTCCAGTAACTGGCAGGAGGAAAATTGAATTGTATGTAGCAGAAGGCAGTTTATTTAAGGGTTATTAAAATTGTATAATTAACAAGCGCTATATAGGAATTTATAAGAAGAGAAAGATCCTTGATGGGATGAACAGATAAAGCTATATTGAAGAGTAGTATTTGAGCATGGATATGACTTTAGCAGGCATAAATGAAGCAAGGGATGAGAGATTATACTAACTAGAAGAGGTAGCATGTAAGAAAACCATAGGGTTAGGTAATGGAGAGCATGGGACAGATCTGGGTCAAATCTGATTTCTGCTGTTTACCAGCCTTGATGCTGAGAGACGTTCCTTGTCTGTGAAATTTAGTGCCAAAGGGTCAAAGCTGAAAGATAAATGAAGACTTTTGGTTGGATCAGAACTACGTCTTTGGAAGATTAATTTAGTGAGTTTCTGGAGTTGGAGGGGACAGTCAAATAGGTAGCTACTTTCTTGAGTAAGGTATTAGGTTCCCCACCTCCCATCCCTCAACAAACATGATTTTTTATTAGAGCAAAACTTTTAAATCTGGTCCATGGATAAGCTTCAGAAAGTCCTAGAACTCTTGAAGAGTTTTATGTGTGTGTATTTTTCTTGATAAGAGCTTCCATACATAATTTTCATCAAAATGAGATTAAGTAGTGGTTAGGAAGTTTGGCATTTAGTAGACCATTAAATGCAAGTAAATTATCCAAGAGTGTATGGGTGTGCTGTCATTATTCAAAACATTTATTGAACACTTAACATGTGGAAGGCAGTTACTGTACTGTGTGCTGAGCATTTTGAGGTAAAGGGGTGATGCTTTGGAGTACAAGCTAATGGGGGAGATGTTTATTTCTGATTGTTTAATCTGTGACCAACTGTGATAAAGTTAAGGAACAGTTTAGGGTAATATGAGAGTATATAATAAGGAGCTTGTCCTGATCTTTTAAGAGGGAATAGAGTTGTAGGGAAGGCTGCCCTGATGAAGTGATTTGTACCAAGATATAAAAGGTAAAAAGGAGTTAACTTTATGAAGATGTTGAGGTAATGAAATTGTGGAATTTTTTTAAAAGATTTTATTTTATTAAAAAAGGAGGGAGAGAGAGAGGGAGACACAGAATCAGAAGCAGGCTTCAGGCTCCCTGGTGTCAGCTCAGAGCCCAATGCGGGGCTTGAACCCACGAACCATGGGATCATGACCTGAGCCGAAGTCAGACGCTTAACCGACTGAGCCACCCAGGCGCCCCTTGAGGTTTTTCTTCTTGAGGTAGACCTGTGTTACTATAAACTTCTTTCTTAAAATTTTTTTTAAACCATTTGAAAAAAAATTTTTTTAATGCCTGTTAATTTTTTGAGAGAGAGAATATGAGTGGGGGAAGGGGCAGAGAGAGAGGGCAACACACGAAGCAGGCTCCAGGCTCTGAGCTGTCAGCGCAGAGCCCAATGTGGGGCTTGAACTCACGATCCACGTGATTATGACCTGAGCCCAAGTCAGATGCTTAACCAACTGAGCCACCTATATAAACTTCTTTCTTAAACCACTTTGCTACAGCCCAAAGATTTTGGACTGTTGTGTTTTCATTTTCATGTAATTTTTGATGTTCTCTGATTTCTTGGTTGACCCATTCATTGTTTAATGGCATGTTATTTAACCTAACCTCCATGTATTTGTGCTCTTTTCAGATTTTTTTCTTGTGGTTTAGTTGTAGTTTGATGGCATTGTGGTCAGAAAAGATGTATATAGAACATTGATTTTTTTTTTTTTTTAATTTGTTGAGACTTGTTTTGTGGCCTCATATGTGATCTATTCTGGAAAATGTTCTGTGTGCACTTGAAAAGAATTTGTGCTCTGCTGTTTTTAAAAATTTTTTTTTCAACGTTTTTTATTTATTTTTGGGACAGAGAGAGAGACAGAGCATGAGCGGGGGAGGGGCAGAGAGAGAGGGAGACACAGAATCGGAAACAGGCTCCAGGCTCTGAGCCATCAGCCCAGAGCCTGACGGACCGCGAGATCATGACCTGGCTGAAGTCGGACGCTTAACCGACTGCGCCACCCAGGCGCCCCTGTACTCTGCTGTTTTAAGATAGAATGTTCTGAATATGTTCAATCCATGTGGTCCAGGATTTCATTCAAAGCCACTATTTCTTTGTTGATTTTCTGTTTGGATGACCTGTCCATTGATATAAGTGGACTTTTAAAGTCCCCTATTATTATTGTATTACTATCAGTTATTTCTTTTATGTTTGTTATTAACTGTTTTTTGTATTTGGGTGCTCCCATGTTGGATGTGCAAGTACTTACAATTTTTATATCCTCTTGTTTGGAATGCCCCCTTTATTATTACATAGTGCCCCTTTTTGTCTTTTGTTATAGTCTATAACAAGTCTTTTTAAAGTCTATTTTGTCCAGTATAAGTATTGCCGCCTTGGTTTTCTTTTAACATCCATTTGCATGATAAATATTTTTTCATCCCCTCACTTTCAATCTGCACATGTCGTTAGGTCAGAAACGAGTCTTTTGTAGGCAGCATATAGTTGGGTCTTGTTTTTTTAATCCACTCTGTCACCCTGTGTCTTTTGATTGGATCATTTAGTCCATTTACATTCAAAGTAAATATTGAATAGATATGTATTTACTGCCATTTTGTTATTTGTTTTATGGTTGTTCCTGTAGATTTTCTCTGATCCTTTCTCTTCTCTTGCTCTCTTTCATAGTTAGTTTGCTTTCTCTAGTGATATACTTGGATTCTTTTCTCTTTATTCTTTGCGTATCTATTACTGATGTTTGATATGTGGTTATCATTAGGTTTGCACATAACATCTTCTACATGCATATAGCAGTCTATATTAAGTTGATGATCATTTAAGTTTATACTTTTACTCCTCTCCCTCCCATGTTTTAGGTACATGGTTTCATATTTTACATCCTTCTATTTTATGAATCCCTTAACTGAATATTTACAAATACATTTATTCTTATTGCTTATGTGTTTTCTACTTTTTGTACTCTCACTTATGGTCTTCTTTTCATTCAGAGTCCCCTTTAAACATTTCTTGTAGGGCTGGTTTAGTGGTCATGCGCTCCTTTAGTTTTTGTCTGAGAAACTCTTTTATCTCTCCTTCTATTCTGGATATTCTTGGCCACAGATTTTTCCCTTTCAGCGTGTTGAATATATCCTGCTGTACTCCTTTCTGGCCTGCAAAGTTTCTGCTGAAAAATCCACTGATATCCCTGTAGGGTTCACTTGTATGTAACTGTCTTACTTTCTCATGGTCCTTTAAAAATTTTTTCTTTATCACTACTTTTTGCCATTTTAATTACTATGTTTGTTGGTGTGGATGGCCATGGTTTGAATTGGGAGTGGGGGGAGGGTCTCTTTTTCCTGAATCTGGATCTCTGTTCCTTCCCCAGACTAGGGAAGTTTTCAGGTATTATTTCTTCAAATAAATTTTCTTCCCTCTTATCTCCTCTTCTGAGATCCCTATAATGCAGGTTGTTACTATGCTGGATGGAGTCACTGAGTACCCTAAGACTATTCTCAGTTTGCATAAATTTCTTTCCTCTTATTTACTCAGCTTGGTTACCTTCCATTACTCTGTCTTCCAGGTCATTAATTCATTCTTTGCTTTGTCTAGCCTGATATTTATTCCATCCAGTGTATCTTAAATTTCATTTTCTGTGTTCTTGATCTCTGATTAGTTCTTTTTATTCTTTGACAGTCTTACTGATGTTCTCCATTCTTTTCTCCAATCCAATGTCTTTTTTTTTTTTTTTTAAGTAAGCTTCGTTTTCAGTGCAGAGCCCAACATGGGGTGTGAACTCAGGACCTTGAGATCAAGGCCCAAGCTGAGATCAAGCGTCAGATGCTTAACCAACTGAGCCACCCAGGTGCGCCTCTCCTGTATCTTAAATTCTCTATCAGGCATATTACTTATTTTCACTTTGGTCTCTTGCTGTGGTTTGGTCCTGGTCTTTCATTTGGGAGATGTTTCTCTGTCTCCTCATTTTGCCTGACTTCCTGTGTCTGTTTCTGTGTGTTAGGGAAGTCAGCTGTTTCTTTTGCTCTTAACAATAATAGTCTCTTAAAGAAGGGGGCCTGTAGTGCCCGGCAATGCAGTGTCCCGTTTCCCAAGGCCTGATGCTTCAAGAGAGTGTCTCCTATGTGTTTTGTGTGTGCTCTCCATTTGTGTCTTGGCCTCTTTTTCCTTTAGTGTAGTTTACAGAAGCTCTCTTTGCTCATTGTGTACAGTGTTTGATCCTTGGCAGGGGTGGGACACTGTTTATTTGTTTAAATGTTTGTTTGGCCGGGGGCGGGGGATGAGTTAGGGACAGAGAGAGAGGGAGACACAGAATCCGAAGCAGGCTCCAGGCTCTGAGCTGTTAGCAAGAGCCTGACATGGGGCTTGGATACATGAACTGTGAGATCATGACCTGAGCCAAAGTTGGACGCACAGCTGGCTGAGCCACCTAGGTGCCCCCAGGTGGAACACATTTTAATAAGGGGTGTAGTGGTCTGCTTATGAAAGGAGACCTGCCACTACTGCTGCCAGAACTGAGGTCCTGCAAAACATGAGTGTCAGGAGATGTGGCATTGGCAGAGTTTGTGCTGGGTTTCTTGGGGAGGGGCCTGCAGCGCTAGGACTCAGGCCTGCATGTGACTGGGAAGGGCATATCTGCTGAATTGTCATGGATTGGGGGGTGTTGGGTATGGTGGAGGGTGTGGGATGTTTTGGCAGGGGTGGGATGTAAGGAGGCTTGGCAGGTTAGGTTAGGAGTGGTAGCACGGGGCTGTTTCCTGTTGGTGGCTATTTATGCTGAAGGGAGAAGAGGGAAATGACCCTTGCCAGGTCCTTTGTTCCTAGAGGGGTCTCCCTGTGACCTCTGCCTCTCTGGACCATGCTTTGAGATGAGCAAATTGCAAATCACTCTCCCTCTTGTCTGCTCTTGAGTTTTCCAGTTGCTGATACTATGCTGTATTTGCACGGGCTGTTTGTCCTGCTCTCTTTAATTGTGGGAACTCTGCTTCCTAATGTCTTCTGGGCTTTCTCAGAGCCAAGTCTGCCGATTTTTAAAATTTCAGGCTTTAAGTCCCGCTGGTTTTTGAGAACTACAAAATTCAGCCCCTCTCATTTTCAAAGGCAAATATTCCAGGGATTCATCCTCCCTGTTCAAGGGCTCCCCTGTGTGAAGTCTGTTTTCTGCCCTTCTCTATGCCACCATCTCCTTCTCCATTGTGTCAAATAGCCATGGTCCATTTTGCTTCCAGACTGTCTTTGCCCTTCCTACCTTCTTTAATATGTCCCCTTCCCTGCTTTTAGTTGTGGAATTTGTTCTGCCAGTTTCTGGATGGTTTCCTAGGTAATTTACACTGATACGGGTGTTATCTAGTTGTATCCGTGGGAGGAGGCAAGCTTAGGGTCCTCCTACTAGTACTGCCATTTTCCCAGACAACTTTGCAGTTGTGGGATTTTTAGCAAAAATAGATTGGCAATATAACTGGCTTATTTTTTACAAGATTCTCTAGGGATTCATTTTTAGGGATTTTGGGCTGCTCTTTTACTTCCATAAGGAGCTGCATTGAATACTTAGATAACCTGTGGAGGGCAACAAAAGTTAAAGTTGGGGGGACAACGTTGGCTTTGGCCAGTGGTCTTCATTCTTATTCACATAACCTCAGTTAATTTTTTACCTGATGTCTAAATTTGTTCATCTTTGGTTCAAATACAAAGGATAGTATTGATTTTTATTGTGGTAAAATATACATAACATGAAATTTGAGCTTTTTAAAAAAATGTTTATTCTGAGAGAGACAAGCGTGCGTGCAAGTCAGAGAGGGGCAGGGAGAGAAGAAGGTAGAGAATCCCAAGCAGCCTCTGTGCTATCAGCACAGAGGCCCTTGTGAGGCTTGATTTCATGAATCATGAGGTCATGACCTGAGCCAAAGTTGGACGCTTACCTGACTGGAGCCTCCCAGGTGTCCCTTTACCTTTTTAACTTAATCACTTGTATGTGTTCGGTTCAGTAGTATTAAGTATATTTACATTGTTACGCAACCATCACTACCATCCATTTCCAGAAATATTTTCATTTTCCCAACTTGAAAGTGTATCGGTTAAAAAATAACTCACCATTGTCCCCTACCACCAGCTCTTGGGAACCACTGCTCTACTTTTTATCTCTAATTTGACTCTTCTAGGTATCTCATAGAAGTAGAATCATAAAATACTTTTCCTTTTGTATCTGGTGTAATTTCACTTAGGAAAATGTCTTCAAGGTTCATCCGTATTGTAGCATGTACCAGCATTTCATTTCTTGTTTTTTTAAATAGGTTTTATTTTTTGGAGCAGTTTTAGTTTCAAAGTAAAATTGAACAGAAAGTACATACAGAACTGTCGTGTACTCCTCCCAGAAATGCATAGCCTTTCTTCTATCGTGCACCATAGTTTTACATTTGTTAGAATCTGTGTACCTACATGGACACATCTCAAATCTGTCGTTTACCTTAGGGTTCCCTGGTGGTAGTAACATTCTGTGAGTTTTGACAAATGTAAAATGATGTGTATCTGCCTTGTTGGTATCATATAGGATAGTTTCACTGCCCTAAAAATCCTGTTCTCTGCCTATTCATCCCTCCCCATGTTTTTTTCATGACTTGATAGCTCTTTTTATGTTTGTTTATTTTTGAGAGAGTGTGTGAGCATGCACAAGTGAGGGGTGGGGCAGAGAGAGAGGGAGATGCAGAATCTTAAGCAGGCTCCAGGCTGTCAGCGTGGGGCTTGAACCCATGAACCTGGGAGATCTTGACCTGAGTCAGATGCTCGATGAGCCACCCAGGCACCCTGATAGCTCTCTTAAGTGCTAAGTAATGTTTCATTATATGGGTAGGTCACAGTTTATGTACGCACTCGCCTACTTCCTGAAGGATCTCTTGGTTGCTTCCATGTTTTCCTTCCTTTTTAAGGCTAAATAATACTCCACTGTATGTATATACCATATTTTGTTTATCCATTCATCTGTCAATGCACTTTTGGTTGGTTTCCATCTTTTGGTTATTGGGAATGATGCTGTTGTAAACATTGGTCTTCAAATATCCATTTGAGTTCCTGCTTTCAGTTCTTCCCTGTATATCAAAGGATATAATTTGTCATTGAAAATACAGACATTTAAAAATGCATTGTAGTCATCTGTAAGAAAACTCTTTTTTTGCTCAAAATGTATGAACCTACGTGGTGATGGTCTTTAACAAGATAATTCTTTTTTTTTTTTTTTTAATTTTTTTTTCAATGTTTATTTATTTTTGAGACAGAGAGAGACAGAGCATGAACGGGGGAGGGGCAGAGAGAGAGGGAGACACAGAATGGGAAACAGGCTCCAGGCTCCGAGCCATCAGCCCAGAGCCTGATGCGGGGCTCGAACTCACGGACTGCGAGATCGTGACCTGGCTGAAGTCGGACGCTTAACCGACTGCGCCACCCAGGCGCCCCAACAAGATAATTCTAATATGTACTGGGAGCAGATACTATAACTGAACTAACATGAGTTCATTCCTTGGTGAGTTCTAGAGGTGGCAGTGGTCACACAAAACCATTTGCTACAAATAAGGAGATCATGGGGAATAGCTTCCAAATCCATGACTCCCTGAATATGGGTGAGCAGGTTCTTTTTATTTGGGGTTTAGGATGAATATTCAGAAAGGGGGGCTTTGTCATCGCATGTACAGGCAGGCATAAATTTGCACAGACATACTTAGACTGTTTTTGCATTCCTTTTGTTCCCTTAAAATCCTTAACTACTAAAGTTTTTGCATTTCTTTGTACTTCTGCTAGGAAGTTTTGTAAAAAGTGTCCTTAGGCTTAGTAGAACCAGTGGGGCATAGATCACAGAAACTAGCTGGGGCCTAAATGACTTCTCTTGTGTCCTGAAAACTGTGTCTTTCTTTTACTTGGGACTCCATATCTTTCTGTTCACAACAGCTAAGTCTTGCCTTTGGTGTATGAATCGGCTTGTGAGAGCAAGCTGACTGGAGTCATCCACTAGTTGGGATGATTTTCTAGTATGCTGGGAAAATTAGTTTCTTTTTTGAGTGGGAATGGAGAGCTTTGATTTGGCAAGTTGTCATTAAGTGGTGGTTTGGTTGTTGGGAATTTAGTGCAAAGGGTATTAGAAAAAGATTGATTTTCTGCTTATGGCAGTGACAAAGTTTTTTTAGAAATTTTATTTTTTTTAATAGGTGTACTTTTTCCTTTCTCCTTTTTTTTTTTTTTTTTGTTTAAATTTTATTTTTGAGGAGGGGGGCATAGAGGGAGAGAGCGAGAATCCCAAGCAGTCTCCACACTGTCAACACAGAGCCCGACACAGGGCTTGAACTCCTGAACCATGAGATCATGACCTGAGCCGAAATCAAGAGTTGGATGCTTAACCTACTGAGCCACCCAGGCGCCCTTATTTGTTTTAAAAAAGTGAGCTATGTTAAAGAAACATAATAAATACTAGTTCAGACTGTATATGAATGATTAAATTTTAGAAAAAGTTACTGGCAAATAAATATATTTGTGGGACCCTGAAGATAGAACAGAGCCCAGAGAAAGAGTGCAGCAGGAATTGAGTACTTAAAGAAGCAGAATTCAAAAGGAAATTGACTTGCAGTTACATGTATAGAAGAAATCTGAGCTTCCTATAATTAAAATTGAGTAGCAATGCCTGTTAAGGCCAAAAGAAAAGATACTTGGAAGAGTATAAAGTTTATTTGGCAAAAAGGAAGTTTATTGGATGTATTATATGTAGAAAGTTTTCCTAACTAGCTTGTTTGTTTTTTTAACTTCATCTTTATTTATTTTGTGAGAGATAGAGAACAAGCGGTATAGGGGAAGAGAGAGAGGGAGACAATCCCAAGCAGGCTCTGCACTGACAGTGCAGAGCCTGATGCGTGGCGCAAACTCAGAACTGCAAGATCAAGAACCCAACTGAAGTCAGATGCTTAACTGACTGAGCCACCCAGGTACCCCTTCTAAATAGTTTAAATAAGGACTCCCATTGAATATCCAGAATCTGAAATTTTTAGGGGCAGATACTACTTTGGGAGAACCTTAAGATAACAAATTAGGTTGGGAGTGGGAAAGAAGCTTACGGGGATATCCTATAAACAGTAGATCATAGTTGCTATTGTGAGACAGTTTGTTATAGTTAGCTGGCTTACTCTTATGTCAGTTATCTAAGACAGCGGTTCTCAAAGTGTAGTCTGTGATCTCTGGGGTCTCCAAGGCCAGAACTATTTTCACAATTATATCATTAAGACATTGTTTGCCTTTTTGATTGTTCTGACATTTGCACTGATGGTACAAAAGCAGTGGTGGATAGGACTGCCGGTGTCTTAGCATGAACTAGGGCAGTGGCGCCAACTGTACTAGTAAAACATCGTATTCTTCACCACCATGCACTCACTTAAAAATGTCCTTAATGAAGCAGTAAAAACTACTAATTTTGTTAAGTCATGACCCTTGAGAACACATTTTTTTTATATTCAGTGTGACAAAGTGTGTGTAAAGTAGTTTGAATGCATACCATGGGATGATGGTTGTCTCAAGGAAGTACACTTTTGTGATTATTCTACTTGGGAGTATTTTTCTGTGATGGACATAATTTTAACTTGAAAGAATGACTACCAGACGAACTGTGGATTCAGACTTGGATATTTGGCAGTTATTTTCTCAAAATGAACAAAGAGCCTATCAATTCCAAGAAAACGGCTGACAGTATTTATGCCAGTGACAAAATTTGAGCTTGTTTCAAACCAAAATCAGTATTTTGGAGAACTTGTATCCATCACCTAAGTTCTGTCCATGTATTTCTTATGTTTATGCTCTTCATTTTTTCGTATGTCTGTTTCCATCTATCTGGGACCATTCAGAATCTGCTGGAGGTTATTTTTGCTTAATTGTTTTGTCTAAAATATATATATACATGTTTTTCATTTCTAAAGAGTGTTCGAGCAGAGCATAGTACTCTAGGTTTGGCAGTTTTCTTTAAGCACACGGACAATAACACTTTACTGTCTGCAGATTTTCATTTTCTGTTAAGAAGTCAGTTATGAGTCTAACTGTTGTTACTTTAAAAGCTTCCTATTCACACTCCCCATGAATTTTCTTTTTGTTTTTTGCAGGTTTCACAGTGATGTATCCAGGTGGGGTTTTTGTTTTTTATTTTTTTTTTATTCTCCTTGGGATTCAGTGAACTTAAATCTGAGATCTTAAATCTTGATTGGAATATCTTTAAACAGATCTGATAAATTCTCATTATTTTAAAAAAAATTGCAGTCACATTTCTCTCCTGTAAAGACTGATTAAACATGTTAACATGTTACATTTACTTACTGCATCTTTCTTCTTTTTTTTTCTTTCTTTCTTTCCTTAAATCTCCTATGTTCTAGCTTTTAATTCTTCAGTTTTGTTCAACTGAGCTCAGACACAAATACATTGAATTTTTGTTTTTCATTTGTAGAATTTTTGTCCATTTGCTCCTAGCACCTTTTGTTGAAAAGACTTCATTCTCCACTGAGTTGCTTTTGGTCTTTTGTCAGAGATGAGTTGATTATATTTTTACAGGTCTATTTTGGAGCTCTTTGTTCCATTAACCTACGTGTGTCTGTTCTTTCACCAATTCCATGCTGTCTTTGTTACTGTAGTTGTATATGGTAACTCTTGAAATTGGGTAGAATAAGTCCTCCAGCTTTGTTCTATCTTGGGTGTTTTAGGTCTTTTGCCTTTCTGTATAAACTTCGGAATCAATTTATTGATAACTACAAGTAGCTTGCTGGGATTTTGATTTGAATTGTGTTGACTCTGTAGAGCTAATTGGGAAGAATTGTTACTCAAACCAGTGGTAGAAAGCAAAATTGGGATTACGTTTTATCTGAGAGCTGTTTTTATTTCTGGTTTACCTTTACCCTGGATAACGTGAAAGTTCCGGTGTTTGGCAGGCCCTGGGCTTTGACTTTTCCCTGTGAGGCCACTAAAAAGGTTACTTCAGTTTTGCAGTTTTTTCTTTGGAATTGGCAGCTGCCCTAAGGACAGAGCCTTGAGTGCTAGTATCTTGCTTTTTTCCTAGGTTTTTGGGCCCAGTAAATGTTTATTATCTTAGCTCTTGAGCTTTTGAGTTTTTTTTAAAGTTTATTTATTTTGAGAGAGAGAGAGAGAGAGCACAAGTGGGAGAGAGGGGCAGAGAGAGAGAGAGAGAGAGAGAGAGAGAGAGAAAATCCCAAGCAGGCGCTGTGCTGTCAGTATGGATCCCGACACTGGGTTCGATTCCATGACCACGAGATCACAATGTGAGCCAATATCAGGAGTTGGGCACTTAAATGAGCCATCCAGGTGACCCTGCTTTTGAGGTTTTTAAAAAATTTCATCTAGTTTTAAAGTTGTTTCCAGGAAGGGGATTACCTACATTTATCATTATTGAAAATTGGAGTATCCCCAGTGGCCTGCCTCCCTCATAGAATTGATGGTTGGTATATTTACTCTTAAAAATTTGTATAAACAAATTTTTTTGGAGGAGCAGAATGAATTCTCCCAAATTTGTAGTGTCCATTGAGACCTTCCAGACAGTAATAAATTATGCTGCTTGAGATAAACTTATGGTAGATCTTGGAAAACTCTACTTGTGAAGAAATGTGGCAGTTGAGTTTTGAGTGGTCTAATTAATGTTAAAATGTGCCTTGGTTTTGGGCACTGGGCCGTTTGGCGAAAAACCTTGTAGAAATTTTGGGTTTGTGGTACAGACTGCTAGTTGTCTGTCCCAGTTCTCATTCCTTTCTTAATTTCCAGTGTTTAGGAATATGACTGTGCAAAATAAAAACTAGGTTTCTCATCTTCTTTTGCAGCTAGGAGTGGTTATGTGAGTAATCTGTTAAATAGTTTGGACTTTTCTCTCTGTTGTCAAACTTGTACATTGAGCTGTCTGTTGGCCATCTCTGCCTGGATTTATACCAGAAACACTGCAAGCCCAACATAATCAAAAGTAATATTTATTTTCTGGATCTCTGCTACTTCATTTATCCAGTCACCAATGCTGGAACTTCTGACTCCTCCAAATCCCACTGTCCCCAAACTCACACACATATATATACTTCAGACTTCAAATCCAGCTAATTTTTATTCTTTCTAAATGTCCTGCCTTCTCCCAGTCTATACCCAGCATTGACCCTGGTTCTTGCACTTGTCATCTCTTGCCTAGATTGCTACAAGAGCCATACAATTGCTTCTTTGTTTATATTTTTTAAAATTTATTTATTTTTTTTTTAATTTTTTTTTCAACGTTTATTTATTTTTGGGACAGAGAGACACAGAGCATGAACGGGGGAGGGGCAGAGAGAGAAGGGAGACACAGAATCGGAAACAGGCTCCAGGCTCTGAGCCATCAGCCCAGAGCCTGACGCGGGGCTCGAACTCCCGGACCGCGAGATCGTGACCTGGCTGAAGTCGGACGCTTAACCGACTGCGCTACCCAGGCGCCCCTTTAAAATTTATTTTTTTTAATGTTTACTTATTTTGAGAGAGAGCACATGCACCCAGGAGAGGGGCAGAGAGAGAGGGAGAGAATCTCAAGCAGACTCTGTGCCGTCAGCACAGAGCTTGACACAAGGCTCCATCTCATGAAGTGTGAGATCATGACCTGAGCCAAAATCAAGAGTAAGATGCTGAACCGACAGCCACCCAGGCGCCCCGTTCATAGTTTTGTAACTCTCATTTTTCCTTTTCCATCCACAGAATCGCCCATCTGAAATAAGTTTTCAGTCATGCTTGCATAATTAATTTTAGTGTCCTTAGCCTCCCAGACTCTTTGTAATGTGGTTCCATTTTACCTTTCCGGCTCATTTGTCATTCCTAACCCTACATTTGATGCTCTAATAGCACCAGATTTCTTTTTTTTTTTTAATTTTTTTTAATGTTTGTTTATTTCTGAGACAGAGACAGAGCACGAGTGGGGGAGGGGCAGAGAGAGAGAGACAGACAGACAGACAGACAGACAGACACAGAATCAGAAGCAGGATCCAGGCTCTGAGCTGTCAGCACAGAGCCCGACGCAGGGCTTGAACCCATGAACCGCGAGATCATGACCTAAGCTGAAGTCAGACACTTAACCTACTGAGCCACCCAGGCACCCCTAGAGAGATTTTTTTACTTTAATTAACTTTACATTTTTCTAAACATGAAATAAATAGGGCCTGCTGTTGAATATACCATATTCTGAAATAGGGATTTATAGTCTAAGTCAAAAGTTTTCTTTTTGAAGTACTGTATTTGAGATACCTTTTTTGAAATTTTTTTCAAAGTCTGAAATAAATGTTTTATTTGGCTGGGAAAAATGATTTTCATATGTGTATCATATACGTTGTTTCAGAACATTGCTTATCTGGACCAGTCTCCTTCTGTCACACATACGGAAATTGTGGCCAGGAGAAATTAGTGATTATGTTGATGAGGTAGAAGCAGAGTCAGGATCTGCCGTGACCTACATCCAAATACAAGTATCTGCTTTAAAAAAATCTTCAAGCATGTTGAGGTTCTCAAGTCTTATCTCCAAATTGCATTTAGGATTACCAAGCATTGTTTCAAAGACCTTGACCTTTTGTGTAAAGAGTAACTTGGGTAATTAACTGAGCAGGATACATTGTAATTCGTGTCTTATTAACAACCTTGATTCTATAAGGAATGGTTTATTTACAAAACAGTGGCCTAAACCTTGCCTCCATACCTGTCTTGGCAATTTATTTTAGAAGGAAATATTTTTTGACCCATTGATAGATTATTTTTAAGTATTCTAAGTGAAGCAGGCGTGGTAGATATAACATGTTATAGATGTATTTGTCTTTGTTTGTTTTTAGCATCAAGCATTGCACAATTCTCTCCAATAATGTAGATCATCTCTTACTGAATTTAACGCTGTCTGATATCATGGTCTCCTTGGCAAATGCCTCAACTTTACAGAAGGATTCCAACTGGATAGAAATGATAAGGAAATTTGTGACAAAGACCCTTGAAGATGGCTTTAGGCTAAATAGTAAGCAGCTAAACAGATTGCTTGGAGTATCATGGAGATTAATGCAGATACAACCTAACAGAGGTAGGTGTTCTTGCTTTGTCCTTATTTAAGAGAGGAGCTCTTATGCATGCTATTAGGGTCTAGCTTTGAATTGATGACTTTCACACATTTCATGTAGACAAGTTAATTACATTCAAACCTTAAAAGTTAGCTAGTATAATTATAAATGGACTATCTGCTTGAACACTGAAATGGTTATTACTCAGGGCATCTCTTTCTCAGGTGAGTAGGTCCACTGTGAAGCAATATGATTAAATTTCTAGTAGATTACAGACTTGAGTAAAAGGAGGTAGGTATTACTTCAGAATGGTATTGAGCCTAATGATAAAGAAATACACTTTTCTGGTCTAGTTTGATTAGAAATTGAGCACTTTCCCCTTTTATTCATATAGAATGAGTTGAATCCTGCCTGTCTCTACCTTTCTGCTAGCCTGAAGTTATGTCACATAAAGTCTATTTTTAGTGTGATTTACGAATTCTTTTCATTCAAAAACAAAGCTTTCCTGTTTGGTTCCCATCTTATTCATCTTTCTAATATCTTGGTTTTTGTCATCATTACATAGGTTTGTTGTCCCTTACAAAAATTACACTGTAGTCTCAGGTTGCAGTCTGACTTTTATATTAACTCATTACTATTGGACTTCAGTGGTAGTATCAGTTTGTGACTAAGATCTGCTTTGTCATAGGAACAAAGTAAAGTGCTTCTGTGCTTTTAGAGGAATTTGGGAGCTGGTGAAGAAACATTTTTGATTAATATACAGTTGTTTTTGTATTTAGAGGCTACAGAGTCTCTCATCAAGGCAGTTTATACATTGTATCAGCAGAGAGGCCTTCTCCTTCCAGTTCGAACTTTGTTACTAAAGTTTTTCAGTAAAATCTATCAAAAAGAAGAACTGAGATCTTACAGAGTCAGGTAAGGTTTCATTTATTTTACCTTTCTTTTTTGGTGGAGTTATTTTGTAGTCTACTTAAGATACTAGAGTGGTAAAAATCTTTGGAGATGTTCATTCTTTTTATTTTGTTTGGCTGCATATAAGAAAAGATATAAAATTGTATATAGAAACATGCATAGTAGTGCCAGTAATCTTTATGTGCACCACCAGCAGATAAAAGCCTCTTTGAGCTTATATTTCCACTTGTCCACTTACAATTTAAGGTCAGTTGGAGTAACCTATAGCAGCCTCAGCTTTTTCTTTTGCTTTCTGTAAAAACTATGGAGGTTGAACTATTAGCTATTAGTGGCATATTGGGGCATATGGTGTAAGAATGAAGACAATAGAAGATGGAAAAGTTTCGGGCTTAGTTTGGTGCTATCAGTTGAGATGGATAACACAAAGAGTAGAACTAAGGAATTAATTTTTTGATATGGTGAATTTGAGATATAGTTTGGAAGTCAGGAAGATAACGTTTAGGTGGAAGATAAGGTTTGGGGATACTTGAGCATATGTAGGTAGTTGTTGAAACATATTTGAGTCTTTAGTAGAAGGTGGGTGCTTTTCATAATTTATCTAAATCTCATACTCCTACTTTGAGGTGTAGATACTGTTACTTTGGTTTTGTAGGAGGAAACTGAAGCTTAGTTTAATAAGTTGGTGAGTGTCCTATAATTAATGGGAAACAGAGCTGAGACTTAAGTTTAGGTCTGACAGCAAAGGTCATGCTTAATTCACTAAGCTCTTGGGGTACAGCAAAAGTGATTGCCGTTGCCTGAGTAAAGAGACATTGGAGCTTTAGCAAGTATATAAGTACAGTTGATCCTTGAACAGTGTGGGGATTAGGGACACTGACCCCCCTCCCCATTACAGTTGCAAAACTGTATGTAACTTTTGACTCCCTCAGAACTTAACTACTAATAGCCTACTGTTGACTAGAAGCCTTACCGATAAGTTGATAAACATATTTTGTATGTTATATATATTATATATTGTGTTCTTACAATAATACCTAGCTTAATGTTTTCAGTGTTTCTAGGGTGTGCGGTTTTGTGAGGTTTTCACAAAAAAATTTCCAGTATATTTATTGAAAAAAACCTGCATGTAAGCAGACCCATGCAGTTCAAAACCATATTGTTCAAAGGTCAACTGCATACTGAAGAACTAAAATAACACAGGTTTGAAACCATTTAGTGTGAGAGCACCCTACATTGAATGCATTATTGAGTTAGTATAACAGCTAATACTGTAAGGATAAATAGAACACAAAGAGCAGTAGTAGTGTCTGTTTTTGAAGATAAACATGCAATTTAGATAGTGCCCCAAATTGCATGCTCTTTTTAAGTGAGTGGTTAAAACCTTGGAAAATGCTACAGCTGAATAAATGATGCTTCTGGTCTTATAAACTCTAAAATGTTTAAATGAGTACATGTTGGGGCGCCTGGGTGGCTCAGTCGGTTGAGCGTCCGACTTCGGCTCCAGTCATGATCTTGTGGTCTGTGAGTTCAAGCCCCGTGTTGGGCTCTGGGCTGATGGCTCAGAGCCTGGAGCCTGCTTCTGATTCTGTGTCTCCCATTCTCTCTGACCCTCCCCCATTTGTGCTCTGTCTCTCTCTGTCTCAAAAATAAATAAATGTTAAAAAAAAAAAAATTTTAAATGAGTACATGTTGTGTTCTTGGTAGATAATAATGTCACTGTGGTATATTTAAGTTAAAAATTTTGTTTGTTTGTTTAAACTTATTTCTCTTGTCTTTATACTTTATTTTGTTCTTCCTTGGTGTTTCTTAGGTATCGTAGTAAGGTGTTATCCCGTTGGCTGGCTGGTTTACCATTGCAGCTTGCTCATCTTGGCTCCCGAAATCCTGAGCTCTCAACACAGCTTATTGATATCATCCATACTGCAGCAGCACGAGCAAATAAAGAATTACTAAAAAGTTTACAAGCTTCTGCTCTCCGAATCTATGGTAAGAGTTTAACTGTGTAGGTAACCATTGATCTACCCTGCATTAGGAAAGAAGTTTCTTTAAAAAAAAAATTTTTTTTTAATGTTTATTTATTTTTGAAGGAGAGAGAGACAGAGTGTGAGCGGGGGTGGGGCAGAGAGAGAGGGAGACAGAATCTGAAGCAGGCTCCAGGCTCTGAGCTTTCAGTACAAAGCCATGTGGGGCTCAAACACACAAGCTGTGAGATCATGACCTGAGCCGAAGTTGGCTGCTTAACTGACTGAGCCACCCAGGCACCCCTAGGAAAGAAGTTTCTAAGTGGAACTCTTTAGGTTTGCCTTTCCTTTGAATTATTATAAATTATTCACACCATGGTTAAAGTGCCAGAACAAAATATCAAATAGTAAATTCATTTTCAATAGTAAGTATTTTTTATTAGGATACTTTTAGAAGGTTAATGGTTGTAGATGCTTCTTGGATTCTTAAATTGTCTTTTCAGCCACATGCTGTTTACAAATTCAAAACTGATCAGGTATTTAAAAAAAATTCCTTTGAAGCTTTGGCAGCAAATTAATCATAAAGGATATTTTGTATGACTTCTATATATTTGTACTTTTTTATTCATCCTTGGAACTATTTTATATGTTAAGCAAAAATACCAATAAAAGCATATTGGGAGGTATTACATATATGTAATATGTATTTATTATTGAGATGTAATTCACAAACCATAAAATTTGCCCTTTTACAATGTCTATTTCAGTGTTTTTAACATATTCCCAAAGTTGTGCAGTCACCACTGTCTGATTCCAGAATATTTTTATCACCCCAAAAAGAAATTAAACCCATTAGTAGTCCTTCCCCAGCTCCTGGCAACCACCAATCTACTTTCCTGTCTCTATGGATTTGCCTGTTCCGGACATTTGTTATAAATGGAATTACATAATGTAGAGCCTTTTGAATCTGGCTACTTTCACTTAATGTACTGTTGGCAGTATACATGCATATTGTAGTGTGCATGTATCTACTTTTTTTTTTTTTTTTTTTTTTTTTTTTGCTGAGTACTAGTATTCCACTCTATGAATCTGTCACTTATATTTACCCATTCATTAAGTGATGGACATTTGGTTTGCTTCCATCCTTTTTGGGTTATATTTTTAAGTCTTTTTTTTTCAGTACTGCTTATATGTAGATGTCTTCTGCTTTAAATTAGGTTGATATTGTAATTGTCACTGTTTAGCAAAAGCGCTTGTTTTTTACCGTTTTACTTTGGTTCAATCCCTTTACCCCATCAAAGTTATTATTTCAGACATTGACACTTGGATGTTGTGGAATTACTACAGTGTTAAATAAATATATCTTTAATAATGTTCACTGTTTTACTTTAGAAAATAGTTTAAGTCCTACATATACTTTATGATAAAACTTTTTTATGTAGATGATAAGTTGAAATTCAGTTTAATACAGTAAAAAGTAAGCAAGCACTCAATCTGCTTTACTAATTTAATCTCTGTATATGTTTTATAGTTGACTTTAATATGTGTTACCTACCCCACTAGATCCACAAGAAGGCACTGTGGTGGTTCTTCCAG
This sequence comes from Felis catus, assembly GCF_018350175.1. Classification (NCBI taxonomy): domain Eukaryota; kingdom Metazoa; phylum Chordata; class Mammalia; order Carnivora; family Felidae; genus Felis; species Felis catus. The sequence goes on along the minus strand of NC_058380.1, from coordinate 62,413,205 downwards.
CAGACTCTCAGCAGCGTTTGGTCCAGCTTGTATATTTTCTACCAAGTCTGCCTGCTGATTTACTTTCTCGGTTAAGTCGTTGCTGTATTATGGGAAGACTCAGTTCAAGTTTGGCTGCCATGCTTATCGGGATACTGCACATGAGGTAGCATCCTCAAGTGAGCTATATTTTAAGTATATAGTCTTTTCTCCCATGCCTTTTACTGGCAGTGTGTAAATTACAGAAGGCTTATATTGCTACTAACTTCATTTGCTTCATTTGCACTTAATGCAACATTTAAAACTCTTCATCCTATTATTGCTAGATAAAGTTCACTGGAGTAAGACTGTTTCAAGTTTTTTAGTGATTTGTATAGATAGAAATTATCTATAATTTGTACATAATGTACAGATTTTAAATTCTCAGAAGCCTGTAGTAAGGGTTCAGTGGCAGGTGAGAGTACTATGCTTAAATAAAACCTTTGGTGTTAATGGGATTGTGATACAGACCTTCTTTTCAGGGACCTCCAAATTTAACGTAGCTGGTGAAATATGTTTGTGACTCAGGCGAGGAATCAGTTGAAATCTCTTTTTGTGTGTGTGTGGTTAAATGTAGATAACATAAAACTTAACCATTTTAACCGGTTTTAAGTATACAGTTAAAACTGTGCAGTGGCATTAAGTACTTTCACATTGTTGTGCAGCCAGCACCGCTGTCCATCTCCACAACTTTTTTATCATTCCAAACTGAAACTCTGCATGCGTTAAACAGTAACTCCTCATCCCCCTCTCCCCCGGCCCTTAGTAACCACTGTTCTATCTTCATGATAAAAAAAAATAAATAAATTAATGTTTATTTTTGAGAGAGAGAGAGAGAGAGAGAGAGAGAGAGAGAGAGAGAGAGATCACGTGATGGGGAGGGGCAGAGAGAGGGAGATACAGAGTCCAAAGCAGGCTCCAGGCTTCAATCTGTCAGCACAGAGTCCAGCGTGGGGCTTGAACTCACAAACTGAACTGTGAGATCATGATCTGAGCCAAAGTCAGACTCTTAACCAACTGAGCCACCCAGACACCCCTTCATGATTTAGAGTATTCTAAGTACCTCATATAAATGGAATCATACTATATATGACCTTTTGTGTCTTGCTTATTTCACTCAGCATAACTCTTCAAGGTACATCCTCATCGTATCATGTATCAGAATTTCCTTTTTAAGGTTGACTTAATGTTCCAGTATATGTATATACTACATTTTGTTTATTTTTCCCTTGATGGAAACTTGGTTGTTTCCATCTTCTAGCTTTTGTGAATAATGCTGCTGTGATCATTGGTGTACAGATATCTGTTTCAGTCCTTGCTTTAAATTCTTTTGGCTATATACCCAGAAGTGGAATTGTTGGGTCACATGGTAATTCTCTAATTCTTCGAGGAACTGCTATAACATGTTCCACAGTGGCTGCATCATTTTACTCTTAAATGTTTTATAACAGTGTTTCATATTGTGGGTATTCAAAGTATCCTTAAACACCTTACGTTTGTATCATTAGGCATAATGTTTTTAGTGTTCAGTAAGATTTATTATTGATTGTGGCTCATAGGGTCTAATATGGTTTTAGGGAGAAATTGAAATCTAGGTGGTACCTGAAAAGTTTAAAGACTAACAACTTCCTTGTGACTTGTACAATACAGATCCTCTATCCTGGTTAAATAGGAGTAGCTCACTTTATTGGTAGACTTCCTTTAGCTTGTTTGACAGTCGCCTCTTACCATTATAAGACATATCTTGGAATCAGTCACCTAAAGTGTGATTTACCTTTCTTTTTAGCTAGCAGAAGAGAGCTATCGGGGGCGCCTGGGTGGCGCAGTCGGTTAAGCGTCCGACTTTAGCCAGGTCACGATCTCGCGGGTCGTGAGTTTGAGCCCCACATCGGGCTCTGTGCTGACAGCTCAGAGCCTGGAGCCTGTTTCCGATTCTGTGTCTCCCTCTCTCTCTGCCCCTCCCCCGTTCATGCTCTGTCTCTCTCTGTCCCAAAAATAAATAAACGTTGAAAAAAAAAAATTAAAAAAAAAAAAAAAAGAGCTATCGGCAATGTGTTTGTTTATATGTGAAATTCACTCTTATTTCTTCTGTGTGCGTGTGCATTAGAGAGACTTGGTCTTACCTTTAAGTGTTTTAAGCATATATTAGTTTCAGTGTTTTTCTTTCTAAGGGAAAAAAATCCTCGTCTAGTAAGCAGTTATTTAGCAGGCCTTTAAAAAAATAAATGTGGTTTCTTTTTGTTACTGAAGTGGTTTTGTTTATTAACTTCCAGTAGAGGGCACTCTGTTCCTTTGATATAACTGGTGAAGGATCTGTTTTCACGTTGACTTAAAATCAGTTTTTGAACACTTCTTGAAACTAATTCTCTTTGGAAGCTATGTTTATATCTTTATCAATATCAGTTATGATTGACTTGATAACTTTTGGCAAGGATGTTTTCAATTTTTTTTTCTTTCTGTGGAGATTTGTGGTAACTATTGAGAAAATATATTTACAAATAGTTGGGATTCATAATCACCAAATTAAAAGCATATTGTCAATATAGTTAAAAATCCACCAAGTTAAATTCTGTTTTTTAGCAGAGTGTGTTAGTAGACTTCTCTCTCTGTAGATGTATTGTTCCCATTCAGATGAATCTCTTTTTTTTTTTTTTTCAGATGAATCTCTTTTTAAAAAAATAATACAAAATTAGGACTTCTGAACTTTCTTAGGCCAGTGACATCATTATATCACTTCCTAGATTCAGAATTTAACAATAATGTTTGTTTCCCTCAGACATACACTGGGTTATTTCATATCTGGTTTTCTTTTCAAAATACCCCCTTCTGTCCTCAACTATGACTATACACAAGCCAGTTGCTTTTCATAATCTTCCACCTGTACTGTTATAATATTCCATCTAACTTTTGCACTTTTGCCAGATTAATTTTCCTTAAATATTGCTTTAATTCTGATTTTTGTCTGTTACACTAAGTGTATTATGAGATCAGGTTCTTTTAGGTTTTGTAGTTCTGATGTCCTGTTTGTCTTTATCTGAGAGAGTTAACCCCAAAGAATAGTTTGTTCCATATGTGAAAAACCCATCAGCTAAAAACTGTTGGTATTCATCTTTTTTTTTTTTTTTTTAATTTTTTTTCCCCAACGGTTTTATTTATTTTTGGGACAGAGAGAGACAGAGCATGAACGGGGGAGGGGCAGAGAGAGAAGGGAGACACAGAATCAGAAACAGGCTCCAGGCTCCGAGCCATCAGCCCAGAGCCTGACGCGGGGCTCGAACTCACGGACCGCGAGATCGTGACCTGGCTGAAGTCAGACGCCTAACCGACTGCGCCACCCAGGCGCCCCTGTATTCATCTTTTTAAAAGTGCAATTAGAGTTGTTGCCCCTATCTAATTTTTATCACCCACTTAAAGTCTTTTAGAGTTTGACTCCCCCTCCCCCCCCATACCATTCTCCTTGCATTTTCCCCCTTACCTTTGCTCATTCCTTATCCTTTCTGCCCCTAGTTTATTTACAGCTGGATTGGGAAACATAAGACATAAATGTGGAGAGAATCCACACTGTTAGAGAAAAATCTGACAAGGGAGAAATTTGGGACTAAGAAATTTGGCCTGGTTTTTAAGTAGGATAAATACATGACTTCCTCTGTCAGGAACAGTTTCAGTTTAGTTCTTTTGTCCCAGCTTACCTCAGAAGTGTTCTGGCTTTGACAGTATATATGGTCATCATAATTTTAAGGGCAGTATGATATATTGCTTGTCATTTGTTGAAAGCAGTCTCTTAAATGGATTTTGCTACCTTTTTTAGCCACTGGATGGCACAGTTGCTTTCTGTTTTCACGGGGTCAAAAGCATATTAGTCTGTTTTCTAATTACCATTTTGTACTCTTTCCCATTGTGCATTTCTGGCTTTTTAAAATAACCTCTCAGTTTTTGTTACTCCTTCCATAAGTCTTTTGCTTATTGTGGGAATAATACTCACAAAAGGGTGTTTCCATTATTTTAACTGCCCAAATTTAAAGAATGGTAATAAATATTAGCTATTTTAACAGTAAATTAAGTGCTTCTAGTTGAATTAGAAACACCCAATTTTGTCTGACATTTATTCAGATAATTGAAAAAATTTGTAGCCTCAGCTTGTTGGATCTGATCATTCTCAGCACCCCCCCCCCCCTTTTTTTTGGCCATATCTGAGACTAACATTTGTTGTCTTTTCCCTTAGCCTTAACTTGAAGAGAGTTTTTAAAGGAATCACTGGAAACTGATCCCCTACCAGGAACCACATAATCCTCATTTAATGAGAAGCTGCTTTACATTTAGCTATTCCCCTAAGTATACCATGAATACTTAGCTGTGCTATTATGACGTAGACCCAGTTACAGCTTTGCACAGTATAGGAACACATGATTATCCTAGAATGACTTTACATGGAATATTCTTTGCCTAACCTAAGATACTTTTTGCTTAGTTAGGAAACGAGCTTGTTTAAACTTAGCTCATTTAAGTAAGCAAGGTAAGACTTTATGAAAATCAAGTAGCAGCCAGACCTGCTACTGAAAAGCAAAGCTTCATCTTGGCTCCTTGGAATCTCATTTTCGAATGGCATGGAAATTTTCTAATTTATACCGTATATATGGATCAGTTATGCTTTTTCATGGATATTTTGCATAAGTATGTTAGAAGTTGAACTTCCTATATTCTGGTACTTGAGCCCTTATATTTAAAGTGAATATATACTATGGGTTTTTAAGTTATTAGTGCAGATTTGTTTTGAATAAAGAAAAATAGTTAAGTATTGTGCTGTTTTTCAAAGTCTTCCAAGTTGGTCACCTCTGGTAATAATTCTCCTATTGTTTGTTATAGATCATCATTTTCTGGATGGAAGTATTCAGCTAAAGACTGGTTGATGAGTGATGTGGACTATTTCAGCTTCTTATTTTCAACACTTACAGGTAAAGACATTCACCTGACAGATTAAGTAAAGGAAAAATCTGGTATAAAAGTTCCCCTAAGATTTACTGTCTTATCTGTTTGGTTCTAAGTTTTGAAGATGGTAAATAATCTATTTACCTTGAAATGATTTTTATGGCTAATAAGTGGGGATCTTTGAAGGAATATTTGTATTCTCCAGTGTCAGGCTTTTGAGGCAGGGATATACATGATTCATGTTTAAATCTCTCAGAGTACAAATACTCTGGAGATGATTTGAATGTCACATGATTATATTTTCATTTATTTCTAAGTCTAATTTCTCAACTTGATTATCTTGCTTTACAGTGAGTTGGACATACTTGACTCTTTCAGATAGGTGCAAACCTCATTGCATACTTTAAAAAGTTGATGAGCAGAATATCCATTTTAAAAATGTTTAAAATGTTCAACTTGATAGCAAGTACATCACATTTCAATTAGCCATTTTCTACATTCCATTGCTCAAAAGCAAAGTTAGTAAAATGAATCTACAAATAAGTTAGGTGTGTAAGTATTATTACTTTTGTTTTAAATGATTGTACTGTTTCAACATTTCTGTTGTATATTTGGAGGATAAAGATGACATTCTTTTACATTTTCTGAAGGCTTAAAATTTAGGAGAGTTAATGAATAGGTTAAGATACTCCAGAAAAAACTTGACAAGTGCTGATAATGAGCTGAATCCAAGATACATATTACATATGCAGATAAATGAGTGTTTATATGATAGTTTTGGATGTACCCATTTGAGATAGAAGGCAGGGATTTTATGTTTTAATAGTGGTACGAGTCAAAAGGGTTAGTGGTTTTAGAAAGCTCGTTAGGAGTCAGTACTGTGATGTGGCCATCAAACTAGATGGTGACTCTTTAGGCTTAATGTCATGGAAATACAGTGATTTGAACATCAGAGCAGGCCACATCGCTGGTATTCTGATCCTTCTGAGCACTGTCAGGAGATACTGTCAAGTTGTCTATGTAGGTCAGGCCAAGTGTATGTAATAGGGGTGGTAAGAGGATCAGAAATTTTGCTGTATAAAGTGTAGTTGGAAGAACTACACATGTATTATCCAAAAAAAAAAAAAAAAAAAAAAATCCAGAAGGGTTTAGGAGGGAGAGTTTTAAAACATTTGAAGGGCTATTAGAGCTCCTGGGTGGCTCAGTTGGTTAAAACATTTGAAGGGCTATTATACAAAAAAATATATAGATAGTATACATATGAAGGAGTATATCATTTTACTTGTTGATTTGCTTTTTTAAACCTGCCGTTAATGGAAAAGCTTATGCCTTTCACATTTTTTAAAGTAAAAGTGGTATGGTTCCCAGTATAAGGGGTAAAACTTAACTTGTTGCTGCATCATATATTAGGTCAGATCACATCCTTTGTGTACATAATTAATAGGAATTTTACTGCCTCCATTGCTAGCAATTCGTTTTTTAAAATATGTGAAAAGCGGAAACTCAGAGAAAGCAGAGTAGCTAAAGAATTTAAACTTGAAGGTACATGTCTATTTTTTAAAAATAAGAATGTCATTTGTTTTGTGATTTATTTTTTTAAATTAACTTTCTTTGTACCTAAATTAGGGTTTTCAAAAGAGGAGTTGACTTGGCTTCAGAGCCTTCGAGGAGTTCCTCACGTCATCCAGACACAGCTTTCCCCTGTGCTTCTTTACCTTACTGACTTGGATCAGTTTTTACATCATTGGGATGTTACAGAGGTAATAGTGCATTTAAAAAGAAACTTATGATTATTAAAATTCTGTTCATCAACTACCAATAGTTACTATATATTAGGATTGCCTTGTAGGAGATCCTTTCAGAGATAAAGAGTAGTATAAGAAATGATCCACATTTTGAGAGCACTTATCTTGGATAGGAGATATATGTTTCTAAAAGAGGAGTGTTTTTCATTACTGGTTGCACTACTAGAACAGAATAAATTAGCAGTCTGAATGGTGGAGATAAATTTATTTTCTTTTATCTAGTATAGAATGGATAGGATAGATGCTTCTATGAAAAGGGAGAATTTGACTTAAGTCTTGAAGGATGCGTAAAACTACTTGGATTTGATATCTTTGAAGGTGTCGTTTTTTAAAAAAGATTATTCTGCAATTATTTTGGTTTTGAGAATTAGTACATAGTATATTAAAGATAATTTAAAGCCCTGTTTTTCATTAAGTTTTAAAGTTCAATCTACAAATCTTATTTTTAAGATAAATACAATAACTTTAAGCAGTCTTTTAAAATGGGACTTTGATTATCCTTTTATAAACTTAGTTAAAATTTTAAACCATTTAACCTTTGTTTAAAGTTTGTTTATTTTGAGAGAGAGAGAGCATGAGCACGAGCGGGTGAGGGGCAGAGAGAGAGGGAAAGAGAGAATCCCAAGAGGTTCCGCATCATTGGCGCAGAGCCCAGTGTGGGGCTCGAACTGTGCGCTGTGAGATCATTACCTGAGCGAAATCAAGAGTTAGATGCTTAACCAACTGAGCCACTCTGGTGCCCCATCAAGTAATTCAGTTTTCTGATAAACCTTCACAAATGTTAAAATATTAAATATAGACTAAATTAAGCTTTATAAAATATGATAAACCTTAAAAAAGTTATTTTAATACTTTATTTATTTATTTTGAGAAAGAATGAGTAGGGGCAGGGCAGAGAGAGAAGGAGACAGAGAATTCCAAGCAGGCTGTGCACTGATGGCACAGAGCCTGCCATGGAGCTTGAACTCCTGAACCATGAGATTGAGACCTGTGCCAAAGTCAAGAGTTGGATGCTCAACTGACTGAGCCACCCAGGCGCCCCTATAAATATAATAAATCTTAATAACTTAGGTTTTGGTACTGCTTATAGTAAAAATCAAATTAAAACAATAAGTTTTAAATTGGAATTATTAGGCTGATCTTTTACTGTAATGGAATAAATTGTGTTACATGTTACAGATATGTAAGCTAAATATGCAAAAACATAAACATTGATATAAGGTTTTGATTCTCTAAAACATTTCTATAATAATTAATTTCTATTATTTATTTTTTCATTTTTTTATGTCCTGCGTGAAAAATGCTTATGCAGTAAGAATGTACTAATAGCATCCCAAGTCATTTTGGTTTGAACCTTTTTTGCAAATTCTCAGGTTATGTTCTCTGCTGGCTAGTTTCTTTTAATGATTTGGAAGGCCCTTGGTGAGAACACTGACTAATACAGTCTTTCCTTAAAGCTTATAATAGCTAGTCCAAAAGCTTTTTTTTTTTTTTTTTTTTTTAAAACCTCTTTGTCATTATTCTCAACAGGGTAGTCTCTAGATTCAAGTTACATCCTACTTTTCTATTTTGTTGCTATAACAATTGATTTTACTCAGCTGATCTATTATTTACTTCTTTTATTCTGTTCTCAATATGCTTAATATTTTCCCATCTGTTAGGACAGTACCTTTTATAGATTTATAATACACTTTTCACTTTGCATTGTTTGACTCTGATCACAATTCTTAAGTATGCCAGTGAATTTATCTTCACTTTATTGCCCTAATGCCTGGTACTATGTTTATATGTATGTTCTCCAACAATACTGGACTTTAAAAAAGTGAAAAGAAATAATGAATTGGTTTAACATCTGAAATTTTTTTTTTTTTTTCAACGTTTATTTATTTTTGGGACAGAGAGAGACAGAGCATGAACGGGGGAGGGGCAGAGAGAGAGGGAGACACAGAATCGGAAACAGGCTCCAGGCTCTGAGCCATCAGCCCAGAGCCTGTCGCGGGGCTCGAACTCACAGACCGCGAGATCTGAAGTCGGACGCTTAACCGACTGCGCCACCCAGGCGCCCCAACATCTGAAATTTTATCTTACTTCATAGTAAATGAAGAGAGCTAAGATAGATCTCCTGAGGTTAAGGCTTGAATATTAGATTGGAGGGATTGGGCTTGCCAACAGTAGTGAGAGTAGTTTTAAAGGACAGACTGTAATTTATGTAAACCATCATGATGTATTGGAGAAAACACTGTATGGGATTATTGGGCTCCAGATTCCAGGCATAGATTTACCAGTGTCTAGTTTGGTAACTTGGACAAGTCATATAGCCTTTATCTGATTATTTAAATTTTTCATAAGCACATCATCTGTGTAAAGCCAAAATAAAATTGTCATGAAAATGTTATCAGCTTATTTCTGAAGTGAACATTTCTCAAGGACGTGTATTAAACTTCAAGGTTGCTGTCTTTGAAATGTTAAGTCATAATTAGGAAAAATCTGAAAGTCTCATTTTTAGTTTGTGAACTTAAGTGAAGATTCCAGTTTTCTTTTGGATAAATTTTATTATTTAAGTTGGCCTTTTCATGTGAAAATATTTGACATACACATAGTTTTGACATCCTTAATGTAAACATTTTTCTAATTATTTCATTTGAACAAGTTATTAGGACTGGGATTGCTCAGTTGTTTTGTAGTTTCATCTGTTTAAGCCAAAGTGATTCTTTTTCAAATCAGACTTTTTGTTTTTGTTTTTGTTTTTGTTTTTTTGAGTAGGTATTCACAAAATACAATTCAGAACAGAGGATAATATTAAAAAAGTCTTCTTCCACTCCCTCTCAACTACCCATTTTTCCTCCCCGGTTTCTAAGTAAACGTGTTCTTTCAGATATCTTCTGTCTTCACAAATGACTAAATATATTGTCATTTTTTTTTTTTTTTTACAGAAGTAATATCCTTTATACACTAACCTAGACCTTGTCATTTTCACTTGTATCTTTGTTATTATTTCTGAGCACTAAAGGAAGAGTTGTATGACCTTCCTGTTAATGATGGAAACTGTAGTTAACAGGGAACGAGCAAAAAGAGAACAGGAATCTCTGTGCAGAGATACCTTTTAGAAATGGAGATTTCTACTCCAGAGCCAATGAAGGGTTTTAAGGTTAATGTTAATTTTCATTTACAAAATATTGATTAGTTGTAAAAGAATGTTTTTTAACATGGATAAGCTCAGAATAATAATAATTATAATATATAAATTCAGCTTAAGAAATAAGAACATTTTTGTTTTTGAAACCCCTGTGTCCCTTTCCCTTCAGAGTAACACTGTCTTTAATTTTATCATATTTTTGTTTCTTTACAGTTTTATCGTAATTAGCATGTAACTCCAAACTATATTGTTGAGTTTTACGTGTTTACAAGTGAAACATTTTTTAGTAATTTTCTTTTTATTCAGTGTATTCTTAAAGGTATCTATGTTAATGTGTAAGCAGTAATTCATTGTTTTCGTTGCTGTATAGTATTCCATTGTAGTAAGATACCATGATTCATTGCTTTTGTAGTTTGAGTATTTTTAGCATTCCATTTTACCTCTACTTTGGCATATTAGCTATGCCTCTTTGTTTTGTTTTTAGGTGTTTGCTCTTTAACTTAATACAGCCTACCTTCAAACTACACTACTTTATACCATAATATAATGTGTAATGATATGTGAGGTCATTCCTATGTTTTTCTGTATGTAATGTTTTTTTTTCCTCTATATGCTTTTTTCTTCCTACATGTTGTCAAGATAATCTTTTTTATCACTTTCTTCAGCAGTTTGATTGTATTAATTAATGCCTTGGTGTTACTTTCTTAATTTTTTTTTTTTTTTAAGCTTGATATTTGCTGAATGTTGTACTAGGTTTATAGTTTATTGTTTTGGGAAAAAATGTCATTCATTCCTTCAAAAGATGTTTTGGTTCCCTTCTTTGGGACTTAATTTACTTGTATGTTAGACCACTTGACATTGTCCTGTAGACCTTTGAGACTCTTTAACCTTTTTTTGCCATCCCTTGAGAAAGTATGCTGTATCTTCAAGTTCACTGATCTTTCCTGCATTATCTAATGTGCTATTTAAATCTTAAAGATTTTTTTAAAATTAAGATTTCTTTTAGAGCAGTTCTAATTTGACAGAAAAATTGAAGGGAAGGAAAAGGTGTTTCTCCTGTATAATCCCTTCCCCCACATTTGCATAACCTTCTCCCTTTTATCAACATCCCCCACCAGAGTGGTATATTTGTTATAATTAATGATTCTATGTTGATATAATTACCCAAAGTCCACAATATACATTATGGTTTACTCTTGGTGTTACACATTTTATGGATCTGGACAAATGTATAATGCCACATATCCATCATTATGATCTCATACCAGTGTCTTTACTACCCTGATATCCTCTGTGCTCTGACTGTTCATTCTCCATGTCCCCCAACCCCTGACAACCACAGGTGTTTGTTTGTTTTCACTGTCTGTAGTTTTACCTTTTCCAAAATGTCATACATTTGGGAGTATGCAGTATATTGCCTTTTTTAGATTGGCTTCTTTCACTTCATAATACTCATTTAAGATTCCTCCTTGTTTTTTCGTAGCTTCATAGCTCATTTCTTTTTATTGCTGAATAATATTACATTGGATGTACCAGTTTATCTGTTCACCTGCTGAAGGACATCTTTGTTGCTTCCAAATTTTGATAATTATGCATAAAACTGTGTATATAGGTTTATAAACATCTGTGTGTAGTTTTTGTGTGGACATGTTTTTAACTGATTTGGGTGAATACCAGGGAGAGCCATTGCTGGATTATATGGTCAGAGTGTGTTTAATTTGTAAGAAATTGTCTTCCAAAGTGGTTATACCATTTTGCAATCTTATCAGCAGTGGATGAGTTTCTGTTGCTCCAGATCCTTGCCAGCATTTGGTGTCAGTGTTTTGAATTCAGGCTATTGTAATAGGTATGTAGCATCTCATTATTTAATTTTGATTTCCTTGATAACCTGTGATGTGGAGCATCTTTTCATATGTTTATTTGCCATGTCTTCTTTGGTGAGGTATCTATTACGGTCTTTGGCCCATTTGTTAATTGGGTTGTTTTCTTCTCGAGTTTTTTTTTTTTTTTTTAATTTTTTTTTTTTCAACGTTTATTTATTTTTGGGACAGAGAGAGACAGAGCATGAATGGGGGAGGGGCAGAGAGAGAGGGAGACACGGAATCGGAAACAGGCTCCAGGCTCTGAGCCATCAGCCCAGAGCCTGACGCGGGGCTCGAACTCACGGACCGCAAGATCGTGACCTGGCTGAAGTCGGACGCTTAACCGACTGCGCCACCCAGGCGCCCCTCTTTTCGAGTTTTAAGTGCTCTTTGAATATTTTGGTTAACAATCCTTTATCAGATATATTTTTGCAAAGATTTTCTCCCAGTCTATGGCTTGTCTTTTCATATTTTTGACATCTTTTGCAGAGAAAAATTTTTTAATTTTAATGAAGTCCAGCTTCTTTGTTTCTTTCCTGAATTGTGCCTTCAGTATTTATTGTATCTATAATGTCATCACCATATGTAAGTCGTTTAGGTTTTTCTTCTAAGTCATTACAGTTTTGCATTTTGTATTTTACATTTAGGTCTGTTATCCACTCTGAGTTAATTTTTGTGAAGAGTCTAGATTCATTTATTTGTAGATGGATTGTTAAAAGACTCCATTGTCAAAGATCACTTGACTATGTGGGTCTGTCTTGCTGGGCTCTCTGTTTTGTTCCATTCATCTATTTGTCTATTCTTTAACCAATATTGCAGTGTCTTGATTAGTATAGCTTTACTGTAATTTATGAAGCTGTGTAATATCAGTCCTTTAACTTTATTCTTTTCCTTTAATATTGTGTTGGCTATTTTGGGTCTTTTTCCTGTTTAAATAAACTTCAAGATCAATTTGTTGATATCCACAAAATGGCTTACTGTTTTTTTTGTTTTTTATTTTTAATGTTTGTTTATTTTTGAGAGAGCGAGAGCAAGCAGGGGAGGGACAGAGAAGAGGGAGACAGAGAATCCCAAACAGGCCTCACACTGTCAGCACAGAGCCTAATGCAGGGCTCAAGTCCATGAACCGTGAGATCATGACCTGAGCCAAAATCAAGAGTCGGATGCTTAAGTGACTGAGCCACTCAGGCCCCCCTAAAGTCATGACACTGATAGCAAGAGTAGTATGCACTGGGGCACCTGCGTGGTTCAGTCAGTTAAGTGTCTGACTCATGTGGCTCAGGTCATGATCTCACAGTTCATGGGTTTGAGCCCTGCATTGGGCTGTGTGCTGACAGTTCAGAGCCTGGAGCCTGCTTGGGATTTTGTGTCTCCCTCTCTCTGTCCCTCCCCTGCTTGTTTGTTTTCTCTCTCTCTCTCTCTCTCTCTCTCTCTCTCTCTCTCTCAAAAATAAATAAAATTAAAAAACAAAATAGCATGCACTACCAACTGAACCAGCCAGGTGCCCCCTCAACAGTGTTCTTTTCTTTTTTTTTTTTTTTTTAATTTTTTTTTTTTCAACGTTTATTTATTTTTGGGACAGAGAGAGACAGAGCATGAACAGGGGAGGGGCAGAGAGAGAGGGAGACACGGAATCGGAAACAGGCTCCAGGCTCTGAGCCATCAGCCCAGAGCCCGACGCGGGGCTCGAACTCCCGGACCGCGAGATCGTGACCTGGCTGAAGTCGGACGCTTAACCGACTGCGCCACCCAGGCGCCCCAACAGTGTTCTTTTTTAAATTAATTGATTTTTAATTTTAGAGCAGGGGAGAGGGGCAGAGAGCGAATCCTAAGCAGCTGACGCAGGGCTTGATTCCATGACCCTGGAATCATGACCTGAGCTGAAATCAAGAGTCAGACCTTCAACTGACTAAGCCACCCAGTACCTCTCAGTAATGTTCTATACACCCCAAATTGTTCATTGTATTTACTTGTAATATCTGTTTTGTTTCCTTCAATTTGGTAAAGTTCCTCAGTCTTTCTTTGTCTTTCATTGACCTCGACACTTTGAAGTACATTGGGACAGTTATTGTGTAAAATTTTCCTCCCATTTGGATTTATGTTCCCCTATGGTTAGATTCAGGCTATATGAATTTGGTAGGAATATGACACAAGTGATGCTGTGGTTTTCTGACTGCATCCTGTCAGGTGATGCATGGTTTTGATTTGTCCCATTAGGTACTCACTTTGATTACTTGATTAAGTGCTGTCTGTCTACTTTTCCACTGTTTACTTTTTCCCCTTTGTAATTAGTAATGATTTATGAGGAGATACTTTGAAACAGTGTTAATGTCCCAGTCATTTTTATTAGTCTATTTATTAGTTTGTGTTAATATGGTTTCCTATTTTATTCAGTGGGTCACTATAGAATATAGTGGTTTCTTTGTTCTTCTGACATGTACTCATTTTTTTCTGAGTACGTCTTTACTTCCTTGTATCACAGATTGTTCTAGATTCATAAGTGATTTTCACTGTCCCAGCCCTGCAATCAGGTATTTTTCGAAGAGGCCAATTTTCCTTTAAGTGGAGAATGGTATCTTGAAACCAACTTCAGGACTCTGGGTGTGGTCATTGCTTTTGGACCCTGGTGTTCCCAGACTGTCGGTGGACAGAAATCAGGAATTTAACACTACAGGGTTCATTCTAGTTGTCTTCTTTTCCTCTTGTACCTGCCTTTTCTGAAGGTTAAGAACCCTGGTTTCCGTTATACTTAATTTACTTGATCAATTTCTTTGTCCATAATTGATCTTTTGGTGCTATCCCTCTCCCATGCAGCCATCTTCTTTTTTTGTTTTTGTTTTTTTTTCCCCCATGCTGGCATCTTCACTCCATTTGAACTCCCAACTCTGTGGGGACAGTCTACTTCTATTTATTCATGAATGGCCTTCTCTGGGCCACTGCAGCTCTCCTACCCATTCCAGTGCTGTTTACCTAACTCAGCCCCACCCAATGGCTTTAGAACTGAATTGTTCAGGAAGGAAGGGGTGGTGGAAGGGAAGGGATTAAATGGTTATTTATTGGGAATGAGCCCTTATTTTGTTGTTGTTGTTGTTGTTTTTGTTGTTGTTGTTGTTGTTGTTTTAGTTAGTGCTCGTTCATGCATCCATGAGCAGGGTGGGCAGGCCAGAGAGAGAGCTTGCTTGCAAGCAAGCAGAGGACAGTCAGCAGGGGAGAGAGAATCGAAAGCAGGATTTGCTCTGTCAGTGTGGGGCCTGACGTGGGGCTCAAACTCAGGAACCATGAGCTTATGACTTGAACCGAAACCAAGAGTCAGATGCTCGAGCCACCCAGGCACCCTGAATGGGCCTTCTCAATTGCAATTTACCTTTTATTAATGAAAATATTCACTGCTTGTTTTTGAGTAGGAAGATGGTATTAGAAATACGTTGTTTACATTGTTACTTATAAGCATAGAAGAGAAGAAAAATTGCCGTGTGTAAACTCTGGGTGGTATTAATTTACAAGAGGTTTTCCAGGGAAATAATGCATAGAGCTGTTGATTTTTTTCAGAGTTGACTGACCATTCCCTTAAATTTAGCTGGACTGTCCTCTTTCTAGATTGATATTCTTCTTTTCCACCAGTCTTTTCTTTGTCTTTCCAATGTGATTCTTTTCACATATTTCACTTTTGGCACTCCCCTCAGCTTCTGGAATGGTGTAATGAAGTCTCTGAAGGACTTGATGTTGGCTTCCCTCCTCGTGTTTCCTTGAGAACTTAGAAAATTAAAAATACTAAGGATTTGACTCTCACTTCCCTTATATTTTTCTTCTTTTCCTGTGGACTGTTCTCTTCCTTTTACTTTTGGGGAATAGGAGGCAGTGTTCTATTAATTTGAACAGGGTATTAGTATTTTCTGGATCACAAGTGTTTTTCTATTGTATGTTTTCTCACCAAATGGAAAAAAGGCTTTTCAGTCCTTTGTTCACATCATTCAGATTTTCCTGTTGTAGCACTTATTAATAGAAATAGTCTTTACTTTGGTAGATTGAAGCTACTCTTTTAGGGCTGTGAGAAGAGTTTCTCAGTCTTTCATTCCTGTACCTGGTACCTAATAGGACTAGTTCAGTGCTTAGTAAATGTTTAAATAATGAGTTGTTTGGAAAATTAGCCCATATATGAGATGTGATTGAGTGACCTTTGATACTTGCATCTTCAAAGTCATTATTTTCAAGAAACTAAAATTAGAACTATGTTATGATCCAGTAATTGCACTATTAGGTATTTATCTAAAGGATACAGAAATACAAATTTGAAGGGTTACATGCACCCCAATGTTTATAGCAGCATTATCAATAGCCACACTATGGAGAGAGCCCAAAAATGTCCATTGACTGGTGAACAGATAAAGAAGATAGGGAAGAGGTGGTATAGATAAACAATGGAATATTACTCAGCCATTAAAAAGAATGGAATCTTTCCATTTGCAACGATGTGGATGGAGCTGGAATGTATTATGCTGAGCGAAATAATCAGAGAAAGACCAATACCATATGATTTCACTCGTGTGGAATTTAAGAAACAAAACAGATGAACATATGGGAAGGGGGAAGAAAGAGAAAAGAAAACAAACTGCAGGAGATTCTTTAATGATAGAGAACAAACTATGGGTTGTCAGAGGGAGCGTTAGATGTTGTATGTAAGTGATGAATCACTGAATTCTATTCCTGAAACCAGTGTTGCTCATGTAAACTAAAATTTAAATTAGGAAAAAAAAGTCATTTTTTTTTTTAAGTGTCCTGTTGTATATAGGGTGAGTAGGTTAAAAAAAAAGTCTATAGAACTGATTTGATCCTGATGTGGTTACTGGTTTTCTCCTTTTCTTACAGACAGTTTGTCACAGTTTATTGGTTATCCCTGCCCGAAGCCAGAGTTTTGACATCCTGCAGAGTGCCATCAGTAAGCATTTGGTAAATATACTTAAAAATTTTTTTTTGTTGCTACTTAAAAAAGCGTAGAGAATCCTTGGTTAAAAGTGGGTTTGCCATAGGCAAGGAGAGAGTGTCTAGACTGAGAAGTCTTGATGTTTTTCTTGGCTGTTACTAATTAATTCTGACCTTGGGAAAATCCCCCTTTTCCAGGACCCTACTTTCTACATCTGCAATGAAGGGCCTTTAAAAAAAAAAAAGTTTATTTGGGAGAGAGCACGCACAAGGGAGGGGCAGAGAGAGAATCCCAAGCAAGCCCCGTGCTGTCAGTTCAGAGCCCGACAAGGGGCTTGATCTTACAAACCACAGGATCATGACCTGAGCCAAAATTGAGTCAGATGTTTAACCAATTGAGCCACCCAGGCACCCCTGCAATGAAGGGCTTTAAAATTATACCTCAGGTTCTTCTGACATATAGTGCTTTAATGAACACAAACCTGGTGTTTGTGTATTGGAAATCCAGCATCCAGACTGGGGTCTGATTTCCACCTTGAATATTTGGGTTCTAAACGAGGGATATAGCCTAACAGGTTCAAGGCCTGGCCACTAGAAGCAGCAAGCTAAGCCTTGCGACTGTTTGGTCTTCTGGCTAGTCGGTGTCTCTTGTTCCCAAAAACCTGGGATTTTGCTTTTTAGCTTCCTCCAATGTTTATGTTTAGATTTTTGGCTTATTATAATTATCCTTAGTGCAGAGGAAACTCCCACAGTTTTATCTTTCAGGCACTGTCACTTTTTTGGGTAATTTTATAGGTACATTCCAACCCCCTTTTCTCCTTTAAAATGTTACTTCCCTTGAGTTGGAAGAGTACTGCTTTGAATTTCCAGTGCTCTTTTCTCTCTGTTGTCAAACTTCTAATCTTTATCCCGTGTGTCTCTAAAGATCTCTACCACTTTTCTTTTCACCTCCACTCCAGATATTTATGCCCTCCTTTGACTACATTCATTATTCTAGTAAAAGATTAACATGCCAGTCTTGGGCACTATTTTCAAACAGCCTGATCAGAGCCTGCAGACTTTTTCATGATGACTTAACAGTAGTTTCCAGGAGATTTAAACCATGCATACCTAACAGTTGTAAGTTAGAGTCCACCTTAATGACAGATAGTAGAGTCCAGATGAATACACAAACCTCAAAATCCCTTATCGGGGTTTTGAGGCAGTGAAGCAGTCAAGTGTTAAGTATAGTAATGTCTTACTCCAGGGTGTTTTACTTAGTCATGTCTGAATGACTAGCTAAATTAAAGGGCAGGGGTAGGCTAATTGTAAAATGAACTTCGGTTTGTGCATTTAATTACCTGGGACGGAGGTGGTGCCAGAAATGAGAGTTTTCTAGTCTGAAGAATCTAAAAATCATGGAAATGTGGTTGGTTGTATCAAGATTTGGGGCAGGGGGAGGGTGCATAAAGTAATCCTTTCAAATGATATTTCTGACCATCAGAAATTGTAATGTCTTAAATTTTAGTAGACTCATGGAGGGAAGGCAGTAGATTAGGTTAATAGTATTTCTTGAGTTGGCATGTTTTCAAAGTTATTTAACGTAGTAATTAAATTCTTTTTTTTTTTAAGTTTATTTTGAGAAAGAGAGTGCGTGTGCGCATGCAGGAGAGTGGCAGAGAAGTGGAGGAGAGAAATGCAAGCAGGCTCCATGCTATAAGTGACACAGAGCTCAATCTTATGGTTTGTGAGATCATGACCTGAGCCGAAATCAAGAGTTGGATGCCTACTTGACTGAGCCACCCAGGCACCCCTAGTAATTAAATTCTTAAGGGAAAACAGGACCTTAAGTTGTGGCAGGTTGTGTGTATAATGTATGCACTGTTTTTCAGTAGAAGTGATGTTAGGTTAACTCTCCAGTTAATGGGATTTGTTTTTTTCATGGAGAGAAGGACGGTTGTGAAGAGGTCATTAATCTAATTTTTCTCTTCCTAGGTTGGGCTGACTGTAATTCCTGACAGTACAGCTGGCTGTGTTTTGGGTGTTATCTGTAAGCTCCTGGATCATACGTGTGTACTTAGTGAGTCTCTACTACCGTTTCTGGCTTCTTGTTGCTACAGTCTTCTTTATTTTCTGCTCACTTTAGAGAAAGGAGAAGCAGAACATCTAAGAAAAAGGTAATAGTTTTTGTATTCTTTGACTTTAATTTTTTTCTACCTATTCCAGTTTTCCCCACCAAATAAGTAAATAAGAATAAATAAAATCAAAAAATTTTTTAAAGAGGAAAGAGTGAAAGAAAATTAGATTTAATAAATACCCTGAATTGTCTTTCAGAATTTGTATAAACCTTAACTGGATTTCTCTTTATTGTTTCATAAATTCCCTTTGTATTGTAAGAGGATTTTTAGTTTTTGTTTTTCTTTTAAACTACAAATTTGAAAAGTTAGATGGCATTTTAAAATTTCTTGGGAGCTTTCATTATTAATGTTGCTGTAGGTCTAGCAAGGAAAAAAAAAATCTACCTTTACAAGAATGCAATCACTAATAAATACAAGCCTTTATTAAAACTAGCCAGAGTAAAAATCTTTAAATTCTTGGATTTAAGGAAATTTCTGAGATATTGGTGTTTGTATTAGTACTTTAGCTCTTACATACTATTCATACTAAAGTTTCTAGCATAGTTTGGAACACTTCACTTTAGTTTAAAAAAGTATTCTCATGCTTATGTTCTTATT
The DNA here is from genome assembly GCF_018350175.1 of Felis catus. Classification (NCBI taxonomy): domain Eukaryota; kingdom Metazoa; phylum Chordata; class Mammalia; order Carnivora; family Felidae; genus Felis; species Felis catus. Next base: position 62,393,824 of record NC_058380.1, on the reverse strand, counting down.
GGTAATGCCTGTTAAAATTTTGGGGTGCCTGGATGGCTCAGTCAGTTAAGTGTCTGCCTTGGGCTCAGGTCATGATCTCGTGATTTGTGAGTTCAAGCCCCACCTCATGCTCTGTGCTGACAGCTCGGAGCCTGGAGCCTGCTTTGGATTCTGTGACTCCCTCTCTCTCTCTGTCCCCTCCCCTGCTCATGCTCTGTGTCTGTGTCTCAAAAAATAAATAAACGTTAAAATTTTTTGTAGAAGGTTTTTAAAAAAAATCTAACAGATGAACAAAGATCAGAAAATAAAAATTATTCTATTGCCTGTTAACATTTTAATATTTGTCTTTCTAGTTTTTTTAACTTTTATATATCGTAAGAATAAACACGTATATAAAGAGTAAGTTTAAACTGAATATCCATTTAACCAACTTCCACGTTCAGAAATAGAACATCATCAACACACTCTCTGTGTAATCTCTAGTTAGATTTCTCTTTTATACCCCCCAGAGATCACTTTTGCGTGTTAAATAACAAAAATTCAGCCTGGTACATTTTAAACATCTAATTGGGTTTATTAATTGATTAATTAATTGGGCAGCATCCCATTTAGCAAGTAGAGGGGAGCTCTAAAGGACTACAGAATAGGAAAGTTTTTTTTTTTTTTAATTTTTTCTTTTAACGTTTATTTATTTTTGAGACAGAGAGAGACAGAGCATGAATGGGGGAGGGTCAGAGAGAGAGAAGGAAACACAGAATCCGAAACGGGCTCCAGGCTCTGAGCTGTCAGCACAGAGCCCAATGCAGGGCTCGAACCCACGAACTGCGAGATCGTGACCTGAGCCGAAGTCAGACGCTTAACCGACTGAGCCACCCAGGCGCCCCTAGGAAAGTTTTTTAAAGGTAGACAGGGAGTTGAAAGAAGGAAATTATTAGTAAAGAATCCATTGTTGAGGCAGGGAGACTCTCCGGAATCGTAAGGATCTGTCAGTACGTTTTTCCTAGTGCTGATCAAGAAGTTCCCATGTTGACTGGTTAAAGTTTTTTGGGGGGTTGAAACTGCAGTTAGGTTAGGTATTAAGTCTTGGTTTACTGACTTAGGGCCTTCACCTGAGTGATGCCATTTTGAGTCTATAGGTTTTTTGTTTTTTTTTTCTTAATGTTTGTTTATTTTTGAGAGAGAGAGAGAGGAGAGAGAGAGACAGAGACAGAGTGTGAGTGGGGGAAAGGCAGAGAGAGAGGGAGACAATCTGAAGTAGGCTCCAGGTTCTGAACTGTCAACCCAGAGCCCGATGTGGGTGGAACGTAACCAACTGTGATACCATGACCTGAGCTGAAGTCAGATGCTTAACTGACTAAGCCACCCAGGTGCCCCTGTAGTTTTCTTGTTAAGTTGCCTTCTAATTAAAAATTTTGTGTGTATCTGTAAACAATATAATTTTTGTTTGGCATATTTTAAGAATATCCTACTGTATGTTTTTGTGATTTGATTGTAACCATTGTTGTCATTCATGTTGATTGAAAAACTGATTTCATTATTGTTTCTCCATACCAGGGCTAAGCAAACTTTCTGTAAAGAGTCAGATAATAAAATATTTTAGGTTTTTCGTGCCAGTAAGTCTCTTGTCAGAGCTGTTCAACACTGCCCTGGTAACACAAAAGCAGCAACAGATTACATGTAAATGAATGCATGTGACTGTGTTTCAATACTATTTACAAATATGGGCTCTGAGCACAACTGGCTCCAGTACAGGTGCTCTACAGTATTTTGTCATGTGAATGTACCCCAACTTACCAGTTTTGCTGTCAAAGATCTTTTATACACACACACACACACACACACACACACACACACATATACACACACATATATACACATATAAATATGTATATATATACACATATATATATATTTATATATATACACACATACACATAAATATTCATATGTAATATATATATTAATATAATTGATAATTAACAATTATGTAATTATAACCAATATTAATATTTATATAATATATAATTATATATATAAATATATACACACATACACACACGCACATATATACACTCTTAGGAAAACCTAGGAATGGCTGTTCGTACGGTATTTCTTCTGTTGCTTGTGGTACCCAGGTCTCTTGTATTTCTCTTTGGCTTGACAGTTTTCTTTAATTGTGTTGTGTGAAGGTGGAGTACTAAACTTTATTGATCCATTCACTGTACTTATATTTAGTATTATGTAGAATCCATGAGCCTTTTTAGCACAGTTTTGATCAGCAGTCCACTCAAGTTAAAGTAGACAATGAATATATTGGGTCATTACAGGAGTAACTCATAAAATAAAACCCAAGGGCTAGGAATTTTGGAGGCAGGAATTGAAACCCATCAGGAACCAAAGTGGTTTTCTCTACTTTTTCTTCTGGATTGTGTAGTCTTTATCTCTGTGCCTTTGCCTCATTATTAGCTATGTCTGCAGACTGGCTTTTTTCTCCTTGCACGTGGCTATCCTAGCCTGGCTGTGCATGAGTCAGTACTCCAAATAAAGTCTCCAAATAGAGGATCTGGTTGGCTTAGAATGGAGTCAGTATCCACCTTTGATGGAGATGCTGCATCATGGAGATGGAGTTGGGGAGGTTGATCAGATTGTGAAAGGGTTGCTGCTTCCACATCTAGAGGTAGTCAGATTCTCTTTGAAGGATCTGGGGACCACTCCTAATACGAAAACTATAACAGACTAAGGTCAGAGCCTTTAGCAGTCAGTGGATTCTTTGTCCAAAGGGTATTGCTCCATTTAATGTGGTTGGCTACAAGTCCATTTACCTTCATCATAAAACGTTTTTGTTCTGCCCTATAGTGAAACCAAGGGAATGGTGCTTACTAAAATTAGGATTTACCGTTTCTGGCCTTTCATAATCTAGTAACATGGTAGCAGTCCACTGACTGGCTTCTTTTCTGAAATCCATTTTGGTTCCTTGTGAATACATCTTTCTCTGCATATCTGCCCTGTTTAAAACATTGAAGAGGCTCAGAATCCAGGGCACAGCATTAAAATTTCATGAAGTTTGTTTTTATTTTTTTTTAATTTCTTTTTTCAACGTTTATTTATTTTTGGAACAGAGAGAGACAGAGCATGAACGGGGGAGGGGCAGAGAGAGAGGGAGACACAGAATCGGAAACAGGCTCCAGGCTCTGAGCCATCAGCCCAGAGCCTGACGCGGGGCTCGAACTCACGGACCGCGAGATCGTGACCTGGCTGAAGTCGGACGCTTAACCGACTGCGCCACCCAGGCACCCCTGTTTTTGTTTTTAAATAAACTACTTTCAAAGTGGGGCTTGAATTCATGACCCCAAGATCAAGAGTCGCATGCCCTACTGACTGAGCCAGGCATCCCAAGTTTTTTTTCTTTCTACCAGTGGGATATTCTGATTTTACCAGTGGGATTTTTGATGGTATGATAGTTGAATAATGTTCAGTGGTAGAAAACAGTATGCATATGTAGATTATTGTGTTCTTTGGCTAATTCTGTGCTATATATGATCACCAGAGCTTTAAGAATGTCCTGGTAAGCCCAGGAAAGTGTTGATTGCTAGGCTTCCTGGAACTTACCGAGTAGGGGAGAACAGCTGATTCTTCATTGGATTTGCTTATTCAGCTGTGACGAAACCCAGTTGTTAGTTTTGATTTGTGGGGTTTTACCAGAAAACACATTTCTTAAAAGGACATTTTCAGTTTTGGAAAATACAGAAAGGGTACTTCTGTGTGTGTTGGCTCACTGGCTCATTTTTGTCTGTTACTGTAGGGACAAGCTGTGGGGGGTCTGTGTCTCCATCCTGGCTCTCCTGCCTCGAGTCCTCAGGTTGATGCTGCAGAGCCTGCGGGTGAACAGAGCTGGACCTGAGGAGCTGCCTGTTGTGGGCCAGCTGCTTCGCCTGCTGCTTCAGCATGCACCCCTCAGGACTCATATGTTAACCAATGCCATCTTGGTGCAGCAGATCATCAAGAATATCACGGTAAGCATGGAACAGGGCTTTGTATTATTACTAGAAAAGGGATTCATGAGGAGGGCATGGGTGGGGTTCTCTGGGGAGGCTAGGCCTCCAGTGCATTGACTGACTCCTGGAATGAAGCCCACTGTGGTGATTTCCCAGGTTTTCCCCTGCTGACTAGCACCTGTCACTTAGCCAGAGGGAGGTCTTTGATTCAGAGTCAGTAATAAAAGGCTTAAAATACTCAAATTGAATTGGTCACAGGCAGCTTAGAAAAGGTACAGAGCATCAGAATCACTCCTACCAGTATTCTGGTACAGACTCTTGATTAACTGTGCTTATTCAGCATGTTTTTAAACCTGAGTTGTTTAAAGAAATTTTTTTTTGATGTTTATTCATTTTTGAAAGACCGAAACAGAGCGCAAGCAGGGGTGGGGCAGAGAGAGGGGGACACAGAATCTGAAGCAGGCTCCAGGCTCAGAGCTGTCAGCACAGAGCCCGACGCGGGGCTTGAACTCAAGAACTGTGAGATCGTGACCAGAGCCAAAGCCTGACGTGCCACCGACTGAGCCACCCAGGGGCCCCTAAGCTAAGTTGTTTTACTTAGCTGTAGGAATAGCAACTTCATTGAGTTTTGGTAACCATAAAGAGATCATTCAGGTAAAGTTTTTAGTGAAACTGACATTAAGTGCTCAACAAATGTTGTCACTGAAAACATTTAGCAGGAATAGGCTTATGGCCAGTTCCTAGTCACTTAGTTCGCTGGAGAATAAGAGGAAGTTAAGAAGTTGCAGGCTTCTGCTTTGTGTAATGGCTGGTTCTGCATTCATCTGTATCTGTTTTGCAGGGGCAGCTCTGTCTAGGATTCCTTTGGTGTCTTTGGTTTGGAAGAGTTAGAGGTTTTTTCTATAGGTATTTGGGGGTTTATTAGTTGATACCTGTAGTAGTACTTCAGAGTAATAGAGCTTATACGTGTATATAACACAAGTTCACGTTCTGAATATTTTCAGTAGGCTTGTAGAAATAATGAAAGAAGCAGCAGAATAATTCAGAAATGGAAGGGAAGAAAAGGCAAGAATTTGGATTGTTCAGAGGTTAGAGAATCAGCTCACCTCTATAAGGAAGAGAATGACAGATTGTCAGTCGGCCTTGCAGAATTATTCTCAGTTGATGTTAATGCAAAGATTGTGAGACTCGAGCATACCAAGGGAAGTCCAGAGTGTGGAGATGGTTGATGGTGAAATGTCATTAGTTCCTGGCAATATTTGAGAAGGAACAGATGAAATGAGAAACTGGTAGCACTTGTACTTGAGGTTGTACCCGGGAATTTTCACTACCTGTGGTAATGCCCAATTAACAAATATCCTGTGGTGATTGATAAATGGAGGAGATAGGATTGCGGTGGTTCTGAGATCTCGTTTGGGTGTGAAAACTACTGTCAGGTAGCATAACAACTTTGATATAATTCTCAAATTACTTTTGTTTTTCTCTGCAGACATTGAAGACTGGAGGTATTCAAGAACAGTGGCTTACAGACTTACATTATTGCTTCAATGTGTATATCACTGGGCATCCTCAGGGGCCCACTGCATTGAGTACAGTGTATTGAGTACAGTAAGAGGCACCATGGTACCTTCTGTTTGAAATTGTTTATTCACGTCTAATTTTGAAGAGAAACTGATGTAATGTTTGTCATTAAAGCTGAACTTTTAAAGAAGTTGTTTATGAACCTTCCTTTGCACTAAGGTAGGAAAATAACACAGGCTGGCTTCTTGGACCAGGACATTATACTTGGTCACAGGTGGGTAGAGTATTTTGCATTTCATAGAAACTAAATATTTACAAAATCTGGAATGATACAGTACCTTCTGTTATTTACCAAGAACGAATCTTTGTGGTCTCAGTTCTAGTTCATTCAGACAGCAACAGAAACCAATTTTTTATTTGGGAATGGTTGCCTTTATCCATCATGACATTCAGCTCCTCACTGTGGAGTTCTGTTATTTACAGAGGTTTTCTAGCTCCTTCTGCAGGAGCAAGATTTCAAGATAGTACTATGGTTGTTTGAGGTTTTCCTCAAATGGTACTTGGTTTGATTTAGATAATTCTTCTTTCAAAATTACTTTCTACTAATGACCATTATAATTTTTAAAATTATAAGCCATATATAGTGATTTATGCTGACACCCACACCCCCAGTCAAAAAATCCATGTATAACATTTGACTACCCCAAAATTTTACTAATACCCTACTGTTGACCAGAGGCCTTACTGATAATCAATTTACACATTTTTTTCTGAGTGAGAGCGGGGAAAGGGAAGAGGGAGAGAGAGAATCTTCTAAGCATGCTCCACGCTCAGCGTGGAGCCCAACACGAGGCTCAATCTCATGACTGGGAGATCATGACCTGAGCTGAAGTCAAGACTCAGATGCTTAACCAACTGAGCCACCCAGGCACCTCTACACCTATTTTGTATACGTATTATATACGTAATTCTTATAATAAAGCAAGCTAGAGAAAAGAACACATTTGCAGTACCATGGCTATATTTATTGATACTATATACATTTACTGGAAAAAAAATCCATGTTAAGAGGACCCACACAAACCTGGTTGTTCAAGGATTAACTGTTTTCATAATTATGAAATAATTAGCAAATTGTAACAAAAATCAAGGTAACTAACACTTTATTGCTGCTTATCTCTACCTGTCAGGATGGGTGGCAATAATCTTAAGAAAATGGAAATGCTCCTACTACAAATATTTGGGCCTAACATGCCACTGTTTATGCCTTCTGTCTACATTCCTATGGTAGCTTTGCTCTTAAAAATGTGAAAAAACTGGGGCACTTGGGTGGCTCAGTTGGTTGAGTATCCAACTTCGGCTAAGGTCATGATCTTGGAGCTTGTGAGGTTGAGCCCCAAATCAAGCTTGCTGTCTGCGCAGAGCCTGCTTCCAATCCTCTGTCCCTTCCTCCCACTCCACTCCCACCCCTTTCCCTGCTTACGCTCTCTCTCAAAAACAATTTTTTTTTTTATTTTTGAGAAGAGAGAGAATCCAAAGGGGAGGAAGAGAGAGAGGGAGACACAGAATCCAAAGCAGGCTCCAGGCTCTGAGCTGTCAGAACAGGGGGCTCGAACCCATGAACCATGAGTTCATGACCTGAGCTGAAGTTGGATGCTTAATCGACTGAGCCACCCAGGCACCCCAAATATAAATAAAACTTTTTAAAAAATGTGAAAAAGCCTATAACCACTGAAATTTATGCCAGGTGTTCTTATAGCTTGAATGTATGTAGGTTTAGCAGTTTTCCCTGCCAATAGGAATGGCATTTTGACAAGCTTGCTCACCTATAGGTCAGGCAGAAAATACAAGTGAATTGGTAGGTTATGCATGAATGGTCTGGTCCAACTGATAAAAATGGCTGCTATAGGACAGGCTCTTCCCCCTCTCATGTAGGTTCTTCCCTGGAGCCAAAAAACCAGGCTTGCATCAGCTGGCTGGCAGAAATCTCATGTTAGTGCTCATGTTCTTAGTTTGGCTTAGATGTTACTGTTAATTATGTGTTCTACTTTATAGCTATACTGACTGAAGTGAGGGCAGACAGCTAGGAAGTTTGCACGGGTATAGTCTACTGTGGTGGTTGTAGCACAGGCTAACAGTGCTGTATAAGAGCAGAAAGAAAACATCCTGACATTGTCATTCAGTTGTTACCATGTTTTCAGGCTAATAAGGCTTGAGGCATGAATATTAAAGTTTTCTCAAGATGGAAAAGTTAATCAGCAGAGAATTAGAACTCTGCACTAGCTATTCCAGTTCCCCCGGACACGGTCTTCCTCCACAGGTGGTCGAAGCTTTGTTTTGGTTTTTGATTGAGTAGCTGATTGCAGGTTATAAGAAAAATTCTTTGATCTTCCACTATTCTCAAGGAGGTGTATACACTGCAAGTTGCTCACTGTTAAAAGCAAATACCAGAGAGATATTTGTTATTTTTAATACTGAAAAGTTCATTGCTGGTGAGGTAAAGGGTTTAGATACGGACTATCCAGGGAGCTAGGAAGGTGACAGCCAGTTTGTTGTAGAGACAGGTGACTTACCAACCTTGCATTTTACATCATCCTCCAAGATATAGGACATTTTTAAAGATTGAGAGCGAAAGCACAAGTGGGGAAGGTGCAGAGAGAGGAAGAGAGAGAATCCCAAGGAGGCTCTGCACTATCAGTGCAGAGACTCAGAGCTTGGACTCATGAACCATGAGGCAGTGACCTGAGCCGAAGTTGGACACTTCCACCCAGGTGCCCTGATACCTGACAGCTCTTGAAGAACCTTGACTGGGAGAGGCCAGGTACTTGAGATGGGACTGGGACCTAGGTCTTCAGTCTGTCTAGAATAACTGGTATAGCTTTCTTTATGTAGGTCATACATAACACAAACACATATACACATGTATTTCTCAACTTGCCATGTACCACACACTAGGCTATATAGTACATTCTAGAAAACCGTTTCATTTGAAAATTTACTATCTTCAAGGATGACAGACTGATAGGCATATCAACCTTGAAATGGGTATTTTTAGGCCTTTTTATGACTTTGAAGTTACTTATAAGATGAAAACTTTTAAGATGTCACAGTTGGAAAACAGTGATGTATTCAACCCTCTTCCTGAGGCCAAATTGTTCTGTTTTTCCTCTCTCTGTGGAGCAAAGGAGCAAACATGAAAGGTGAGTAGTTTCAGAAAGTTACAAACACGTCTTTCTTTTTCTCTCCTGGTTTTATTATGGTTATTTAAAGTGAACTACTGATACTGAATTCTGTTTCTGGCTGCCTTTACTGTATCAAGTCTTGAGTTATCTGTATACCCATCTGTAGATGGGCAGGAATATTCTGCATTCATACAAAGGGGTTATCATTAGTAGTAATCACTTGAGCCATGGTTATTCCATTCATTGGAATGGGCTTTTTAAAGGTAGTTCTTTTATATTTAAAAAGAAGGGCTCCCAAATTTAGGAGTGTGAGCCCAAGCAAGGGGGAGAGGCAGAAGGGAGTGGTGGGGGGGGGGGGGGTAGAGAATGAATAAATCTCAAGCAGGCTTCCATGCTCATCACAGAGCTTAACACAGGGCTTGATCTCACTACCATGAGATCATGACCTGAGCCGAAATCCAGAGTCAGATGCTTAACTGACTGAGCCACCCAGGTGCTCCCTGGAGGTTATATATTTATATACATATATAAGTTCTATGTATATGCTCTCTGACCAATACTATGCTGCTATTTTGTGGGTGGTATACGGGGGTTGCTGTTGAAGGACTAGAGAAAACAGGGATTGTGGAGTCTCCCAAATGCATGTAGAGAAACACAGGCCAAGGAGGCTATATACTTTGCTATATCCAGCTCACTTTCTGCTTCCTCTTTAAAGAGGTAAAGGCACTACTAAAGCCTCTCCTATGCTGGAAGTTGGGAGCAACAATCCTTGCTTAAGTATTTGAGCACCTACGGTGTGCCAAATAATTTCCTAAAAGTGAATAGGACAGTGAGCAAATCAGAAGATCCTTAACCCCATGGAATTCTCAAAGCAAAAAAATGAACTAACATTTTTATTCATGGAGAAGACCAAAATTAATGTTCTCTTTTTGGTTCAGTTGGGCACAACTGACACACAGAAATTTCTGCAATGTGGAATCACAGATGCCCATTTCCATGGAAACTATCTATAGATGCTTTCTGTATGAAACATATATGGGCTCCAGCTACACTAATTAGCAGTTCCGATAATCAGCTCACTGGACAGTGCCTTAATGTACATGTGTAGACTTAACAAAACCTTGTGTTTGTTCCCCCAGTTAGGGTTAGGAAAAGATTCTCTTAAGACCTTGTCTGTTTTCAAGCCACTTAGAATTACATGTGTAGGACAAACAAGCTACTTGTTCATGTGAAATCCCAAAAAACCACTAAGTATATTTGAGTTTGTTTATTCGTCCCTTAACTGTGAACCCTTTGACTAAAAACCTTTTGTATTTCTAAACACCTCATTTTTATGATTTCTGATGGTCTCAAGAGAAAAATCCAGGACTAAGTAAAAAAAATGTTTTATTTAAATGCTACTTTTCTGGTAGTTCTGTCTGACCATTGTTTTTGAAACTAATTTTCAATTCAAGTAGAACAAAAGCTTTTTTTTTTTTAACATGGAAAGTTTCAAAGGAATTAAGGCCCACGGTTGTAACTACCCTATCCGCTACTCCCTGATCAGCCTGCCTATATTACATGAGTTGCCCAACCCATATTAAAGATTGGGCAGTAATTACACTGTCCCCTACCTCCAGGTTCTGCCCCCCCCACCACCCAATCAAAAACTAAATGAATGTTAAAGTTCACGCTGACAGTCATTGTTCACCTTCCAGCTGCACTCTATTCCTGCAGGATGACTGGATCAGCAAGGGTGGGGTGGGGGGAGAGTGTTGCCATAGCCACCCATGAACAACACTGGATCTGGCATTAACTGCTGACAGCACTGAACTTATCACCCAGATTTAATGCTGGTGTGAATGAAGGGGGCCCAGAGTAAAATACTCTTGTCTTGTGGCTGAAAAGAAAGTTCCCTGAGCATGAGTGAAATTGTGCACGGTGAAGCCTGAGCAGGACGTGTTATTAAATATTACATGTCCCCTTCATGGGGCCGTGAAAGGCAAAGGCCAGAATTTGTGGATAAGGAACCTCTCAAGTTTGGGAAGGAGATGAAGAATCTTAATGTGAAATCAATACAGAACAAGAATTCCCAAGGTATTACTTTGAAGAATGACAGTATTTTCATTTCCCCCCCTTCATGTGAACAAGTATGTAAAAGTACCATTTATTGTCTTTACTGGAGGTAACGTTTACAATAACTTGCGGTTGTGAAAATAACTTGCCTGTTAGGCATGTTGATTGCAGTAATAATTCCACGAAAGGGGAATGAAAAACATGTACACCTCAAAGGAAATGACCATTGGAAATCCCTAGCAATCTCTGTCCTCATGTCTTCCATCTTTGAGGATGAAACAAAAAAGGCAAATGCTTCCCCACATTGTCTTCCCAATCTGCTTTGCCAGTGCAGTGGCTACCTTACCTGAATTGAGACGCAGCACAGGATGGGCTTTGGAAGATCTTGTGGGATGAGGAACTTTCCCTTCTTGAGAACAACCTGAAATCAACCAACAGTGACTATTCCTCTCTGACCAAGGTTAGCTGTGGCCTCACCAAGTTCTAAGTTCCTTTTTGAGGTAAAGGCTTGAGCTTGTTGATATCTGCCAAGAGAAATTAGGTATGGTGTGGAAATACCATGTAGGCCCAGAGTAAAGTCCTGAGCTTTTGCTGCCTGGGCTGCAGATCTATTTCTCAAGTGCCTTGGCTCAACTTTTTTCTTTTGGGGAGCTATCTAGGTCTCTTCTCTGCTGAGTTTATTTGAATGGGTTCTTTCCAGAGCTGAAAATGTTCGAATTTAAAGCAATTCATCTGCTGAGCAAGTATTTACTATTGTGCGTGGGTCTGGGGCATTCCCACAGATGGGCAGCCCTGTACTATTTTAGCATAAGGAAGGTCAAAGTGAGGCAGGCAAGGTGTTCCTGCTTCTGGAGCCCTCCAAATGGGTAATATAAGGGGAGGACCCAAGCAGTGGTCTGGAGGGGTTTAAAGGGTAATGAAGGCCAGCAGAAGACCTCTTGATTGAGATGCCAGAATGCATCATCAAACCAGTTCTTAGCTAGAATTGCTGGAGGGGAGGCATTAAATGTGTGTTGAAAATTCTCTTGGTTCTTGGAAGTAAAGTTCCTATCTGAATGGAGGTTTGCCCAGTGTAATTAAATCCCATTTCAGATTCTGATGCAACACTCTAGGGGTGCTTGTTGTCAACTACAACGTGCCCAGAAGGACATTTACCGTAGATTTGCTTGAGTACTAAGTGTCTGGTGGACTTTGTGCCTGAGCTGCCCTTGGATGGACTCTTCGTGGTCCTGCTTACTGCAGTGGTCTTTGGGGGGGTTAGTTCCAGTTCTTTCCTCCAAACTTGGAGCAGCAATGCCAGGCACTCTCGGTTCCATCTGTCCACATCTCTGGTTCCAAGCTGCTTCATGTGCAGAAGGTGGGACAGGTGCTTCCTAAGCTGGTAGCTGGTGAGGTCAGAAGAGAGGAGAGACTTTAAGATCACAGTACTGAGAAAAGAAAGTTTCCTTAGGGTTCCTAGAAGCTATAGGTATAGTTTGCTGAACTGGGAGATTCATTTAAGCTCCCATTCCTAATTTACAGTGGCAGTAGGTTTAATGTTGAAAAAAAAAAATCATTATTTTTTAAAATCAAACAGTCCTGAACTAGGAATCAAGATGAGTCTGCCCTCAGGGTGGGTTGGGCTAATGTGTAAATAAATGAGAAGTACTATGTAAAACCGAGGAGCTAGATTGCATGAGATCATGTGAGACTGATAATTCCTGGTGGTCTGGTAAGGCTTTATAAGGCTGATACTTGTGCTGGGCTTTAAAGGATGCATAGGAGCTTACTGGGCAGAGAAGGGTACTCTAGGCAGAACTGGCGTAAGTGGAGATATGGACATTTGTGCCAGGAAAGTAATGAGAGGAGTACGAAGCATTGTGTATTTTGTGAAGAAGGATGGAAGGCTAGGCTACACTGGAAGGAGCCAACATTTGTTCAGAGCCTGTTACATGTCAGGCACATTCCTCACAATTAAGGTGAAAATCCATCAAGTAGACAGGGCTGAGCAGATGGCACATCACACCAGGATGACAACACAGGTTGTTCCTTATTCCCTTTACCAAAACAACAACTAACAACTATTCACGGATAAGACACCACTGAGAAAGTCCTAGAACATGGGAGAGAGGCTGCAGCCCCTTGCACCACAGGGGCCAAGACAGACTACAATGGGATATGAGGAACAGCTACATGCAGACTGCACTGCCCCTCCATAAGGCTGGTGTAACACCACACCAAGATGACTTTAGCCTATGGTTCCTCAAATGGGAAAAAGGAACCCAGGGTGGAATCCAGCACCCCCAGCATTGTAGGTCACTTCTTGGGAGCCCCCACTCTGGTCTCATCCCATGGGGATTGCCAGGGAATCTGTGGGACTTGGCCACTGGGAGCCTGTGATGGGGAAGGTAGGGGCTTGCAACAACCAGTATGTGGGTCTTTGCAGACCAAGTTCCTACCTGCAGTGTCCAAGTAGTAGTCCCAATCTTTAATTTTGCTCATCTGCAGAGCCAAAACAGAGGTGCGGTCTGACCAGGGAACTCAGCAGGGTGCCTGAGTGGTTCTTAAAGAGCCTTGTCACCGCTGGAAGTCTGGTCTGCTTCAACTCAGGCAGGGGAGCTGAGGCATAACCTGGCCCACACATGAGTGTTGCTCCTGGCCCTGCCTGACCAAAGCCTGGACAGACCACCTGGAGAGGTATAGCAGGTAGAGCTGGTTATCTGCAAAGCAAAAACCGTGGCCCTGTATAGCCAGGGACCTTGGGGTGCAGGTCAGCTTGAGTCAGCCACAAAACTTTAGGCCTTGGAGCTGGTTCTCATGCTCTCCATGAACAGGGAAAGTGATTCATAGCCCTAGCCATTGCTGAATAGAGCCTTCAGCCCATCTGACCAGGAAACCTAGCCAGATCACACAGGAAGCTGTGTAGCCCATCCAAAGACCTTGTTATAGTGGCACTTGAAGAGAAAGCACAACCTGGTACTATCCCTGTCTGCACTGCAAAACTGGTGGCCCCACCTGGCCAGGAAACTCCATGCACAATCTTGTCTGACTTGAGTCCCTAAACAACCTGTGCAGGCCCTATGGCCTGTCCTGCTGCTCTGTCAGTTCAGGGAAGTGACTTCATAGCCCCACCTACTAGTAAGCCTGACTAGAAAACCCAGGCACCTGCAGAGCCCATCCTAAAGCCTTGCTTGGGCAGAGAACCAACTCAGCAGTCCTATTCAACTATTCCCAGCTAGCAGCACACCCCACCCCTTGCCCCACCCCAACCTCAGAGCTTGCCCTGCCCAAAAACAGACTGCCTTAAAAGCAACCTTCATCTGTCCAAGAATGTTACTAGTAGACATGTCCAGAAACCCAAACTGAGCTGCCTGGTGAAGAACTCTTGGTTGAAGCAAACCTATGAAGTATGGAAGAGTAGACCACTTCTTCAAATGTTGAGATAGCAGCATCAGAAATTAGGAATCACAAAAGAATCAGGTAGACATGACCATGCCAAAGGAAACTAATACAGTTCTGGTAACTGACTAAAATAGAGATCTGCGAGGGGCACCTGGGTGGCTCACTTGGTTAAACATCTGACTTTGGCTGAGGTCATGATCTCGTGGTTCGTGAGTTCGAGCCGCATACCAGGCTGTGTGCCGACAGTGCAGAGCCTGGAGCCTGCTTCATATTCTGTGTCTCCCTCCCACTCTGCCCCTCCCCCACCTGTGCACGCACGTGTGCTCTCTCTCAAAAAGACAACATTAAAATTTTTAAAAAAGGACATGGAGATCTGTAAACTGTTCTACAAACAATTCAGAATTCTTTAAAAAAGTTTAGTGAATTACAAGAATGCACAGACAACTAAATAAAATTAGCAAAATAATGCATGAACAAAAAGAAATTCAACAAAGAAAAATGGGGGGGGGGGTGTGGTGCAGAAAAAGAAATCCTAGAGCTGAAAAATACAACGTCTGAACTGAAGAATTCAATAGAGAACTTGAAAATCAGACTCGACCATGTAGAAGAAAGAATCTGTGACCTAGAAAACAGGGCATTTAAAATTATGTAGTCAGAGGAGCGAAGGAGAAAAGAATGAAAAAGTGAAGAAGGTATATGGGACATATAGGACATGCTAAAATGAATTGCATTATGGGAATTTGAGAAGAGAAAAAGAATGGGACAGAAAATATATTTAGGGCAGTAATAGCTGAAAGTTTCTCAAACTTGGAGAGAGAAATGGACATTGAGATCCATGAAGCTGAGACACACTATATTGAGACACACTATATTGTCATGAGTCTAATGTTGAAATAAGCAAAAGAAAATTATATATAACTATGAATGCACTTCTCAACAAAAAATTTTCAGGTCAGGAGAGAATAGGATGATATATTCAAAATATTAAAGGAAAAAACTGTCAAGAATTCTATAGTTGGCAAAACTGTCCTTTAGAAATGAAAGAGAAAAAACAAACTAAAACCGAAGTAGCTCATAATCTTACTAGACCTTCCTTGTAAGAAATGCTAACGGGAATTCTTTGAAAGTAAAAGGATGCTAGTTAACATCATAAATACTTAAGGTAGCCTAAAACTCACTGGTAATAGTAAACATATAGTCAAAATTAGAATTTGTAATATGATAATGGTTATGCATTATGTACTTTTAAAAGTTTAAAAACTTAAGGGGCACCTGGGTGGCTTAGTCGGTTAAGTGTCTGACTCTTGATTTCAGCTCAGGTTATGATCTCATGGTTTGTGAGATAGAGGCCTGCATCCAGCTCTGTGCTAACAACATGGATCCTCCTTGGGATTCTCTTTCTCCCTCTCTCTGACCCTCCCCCGCTTGTGATCTCTCAACCTCTCTCAAAATAAACTTAAAAAAATGTTAAAAAAGGTAATAAAAGTAACCATAACTACAATGGCATGAAACTAGAAATCAATTCTAGGAAAACTGGGAAATTCACAAATAAATGGAAGTTAACATTTTTCCTGAGCAACCAATGGATCAAAGAATGAATAAAAGGAAAACAAAGTATCTTGAGACCAAAATGAAATACAACACACCAAAACTTACAGAATGCAGCAACAACAGTTTTAAGAGGGAAGTTCAGAGTAATAAATGCCTACATTAAGAATCAAGAAAGATCTGATAACCTACTCTTTAAGAAAGTAGGAAAAGAACAAACTAAGTCCAAAGTTAGCAGAAGGAAGGAAATAATAAAGATTAGAGCAGAAATAAGAGCAGGAAAACAACAGAAGATTAACAAAACTAAGACTTGGTTCTTTGAAAAGAAACAAAATTGGGGCGCCTGGGTGGCACAGTCGGTTAAGCGGCTGACTTCAGCCAGGTCACGATCTCACGGTCTGTGAGTTCGAGCCCCGCGTGAGGCTCTGGGCTGATGGCTCAGAGCCTGGAGCCTGTTTCCGATTCTGTGTCTCCCTCTCTCTCTGCCCCTCCCCCGTTCATGCTCTGTCTCTCTCTGTCCCAAAAATAAATAAACGTTGAAAAAAAAATTAAAAAAAAAGAAACAAAATTGACAAAACTTTAGCTAGACTAACCAAGGCAAAAAGAGAGATGATCCAAATCAAAATTATGATTAAAAAAGGAGACATTACAACTGATCCCCAATAGAAAGGCAAAGGACCATAAGATACTACTATGAACTGGAACAACCATTAAGATGCTATATGACAAACTGGACAACCTAGAAGTAATGGAAGTTATTAGAAACCTGTAAGACTGAATCAAGAAGAAACAAAATATATAGTCAATGTTCTACGTCACGTTAATAAAATCATACGATTATCACAATAGAAGCAGAAAAAGCATTTTTACAAAATTTGACATCTGTTCATGGTAAAAATTTAACAAATTAGGTATATAAGAAATGTACCTCTACATAATAACGGCAACATGACAAGTCCACAGTTAACATCAGTGGTGAAAAGTTGAGAACTTTTCCTCTGAGAATAGGAACAAGACCAGGGTGCCCACTCACAACTCCCATTCAACACAGTACTGGAAGTCCTAGCTAGAGCAGTCAGGCAAGAAAAAGAAATAAAAGGCATCACATAAAGAAAGGAAGAAGTGACTCTGTCTCTATTTGCAGATGATTTTACATATAGAAAAACTTCAGGACTCCAGAAAGTGTTAGAGCTAATAAACAAATTCAGTAGAGTTGTAGGATACAAAGTTAACATACAAAAATAAGTGACATTTCCATACACTAAAAAAATTATCTGCAAAACTAATAAAATGACCCCCATTTACAACAGCACCAAAAACAGTAAGATAGGAATAAATTCAACTGAAGAAGTGAAAGATCTCTACTGAAAACTACAAAACACTGATGAAATAAATTGAAGACACAAATAAATAGAAAGATATTCTGTCTTCTCGGATTGCAGGAATATTATCCATAGTACCCAAAGTCATCTATAGATTCAGTGAAATTCCTATTAAGATTGGAGTGGCATTTTTTATAGAAGTAGGAAAAACAATTATAAAATTTATATGGAACCATAAAAGTACCCAAATAGCCAAAGCAATCCTGAGAAAGAAGAACAGAGAAGTATCATACTTCCTGATTTCAAGCTTTATTATAAACTCATAGTAATCAAAACAGTATGGTACCAGCATAAAAATAGATGCATAGACCAATGGAAGAGAACTAAAATCCCAGAAATTAACCCGTGCGTATATGGTCAATTATATTTGACAAGGGAGCCAAGCACACTCCATGGAGGAAAGACCATTTGTTTTATAGATGGTGCTGGAAAAACTGGATATTCACACGTAAAAGAATGAAACTAGACCCCTATCTTACACCACTCACAAAAATAGACTTGATATGGATTAAAAAGCCTTAAATGTAAGACCAGAAATTCCTAAAAGAAAACCCAGGAAAAAAGCTCCTTGACAGATACGTTGCCAGATTTGTTTTGTTTTTGTTTGTTTGTTTGTTTTGGATAGGACACTGAAAGCACACACAAACAAGCAGAGCTACAAAGTAAAAAGATTCAGCACAGCAAAATAATCAACAAAATTAAAAGACAACTATGGAAGAGGAAAAATATTTACAACTCATGTATCTGATAAGAGGTTATTATCTAAAATATATAAGGAACTCCTACAACTAAATAGCAAAACCCCCCAAAGAATCCATTGATAAAAATGGGCAAAGGACCTGAATAGACATTTTTCCAAAGAAGATACATGAATGGACAACAGGTACACAAGAAGGTGCTCAACATCATTACTAATAGAGGAAATACAAATCAAAATCACAATGATATACCACATCATGTCTGTTAGGATGGCAATTATCAAAAGACAAGAGGTAACAAATGTTGGTGAGGGTGTGCAGAAAATGGGAGTCTTGTGCACTGTTGACGGGACAGTAAATTGGTTTGGCCACTATGGAAAGCAGTATGGATTTCCCTCAAAGAGTTAAAAATAGAGCTACCATATGATGCAGCAATTCCACTTCTGGGGATTTATATAGAAGGAGATGAAAAACTGTTGAGATACCTGCATCTCCACGTTCACATTAGCATTATTTACAATAGGCAAGACATGGAAGTGTCCACCCATGGGTGAATCAATAAAGAATGGTGGTGTATATATACAATAGAATATTATTCAGCCATAAAAAGAAGGAAATGCTGCCATTTGTGGCAACACGGATGGCCCTTGAGGGCATTATGCTAAGTGAAGTCAGAAAGAAATACTGTATGGTTTTACTCTTATGTGTAATCTTAAAAGATCAAATTTGTGGTTACCAGAGGCAAGGGGTGAGGGAAGGAGGAACTAGGTGTAGATGATCCAAAAGATACACACTTACAGTTATGAGATAAATAAGTGCTGGGGATATAATGGACAACATGATAACTATAGTTAACACTGCTTTATGGTCTATATGAAAGTTGATGAGAGTAAATCCTAAAAGTTCTCATCACAAGGGGAGAAAAAACCAATTTAAGTATCTCCCTGAGATAATGGATGTTAACTAAACTTATTGTGGTAATCTTTTCATATGAATCATATATGTAAGCCAAGTCATTATGCTGTACACCTTATACTTATACAAGGCTGTAGGTCAGTTACAGCTCAATGAAACTGGTGGGGAAAGAGGCTGAGTAACTTGCAGAAGGTCTCACAGCTAGAGCCAGGAGAGACCAACATTCAAACTCGGTGCCGTCTGGTCTAACAGCCAAATACTGCTAAGGACTTTGATCTGTACTATGTACTTAGTGGGCATCGGCAAAGGGTTTTAAAAAGGATGGCAAAAGTAAGAGCTGTATTTTACTAGGTTCATTCTGTTGCAGGGTGGGGCCTGGAGTGGGAGAAAGGTATGGGACATGGGGATGATGGCTGTCTTTACATCTAACATTGGGTTGATGGGCTCTATCCCACATGCACTCTAAAACTTACTGAACACAGCTGTTTTGGAGCCTCTCAAGGAAACCTGCATTACTGTTCATTATCGGGTTGGTAGCTGATGAGTTACTAGTGAGCTTATAAGGTGCTGCAGAAAGCAACAGGCCCCATGCCTGATTTTACCATACACCAAATGGGAAATGACGTCTTCCTGAAGTCTGCTGACAAGTCTTTGTGGTACTAGGCGCAGGTACTAGGTACTTCTCTCTTGCCCTAAAGGCCGATTTCACTCAAACTGCATGACTCTTCTTTTTCCTGTAGCATGCCAAACCAGGCACCTCTCTACTAGACTATAGATCACACTTCCAAAAAGCCAACTACGGAGAAAAGCTGGAGATCACGGGGCAATACTGCTCCATAGTTCGGCTTCTTTGGTTCGTAGGCAGAAAACTCACTGGGAAGCCCAGGTGTTGGCTTTCACTGTGTACAGTTTCCACCTAATCGATAGCGGAATGCAGACTTTTGAGTCTCTGTCCAGATGACAGGATGGTGCCAGGGGTTAGAGTAACAGCCTCTGTTCTTCTATTTTCAAGGAAAATAGCACTTCGGGTTTGTTGAGAGTCCTAAGATGCCCAGTCATCCCTATCAGCCCAGGGTTCACGGCTCTCCTTATGGTCCAGCCCGGCCTTGCTTACTGACCTCACAACATGCTAGAGAAGAGCTGATAGGAAGGTAGTTTACAAACGTTTAGATGAAGACGGAAGTGTTTAACACAACAACTGCTCTCAGCCACAGCAACTCTCCAGCCTCACTTAGGTCATCCAGTATCCAGTTTCAACATTGAAAATAAAGTCTTGATTGGTAATAAGATTCACACGTTAAGACTAAGCCTCACTCACCGCCTCAGGGCCCAAGCTTCACGCTGCTCGCCCTACCCCTGCCCGTTTCCCAGTCTGCCCATCTCCGTCCTCAACATGTCTCCTACGATAGTCTGCATTTGTGGAGCACGCGTGTGCCAAGCCCTGTGCTCTACCCCACCCCTCGTTGCTCCTTAGGTTTCGTGTCAGACACCATACCCTGCTCCAGGACAATGCTGTGAGCTCCCGTACTTAAAACAGAAGATGCACAGGCCGTATAACAGAATCAATGGGACTGTTTCTACTGTCACCAGACATGCGACTTCCCACAATGCGCAGCATCCCACAATCCCTTTGGGAGTCAAAGTCCCATCTCAGAATTGTACAATGGTGCAGCCAGAGGACCTGTGTAATTGCCTCCCCAGATGGGCCTACAGACTATGAGCCCACTGTTCCTGGGGGGATGACTGAAGGCTCATTTGCTGCTATGCACACTTACGGACAGGACCTGTCAGCTTCTGACTCTTCAAAGGAGTCAAAGAAACAGCTTGACTGGAAGGCATTTCAGCTAGGGAGCAGCTGTGGGGCCTGATATGGTACACCTTGTTGCCTTGTTTCGATCCCAAGTTTCAGCTGAAATACTTAAAAAGTTCCTCTGGGACGGTAGCCAGTGCACATCCTGGCAGAACTCCCCAAGGAGGGAGAGCAAGGACCATCCCCATCTATGGCTTCAGAGTCAGACTATCTCTGCTTCAAGCCAGTACAGCACTTATTAGCTCTGCAACCTTGGTGGGTTGATTAAGTTCTCTGTGCTTCAGTTTCCTCATCTGTGAAATGGGGGATAAGAACAGTGCCTCACACGGTTATTGGGAAGGATTAAATCCGTTAACACAGTGCTCGCTTCGGCAGCACATATACTAAAATTGGAACGACACAGAGAAGATTAGCGTGGCCCCCGCACAAGGATGACACACAAATTCATGAAGCGTTCCATATTAAAAAAAAACAAAACAGTTAACACACATAAAACTACTTAGAACAGCATCTGGCACAAGTGCCTAATAATGCCAAGTACTAGTATTAATGACAGTAATAAAACATCCCCCTGTAACAACATTACCTTGACGAGCGGGAGCACCATCCAGGCAGCCCTTTTCCCCCAGCCTGTTCTAAGGTGAGGAGCCGGAGGCCGGCCTCCGCTGCCGTTATCTTGACCACTGCAAACACTGCCTTTACTGAGAACATATGGGAAAGGCCCTTGAGTCCGAGCTTCAAGTGCCTGATCTGTATCCCCAGGACAAGTCATGTTCCCTGAGACCATTTGCTTGCCTGAAAAAATGGGAACACTGATCCCTATCGTGATGGCTTCCTGGGATGGCTGGGAGAGCAAAGGGGTTCAGGCAGGAGGTGACTTTATAAGACCAGCAGCTTGAACGGACACGAGGACCCACTGTAGCAAAGGCCGTGCCAGCATGGAGCAGATCGCCCGGCTTCCGGCCAGGCAGTCCTTGGCACCACAGTCCCTGAGGCCTCTCCCTGGATCTCACAAGAACCTCTCCCGCTCTCTCCTCTTTCTCTGCCAACGTTAGGGTCTCTCTGCCCTTTTATCTACTGACAAGGGTGTTGACATGCGGCACACCTGTGCTCGCAGGGATTTGCTTGCTTTGTTCCGTCAACCTTCCTCTCTGGCGATGGAGGCCACCTGACCCCCAGCTGTGGGCAGTGGCTCCAGCCCTCCCCCAGACGCTGGTCATTACTAAGGCCTAATGTAGATTTAGGTCCTAGTGGGGCCTGCAGATAGATGGAGGAGACTATGAAATATGTGAAAAACTGGTCGCAAAGGACTCCTCCAGTCCTCCAGAGATTCCTGCCTGGAGAGATCTGTCTCCGTATTTCAGGGAGCCTCCACCACGACTCCTAGCACCTACCCAACATTCCGAGCTTGGCAGGTGCTCTCACAGGTTGTTGCAATATGTTTAATACTCAGCCCCTCAACCGCACCCTGGCTTAGGTACTTGGGGTGTGACTGATTTGTGGGTAGTAAAAACATAAAAAGAAAAATAAAATATCTTCCACGGGTAGTACTTTAGAAATTACGAAGTGCACACTATCTCACTCAGCAGCCTGCCATATAAACAGGATGGGTGCAGCGATTACTAAATCCTATTTTACAGGTGAGGAAACTGAGGGTCAGGGAGGCCACGTGATTTGCCCGAGGTCAGATAACTTGTCAGAAACCCGAAACTCAGGCTTCCTGGTTACACACTGAGGCTTTTTTCCTGGACTCCAGGCTATCCTGGGTGCTTCCTACCTTTCTTGGCAAAAACATCTTCCAAATAGCTCATCCAATGTAAATAACTAGGACCTACACGTAGTGAATTTTATGGGCGGGTTCAGTAAGATTGGCCTTGTGCCAGCACGTGGAATTCACTAGAAAATGCCACTTGAGCACAGGGCGTGTCATGTTAGGAGCATCAGGACAACCACAGAATCAGAGACTCGTGGCACCCCCATCGTCCTACCTTCTCCAGGCCCGCTGGATGACCGCGGCCGCCTTGTTCTTCTTGCGAAACAGCTCTTTCCTGCTCCTTTCTCTCTGGATTATCTGCAGCCGCAGTTCTACGGGGAGAAGGTCAATATTGACACTCTGCCCAGAGAGGGGACCAGGTGCTGGATCAGTCTCCTTGGATAGCTGGGTGTCCTCAGACAGGGCAGATGTTCCCAGCTTCCTGACTCCCGACCTCAACACCTCTGTGCTCTGTGGCAAATCTGAGTAGATCCCTCCTGCGAGCTTGTCCTGTGTCACTTTGTTTCTTGGTGTCCGATGGTGGAGAGGATGCTGCCCAGCGTGGACCACCTCCCCCTTGGCACTGCCAGGCCGGCTAGAACCAGCCGGGGAGCCCCTTCCTCCTCTGAGCTCTTGAATGCGCCTTTTTTGGGAAGCACACCTGGCCTTGGGTGCTGGGTCCTGCCGCCTGCCGGGCTTCCGGTGGCCATCCTGCTGTGGAAGGCTTGCAGCTGCCCAACCGGGGTCCTCTCCTTCCTCATCAGGCCCAGCCGCCCTGATACAGGAGGGCTGCTTCAAGAAGCCTTTCCCCTTGTCACACCGCCGCTCACCAACTGTCTCACCTCCGGACTTCTCAACAGAGGAGACTCCCGGATGCCTGTTTCCATCCTTGCCTTTACTGGGGCTGAAGTGGACACAGGCAGATCGGCCTTTAGAGTGTTCTCTGGATGATTCTTGGGGAGATAAGGAAAAAAGGAAAGAATACTTATTGTCCCAAACTTACATAGTAGGGCAATTCTGCCCATTTCTTCACATAAAATACTCACACTCGTCCGATAGCTTCACCATGATAGTAGTGACTCTAATCAGAAAAAAAACGTTCAACTTCTATTTCTAGCAATGGAATGTTAGATAACCTGAAATCCTTCCCATTACAAGAACCTACAAATGCTGGGACGCCTGGGTGACTCAGTCGGTTGAGCGTCCGACTTCAGCTCAGGTCACGATCTCGCGGTCTGTGAGTTTGAGCCCCACGTCGGGCTCTGGGCTGACGGCTCGGAGCCTGGAGCCTGCTTCCGATTCTGTGTCTCCCTCTCTCTCTGCCCCTCCCCATTCATGCTTTGTCTCTCTCTGTCTCAAAAATAAATAAACGTTAAAAAAAATTAAAAAAAAAAAAGAACCTACAAATGCTGACTAAAGTACAATAAACACTCTCTTACAAGCACCATGGTGCCTTCAAGAAAATAAAGGAAATCCTTGGGAGGCCAAAAATAAAGAGAAAACTGAAAATCTGGGTGTTAAGCGTGTGAGCTGATCCAGCAGCCGTCTGGGCAGATAGTAGCGGTGGAGTGGGCAACAGTTGGTCTTATTAAATATCTGGCTGTGCACATCCTGACAAGGACAGAAAATGAGGGCTTGCAGGCAGATAGTTAGCTAGAACCATGACCCTGCATGAAGCCAGGACTCCTGAGGGGGTAAATCCTTTGGGAAATGATAGTCCAGATTAAAAAAAAAAAATCTAACTGCCAGCACTGGGGAACAACAAGCAAGGTTGTCTTCGCCTGGGTTCTGGATGGGGGAAAGAGTCTCCTTTGAAAATTCAAAACCCAAGTTCTCTGCCTCACGTGGTTTCATTTTCATTTATTCTTAACCCATAGGAAAAATTCATATAAGAACCTAGATGGTGGTGCAAGATGCTTTGTAGAAGCAAACACAATATTGCTTTAACATGGCATTCCCTCAACTCAGGCCACACAGAGGGGTCCTTCTGAAAATGACTTCATAATCTGAAATTATAAAATGCATGAGGAAACAATCTACCATAAATGAGTTAACAGACACAATAGCATTATTAGACTGGCAAGAACTTAGCTAATAGAATAGTGTGCACACACACACACACACACACACACACACATGAACTGATTAAACACACAGAAGAATTTAAAAATAAGAGGAAAGAACACACCTATTTGAAAAATCAATAAATACAACATCTAAAATGAAACATTTTAGACTCAATGTAAAAAGGAATGCCGGAACTTCTATAATGGCAGAATTGAGGCATACTCACCACTGAGGACAATAGAAAAGCCTAACAAAATATTACAAACCACCTGTCTGAAGACATCAAGAGGCTAACAAGTCAGGAAAAATAGGGGGCCAAGACACAGGAGAAGCAGGTAGCCAACAGAGGCATCTGGGCCATATGTTCCTAGGGGAATCATTTCCTCAAGGTCTAGAGGACAACACTTGGGAGTCCAGAACCTTGCAAGAAGCATTCTTTTGGACTGGAACCCTGGAGGGCTCTATTTTAGGAGAAAAGGGGAATGCGTGGTAAATTGACCCTTGCAGCGACTGAGTGCAGCTTTGCATCATCTCAGTTCTGGAGACTGGGTTAAGGTGATCTCGGGTTGTTCATTCTGGAAACTGGATTAAGGTGATCTTGGATTGTTCACACTCCTAAATGCCTGCTGGGAGCCAATGCAAATCCTTTCTGGAGGAATTAATATCGTCTTAGGTCTCAAGTTATTTCTATAGTTCTTTATATTAAATGTCTACCACTCAAACAAAGATATGCAGGCAGATAAGAAGACAAGACAATAAAAATGGACACACAGGGTATCCAGATAATGTGTTTTCAGAAACAGACTTTCAAATAACTATTTTGCAGTGCAAAAAAGTATCCAAACTAGCTACTCTTCATGTAAGACAAAAGGGGATATAAGAAAATATCCTTGTATCTCCTCATTTGTGTTTTTTTAAATGTTTAAATATTTATTTTTGAGAGAAAGAGAGAGACAGAACACAAGTGGAGGAGGGGCAGAAAGAGAGGGAGACACAGGATCCGAAGCAGGCTTCAGGCTCTGAGCTGTCAGCACAGAGCCCCATGTGGGGCTCGAACTCATGAGCCCTGAGATCATAATCTGAGCAGAAGTCAGATGCTTAACCAACGGAGCCACCCAGGCGCCCCTTTGTATCTGATATAGAAAGGATAAACCAGAAACTGAAGAGATTGGGTACTAACTGGGATGGGTCAGGAAAGGGATAGAAAGAAGAGGGAAATGGGAACTGGGTAGTGGGCCTGGGGGAGAGCAATGCTTCTCTGTTCATATCTTTTTGTACAGCTCTGACTTTTAGAACCATTATAATGGTTCACATACACCAAAAAAAGCCCCAATTAATTAACAATGTAGATGCCACTACACACCTATTAGAATGGTTGAAAACCCAAAAACACAGAAAACACCAAATGCTGAAGAGGCTGTAGAACAACAGGAACTCTTCACTCATTGCTGGTGGGAATGCAAAATGGTGCAACCACTTTGGAAATAGTGTGGCGGTTCCATACACAACCATTCTTACCATACAATCACGTAATTGTGCTCTGTCATTTACCCAAATGAATTTAAAACTTATGTCCACCCAAAAAACCTGCACGTGGATGTTGAGGGTAGCTTTATTCATAATTTACAAAACTTGGAAGCAACCAAGATGTACTTCAGTAGCTGAATAGATGGTTAAACTGTGATACATTCAGACAATGGAATATTATTTAGCACTTAACAGAAATGAATGGAAAGGAAATAAGTGCTAAACAGGAATGAGCTATCAAGCCATGGAGGATATTCCCAAGTGAAATATTACTTCCCTTACACGAATATCACTAGTGCATATTAGTAGGCGAAAAAGAAGCCAATCTGAAAAGACTACCTATTGTGTGATCCCAACTAAATGACTTTTGGAAACAGGCAAAACTATGGAGATAGTAAATGGATCAGTGGTTGCCAAGGACTCAAGGGAGGGAAGGATACTTAGGCAGGGCACCGGGGAATCATAGGGCAGTGTGATAGTTAATTCTGTGTGTGAACTTGACTGGGATAAGGGACATCCAGACAGCTGGGAAAACATTATTTCTGCATGTGTCTGTGAGCGTGTCTCCAAAAGAAATTAGCATTTGAATTTGCAGACTGAGTAAAGGAGAGTGCCCCCACCAATGCAGGTGGGCAACATCTAGTCTACCGAGGGCCTTAATAGAACAGGAAGTTGGAGGAAGGGGAAATCTGCTCTCTTTGCTTGAGCTGGGACAGCGTCACCTGCCCTTAGACACAGGAGTTCCTGGTTTTCCAGCTTTCGGACTTGCATCGGGACTTCTACCATCAGCCCCCTCATCCCCTTGATTCTCAAGCCTGGGGACTCGGCCTCACACCATCTGCTCCCCTGGTTCTCAAGCTTTCAGATTCACTGAATCATACCGCCCGCTTTCCTGGTTCTCCACTTTGGAGGTAGCAGATCGTGGGACTTTTCAGCCTCCATAATCAAGCGAGCCAATTTCTATAACAAACCTCCTCTTTTATATATATCCTATTGGTTCTGTTTTTCTGGAGAATCCTGACTAACACAGGCAGTGAAACTCTTCTGTATGACACTGTAATTAATGGTGGATACATTATACATTTGTCAAAGCCTACACCAGGCATGACGTCTGATGTAATTTGTGGGCTTCATGCGATAAGAATGGATCAATGTAGGTTTATCGCTTTTAACAAATGTACCACTCTGCTATAGGATGTTGATAGTGGGGGAGTATGCATGTGTTGGGGGCCAGGAGTGTATGGCCTTTCTGTTTCAATTTTGCTGTAACCTAAAACCGCTCTAAAAAGTAAACTCTATTTTTTAAAAACATTTTTAGTTATTTTATTTATTTTAGTTTTTAAGCTTATTTATTTATTTTGAGAGACAGAGACAGAGAGCAAGCAGGGGAGGGGCAGAGAGAAAGGTAGAGAGAGAATTCCAAGTAGGCTCCATACTGTCAGCACAGAGTCCGATGTGGGACTCGATCTCATGAACTATGAGATCATGACCTGAGCTGAAATCAAGAGTCAGACGCTTAAGCGACTGAGCCACCCAGGTGCCCCTAAAAAGTAAACTCTATTAAAAGGAAAAAAATTACGAGGTACAAACTTCCAGTTCTAAAATGGATAAGTCACAGGATGAAAAGTACAGCAGAGGAAATATAGTCAATAATATTATAATAGGGTTGTATGGTGACAGATGGTAGCTACCCTTGTGACCAGCATTGCATAAGGTACAGAACTGTCCAATCACTGGGTTGTAACCCTGAAACTAATGTAACATTGTATGTCAACCACACCTCATTAAAAAAAGGAAAAATAATGGAGACAGATGATATTAGATACTATTAACTAGTAATAAAATAATGTGATTTGGGTATTAATATAGATAGATTAGTGAGAAAAAAGACAAAGCTAAAAATATACCCATTTGTAAAAGTATATAATAAACATAGTATTAAATTTTTTAAAATGTTTATTTATTTTTGAGAGAGAGGAGAGAGAGAACAAGTGGGGAAGGGTCAGAGAGAGAGGGAGACATAGAATCTGAAGCAGGCTCCAGGCTCCGAGCTGTCAGCGCAGAGCCCGACGCGGGGCTCGAACTCACAAACCGTGAGATCATGACCTGAGCCTAAGTCGGACGCTCAACCGACTGAGCCACCCATGCACCCTTGATAGCATTTTTAATTTGTGGGTGTGGACCCAGAGAGGGATGCTGTACCCCTCCTGAAGCCGTTATTCACAAAGCCCGCTGCCAATTTTGCAGCTCCATGTATATGGCTATTACTCCATGAAGATTATTCCATGTATATGGCTAGAACAACTGCCTATTATCTAAAAAGAAGTCATTAGATTCCATCCCTATATAAAAAATTAAATTTGAGATAATAAAAATTGCTGTGTTTGTTAGATCTTGAAGTTGGAAAAACCTTTTCTTTTCTTTTTTTTCTTTTTTAATGTTTCTTTATTTCGAGGGAGAGAGAGAGACAGTGTGTGAGAAAGGGAGGGGCAGAGAGAGAGGGAGACACAGAATCCGAAGAAGGCTCCAGGCTCCAGCACAGAGCCCGATGTGGGGCTCGAACTCGCCAACCACGAGATCATGACCCAACCCAAAGTCAGACACTTAACTGACTGAGCCACCCAGGAGCCCCATGGGAAAATCCTTTCTTAGCATAAAATCACAAGAAGAAAAATCTCAAAAGAAAAAATTAAACAGAATTAAAAGGTAAAATAAAAAAAGACATTCACTATCTATGATAGACAAACGTTACTATTTTTATTATGTAACAAACTTTTAGAAATATTAAGAAAATTGGGGCTCCTGGGTGGCTCAGTCGGTTAAGCATCCGACTTTGGCACAGCTCATGATCTCGCAGTTTGTGAGTTCGAGCCCCGCACTGGGCTCTGTGCTGACAGCTCAGAGCCTGGAGCCTGCTTTGGATTCTGTCTCCCTCTCTCTCTGCCCCTCCCCTGCTCACGCTCTGTCTCTCTCTGTCTCAAAAATAAATAAACATTAAAAAAAAAAGGAATATTAAGAAAATGAAAAACCAATATAAAAATTGACAGAGGACATCTGTGAACAGTCCAGAAAATAAATACACAAAGCCAATGAAAATATGACAAAATTCTATCCTGCTAACTAGGATTCAATAAAATCATTATTTGCCTAAATGTTTGGAGAGAGTTTGGTTGTTTTTGTTGTTGTTGTTTCTTTGCTTTTAAAAGGGTATGACTTGGGAATGCAAACTGGTGTAGCCACTCTGGAAAACAGTATGGAGTTTCCTCAAAAAATTAAAAACAGAACTACTCTACGATCCAGCAATTGTACTACTAGGTATTTATTCAAGGGATATAGGTATGCTGTTTTGAAGGGACACATGCACCCCTATGTTTATAGCAGCACTATCAACAATAGCCAAAGTATGGAAAGAGCCCAAATGTCCACTGATGGATGAATGGATAAAGAAGATGTGGTGTGTATATATATGTATACATGTATATATATGTATATATGTATACATATATGTATACATATATATATATACACATATATATATATATGTATACACACACACACACACACACACACGCACACACACACACACACACACACACACACCCTGGAGTATTACTCGGCAATCAAAAAGAATGAAATCTTGCCATTTGCAACTACGTGGGTGGAACTGGAGTGTATTATGCTAAGTGAAATCGGTCAGTCAGAGAAAGACAAATATCATATTACTTCACTCATATGAGGACTTTAAGAGACAAAACAGATGAACATACAGGAAGGGAAGCAAAAATAATATAAAAACCGGGAGGGGGACAAAACATAAGAGACTCTTAAAATACAGAACAGAGGATTGCTGGAGGGGTTGTGGGAGGGGGGATGGGCTAAATGGGTAAGGGGCTTAAGGAATCTACTCCTGAAATCATTGTTGCACCATGTGCTAACTAACTTGGATGTAAATTATAAAAAATAAATAAATTATAGGGAAAAAAAAAAGGGTACGACAACCTTCTGCAACCTTCCCGGAATGAAATTTGACAGGATGTTTAAAGACCCATAAAAATTAGAGATGTACACAAAAATTTATATGAAAGTCTATTTAGCTTATATGTCCTACAACACAGACATGAATAAACAAGTCATGTTGTATTCATAATCTGATATAATACTAAGCAGCTAGTAACATTTTTGTTGAAAATAAGGAGACAATGTAAGAAGATCTCAAAACAGGATGCCCAGTTTTCTGAATTAAAAAAAGTTAAGTTCTAGGGGTGCCTGGGTGGCTCAGTTGGTTAAGTGACTGACTTCAGCTCAGGTCATGATCTCACAGTCCTTCATTTGAGCCCCACATCAAGCGCTGTGCTGACAGCTCAGATCCTGGATCCTGCTTCTGATTCAGTGTCTCCCTCTTTCTCTGCCCCTCCTCTGCTCATGCTCTGTCTCTCTTCATCTCTGAAAAGTGAATACATATTAAAAAAATTAAAAAAAAAAAAAAAGGAAAGTTGTAGCAGATGGAATGGAACCAAAGTTATAAGAGTTGTTAAGATTAAGGAAGATTTTTATTTATTTTTTGTTCTTTTATCTTTCAAAAATTGCTTTGTAATGGACATTAACTAATTTTGTAATTAGGAAAAACATCATTTCCTGTTTAAATAAAAAGTACTCAACTACAAAAAAAAAGGCCCAACAATTAAAATCAACTAGAATGTGGAAAAGAACTCAAAATGGAATATAAATAATAAACAAACCTAACTATCTTACAAATGAACTAGATAACCACACTAAAAGGTGAAGAAGAAAACTGACCTAAGTAACTTCACAAAAACAGATTTTGGCTGAATACTGTAAGGACAAAAAGTAATGTCTGTAAATACCGTGCTCTAGGTAGTAAGTCTTGTCTCTTGCAGGGATATGGGTTAGCAATTCTGAAACTGCTGTGCTGTATACTAGGATTGAACAAATAAACGTATATATCATAGATGAAGGGAGCTGATCTTTCACTACTGGAGGGAGCACTTCAAATAGAAAAGAATAAACTCTGTGGTGTTGAATAGAATTGGAGGTATCATAAATATGAACTCATGGAGTGTGTGTGTGTGTGTGTGTGTGTGTGTGTGTGTGTGTGTGTGTGTGTAATACACATACACACAGCTAGATGCAGAAACAAATGTAAACAATTTTTAGCTCTGTCTGCTGAAAGGGCTTAGGAGCAATGGTACTCCAGTAGTAATATGCCTACCTACCACTCAGATCTTGATTTCTTTAAAAAGATTTTTTTTAATGTGTATTTGTTTTTTAGAGAGAGAGAGAGAGACAGAGGCAAGCGGGGGAGGGGCAGAGAGAGAGGGAGACACAGAATCAGAAGCAGGCTCCAAGTTCTGAGCTGTCAGCAGAGCCCCACGTGGGGCTCAAACTCACAGGCCATGAGATCATGACCAGAGCTGAAGTCAGCTGCTTAACCCACTGAACCACCAAGGCACCCCCCAGATCTTGATTTCTAATACCATTCTTCAACAAAGGGAACCAGGATTCACTGGAGAAGTGGTTAATTCCAGGGCTTTAAGGCGGGGGTAGAGATATGATGAGGTTTCATTTTTGAAGAGACCAATCTGTTCACAGAGAGGAAAATGGATTAGGGGAGCCAGAGCAGATAAGTAAAACCAGTTAGGAAGCTACTATAATAGTCCAAGTTAGAGATGAAGGTAAGAAGATGCCAGGCAGAATATATGGTGGTAGATGAGAGAGAGAAAATGGGTTTGAAAGATATTTAGGAAGTAAATGAGATAAGACCTGGTGACAGATGGGGCATGGGTGGTAAAGGAAAAGGAGATAAGGATTACTCCTGGACTGAACGTACAGATGGATGAGTATATCGTTAACCAGTACACAGAGCAGGTTTGCATAAAATTTTCATCTGTCCTGTCTTGGATAGGTTGGGTTTGCGACGCCTTTGAGACATCCAAGTGAAGACATAAGTCAATCGGAACAAGGAGAAGAGGTCAGGGAGTCTTTGGCATATAGGTGGTAACTGACATTTCTGCCTTACCCATTGTACACGTGCCGAATGTAAGGGCCCACGTACTCCCACCAGTCATACCCACTAGCTCGGCAGCCCATATGGTGAGAAATAAGATAACACCAGGGATGGCCCTTAAAACAGTGAGTTTCTCCTCCACTAGACTCTCCTGAAAACCACACTGACTCAAAGACAACTTTATCTTACCACCTCCCACAGGCCATCTGCTGTCAAGTCCTCTCAATTCTACTCTCCAGACCATCCTCTACTCTTCACCCTTCTGCTACTGTGTCTTAGTTAGGCCCTCTAAACCCAGCCTCCGCTCAGTGATCTTCCTAAATATTATGTCTCCTTCCTTCCCTACCTTTTATTTGAAATAATAATGAGGTTAATTATAATAACAGCTCATATTTATAGAGTGCTTTAGGCACTGTGTTTAAATCTTTTCATGGGTTATCTCATCAATGTTCACAAATTTCTAAGACAGGCAGTATTATCATCTATCATTATTATTATTATTTTTACAAATAAAGAAATGGATGCTTCAAGAGGTTAAGTAACTTGATCAAGATTATATAGCTAGTAAGTGGTAGGGTCTAAATGTGAACCTAGTTTATTTGGTTCTAAAGCTCATGCACTTAGCCATGATGCTCTACACACTCTGTAAACAAGAGAGGAAGAATTACTACGTGAGAGAAGAAAGAAATCACTTACTAAGAGACCTTGGGCAAACTCCTCTTCCATGGCCTCAGTTTCCTGACTTGTGTTGAGAAGGCTGTACTAGATGCTTTCTAACGACCCTCAAGCTCTAACATCGTCTATTTCTATGAGACAGGATGAAGGAGAAAAAGAAGTGGCCCACATTTCCCATCTCTGGGCTCCTAGTGGGATGCCCACCTCTCAAGGTCTATACTGTGTGAGTACTGATTGGCTGAAGCAGCTGAGACCCTTCTTCATGACCCTTCTTAGCCAAACACAAAGTATCTCGGGGTGCCATCTGCCCAATTATGTTGGGGTTTCCCAGGAATACTGTGCTAGAGAAGCTCCAGTCCAACGGCCAGTCTCGATTCCTAGATGTATCTCCCAATTTTCCTTTGCACTCTAGCCTCTTAGGCAGGTAAAGGAGGGCAAAGGCTGCCCGTGAAACTGCAGCTCCCTCTCCTTACACCTCAGGCTCACTAGCCTCCATTCCTCTTACTTTTCCCCCCAGTTTGGATGCTGGGCTTCTCTGAGGCACTGTCCATATATTTGAATCTGGCTCTTCCCAAAGGTTCTTTATTCAGGACACCAGTTCCTGCCCTCAGATAAATGAGGAGCTCCCCTGCTTCAGAAGTGCTAGGTACACAGAAATAAGAGACACATTGCTCCTTGTGGCCAAAGATCCTTTCCATCCCAGTGTAGAATGTGATTTTGCAACATCTTCAAACCAGAGGTGGAGTCTATGCCTCCATCCCCTTGAATGTGGACTGGCCTTGTGAGTTGATTAACAGAAGGTGGCAGAAGTGATACGAAAGTTTTGGAACCTAGGCCTCAAGAGAGCTTGTCACTTCTGGCTTTCTCTCTCTTAGAGCACTCCCCTGAGAACGATATGCAAGGAAGATGGTCTAACCTCCTGGAGGCTGAAAGGGCATGAGAAGGGAACTGAGACACCTTAGCCAACAGCCAGCACCAATGTGAAGGACGCCATCTTGGACTTTCTGGCCCAGCCAACCTTCCACCAGCCACATGAGTGAGCCATAGCAATCTAGGAGAGGAACTGCTCAGACAACCCACAGAATTGTGACAAATAATAAATCCGTTGTTTTAAGCCACTCAGTTTTGGGGTCTTGTTATGTCACTAGAGATAACTAACACAGAAACCGACAGCCTAACAAGAAAGAACCCATACATGGACTCGGACCGGTTAGTGAACAGAAGCTGGAAAGGCAGTGAAGAGACTATTAGCACAGGCTAAAAGAACAAAGAGGAAATCACTACTGGAGTCTGGAGAATGGTCCATTGTATTACTCAGTGGCAGAATAAAGGACAAAATTGGCATAAGTTACCTGTAGTAACTTAGAAGACAGAAAACATACCTAATGAATTTATAAACATGGTTTAGGAGATTTCCAGTTTCAATCACCAAAGAAAATATCAACTGGCCTTTTTAGCTGCGTATGATAAGGTGTGGGGAGAAAGAAAGAAAATTAGGAAAGAACTTCTCAGTTTGCATGTGGAATCTAGAGGAAATATACAGAGCCTAAAATGTGCCGGGTTAGAAACTGTTTCCCATTTTCATTCTTTCCAGCCAGTGAAAGAGTCTCGTAGTAAAATACAACTTATGGATAAAGATCAAATCAAGAGAATTACTGTGCAACCCTGTATTAAGACCTCAAAAATATCTAAGATGGTGTGTTGTAGGCACTCTAAACTAAACAAAAGAACTTTAAGAACTTCAAGGGCATTTTACTACAGCAGCCTGAGCCACCCAAAATAGAGAGAGGCCTGTCTGGGAAATAATTATGGATGTAGTTTTTTTTTTAATTAAAAAAATTTTTTTGTAATATTTATTTATTTGTTTGTTCGTTCATTCATTCATTTATTCTGAGAGAGTGCATAAGCGAGAGGGGTGCAGAGAGAGAGGGAGAGGCAGAGAGAGAGAGAATCCGAAGCAGGCTCCACACGGTCAGTGTGTGGAGCCTTACATGGGGCTCAAACTCACAAACTGTGAGATTATGACCTGGGTCAAAACCAAGAGTCATATGCTTAACCGACTAAGCCACCCAGGCACCCCCGGATGTAGTTTTAGAACATGGAGTGAACCCAATCAGATTCATAGGAAACCCAGAAAGTTTCTGGGGTAATTGCATCACAAAGAGTATCACCAGCTTGAACTGCTGAGGCAGTTCAAAACAAACGGGAGCCTCTGGAACCTCAAATTCCTATTGATCAGAAATAGGCTGAGAAAGCTATTTAACTGCAAACATGGGCTATGTCTTATGGAAAGGAAGATGTCTCAGAGAGCAGAACTGAAAGCCCAGGTGGAAGAGCCAAGTGACAAGGAGGATAATGGACTAGGAAACCACACACAGGGGTAAAACCATAGCCTAATCAAGGAACATTCCATACTTCAGAGTAGGGGACCTGCTAAGGTATAGCCAGCTGGCTTTCAGAATTGCTATGGGCTAGTGACTGTTATGTGCCTCTCATTTCTCCCCTTGTGCAGCAAGGGTGTCTACTATGGTTATTTTGTCCCTGCCTCACCATTGCTTGTTGGGTGTGTTTGGGGGTTGATAATGTGTGTTTGGTTGACTAGTCCCTGAACTGGAATGATTCACACCTGGGGAAACTTGACAACATCTGGACATGACATATGCCTCAAGAGCCCAAACTTCAAGCTTCATGTGGTGACTGAGATGACATTTTTGGGTCCTGAGAAAACAGTGAGAATATTGTGCCTGCGGGAGGAATGTGAATAATCTGTGGCCATAAAGGACCTGTGCTAGAGTGTTCAATAGTCGAAAACTGCTTCCATCTTAGTGTGCACAAAAGTAGAGTATATTTCTAAATCACATTTAGTGTCAGGCTGGTCATATAACTTGCTTTGATCAATAGAATGCAGCATGCAAATTTTAGAGCCTATTCCTGAAGAGGTCCTGTAGCTTCTGCCTTTGCTTTCTTAGAATGATGCCCTGTGACCACTGTGTGAGGAGGCCAGTCTAGCCTAATGGAGGATGAAAGACCATGTAAAGCAGAGTCAAGGAATCCCAGCTGATAGTCAGCATCAACTGCCAGACATTCAAGTCAGTCTATCGTAGACTGCCCAATTCAAGTGACCCTCTGCCTGTATGTAGTCACATGAGTGACACCAGGTGAAACTGCAGAGGAACTGCAGTTCCAACCCACAGAGTCATGAGAAATAATAAATTGTGGTCCTAAGCCACTTAATTTTAGTGTAGTTTTTGTTTGTTTTTTCACATAGCAGCGGATAAATGAAACAACCCTGATCTTAAGATCTTGTAATCTATAGGAAAAAATAGACAAATAAGCCAGTAATAATCACAATAAAAGGTGGCGATCTTTCTAACATGGAGGTGCAGAAGGCCTATGGGAGCATATAGCAGGAAAATGAAGGCTTGTTTAGTGGGGAGGTATGGCTGTAGAGAGGGAGGAACATTCATCCTGAGATCTGAAAAATAAGAGGCATTTTTATCCATAGGGATAGAGGGAATGTAATATGCAGTGACCTCAAGCTAAGAAGGCATTTACTCAAATTCAGCATGGTTGGTACATCATGGGAGTCTAGTTAACACTACCTGAATGAATATATAACAAGGCATCAGACCTCCTTAAAGTATACCTTGCTGATGCATTATCACTACAAAGTGGGTTATGGAATTATATTCTGGGTATGTTTATGATAATTCATGTGTGCTTTTATGTAGTTGTTTTTGGCTAGATCATCAGTGTGGTTTAATAATAGTAGTTACTGAAGACCTACGATGAGTCGTGGGCTATGATACGTTTTCTACATTAATTATTTTATTTCCATTTATAACTGCCTTGCAGGGTAGAGTATGCCCTCATTTTCTTTCTTTTTCAAAACTGAAGTATAGCTGATACACAACGTTACCTTAGTTTCAGGTGTACAACACAGTAATTCTGTCATGCTATGCACCACAAATAGCTGCCATCTGTCACCATACAGCACTATGACAATACCATTGAGTATATTCCTTATGTTGTACTTTTCTTTCCCATGACTTACTCATTCCATAACTGGAAACCTGT
The DNA here is from genome assembly GCF_018350175.1 of Felis catus. NCBI lineage: Eukaryota > Metazoa > Chordata > Mammalia > Carnivora > Felidae > Felis > Felis catus. The sequence goes on along the minus strand of NC_058380.1, from coordinate 62,357,234 downwards.
ACCTTCCACTCTCCTTCACCCGTTTTGCCCATTGTCCCACTCCCCTCCTCTCTGGCAACTATCAGTTTGTTCTCTGTATTTATGAGTTTATTTCCGCTTTTTTTGTTTATTTGTTTGCTGGTTTTTGAGTATGCCTCCCCATTTTATAGCTAAGGAAATTAAGGCTCAGAGAGAGAGAATGAATTGTCCAAGCCCTGAATCGGGTCACCGTGAGATCTAATAGACTTGTTTCTGGGGTCCACAAAGTCAGAACTATGTTTATAATAATACTAAGACATTAATTGCCTTTTTCACTATGTTGGCATTTGCACTTAGATTCCTGGAGGGCTCTCACTGTTCCCTAACTTATAAGAATGGCTCAATATACTTAAATTGCTTCGTGCAAATATTATAATATACACTGAATACCTGTCTTCCTTCTGGGAAGTTGGAGTCGTAGTATATGCTAGAGATGTATGGTACCCATATCCCTGACCCCATAAAATTCCTGGAGTCCTAAGTTTAGGTTTGCTTTCCTGGTAGATAAAAGGCTAACTGGTTGTCACAATTCATTGCTGGAAGAAGAACTGAGCATGTCTTATGTGTGATTCCACTGGGAGAAGACTCTTGGAAGTTTGCACCTGGTTTCTTCCAGACTCTGCTCCATGTGCCTTTTCCCTTTGTTGATCTTGATTTGTAGCCCTTTGTTATGATAGATCCCACCTGTGAGTACAGACACATGCTGAGTCTTGTGAGTGCTCTTAGCAAATTACTAAACCGGGTGGGGGCGGGGCGGGGTCTTGGGGAGGCCCAACACACTAAGTGAAATCTAAACAGGATAAACTCCCCCAAATCCATCTCAAGACACATCATATTGAACTACTCAAAACTAAAGATAAAGAAAAATCTTGAAAGCAGCCAGAGGGCAGGGACATGTTACCTGGAAACATTACCGAGGAACACCCATTCGAACGACTGGATTTCTCATCTGACACCATGGGGCCCAGAAGAAGGGGCACGGCCTCTTTCAAGTGTACATTCTGGATCTGGCTCACCAACTTGTTTAGGAATGAGACAAAAACCTCCTCAAAGGAAAACTCAAAGAATTTGTTGGTAACAGAGCTATCCTTAAATACTGACTAAAGAAGTTTCTTCAGACAGAAAAGAAATGATAAAAGAAGGAATATGGAGCACGAGGAAGGAAGATGAAACAAGAGGAAAACAGAACTCTGGGTACAAAGAAGAGAGTGTCCTTTTCCTCATGGCTTTTATAAATTATATTTGATGACTGAGACAAAAATTAGAATGCCATCTGATAATCAATGATATTTAAAAGCGGGGAAGGTAAAGGTACCTAAATGGATGTAAGGTTTCCACATTTCACTCAAAGTGGTAAAATGTTGGGGCACCTGGGTGGCTCAGGTGGGTGAGCATGTGACTTTGGCTCAGGTCATGATCTTGTGGTTTGTGGGTTTGAGCCCTGTGTTGGGCTCCACACTGAGTGCAGACCCTGCTTGGGATTCTCTCTATCTCTCCCCCCTCTTTCTCCCGCTCTCCCACTTGCACACACATGTGCTCGCACGCTCTCTTTCGCTCAAATTAAATAAAAAAATAAACTTTAAAAAGTGGTGAAGTGTTATTAGTTATAAGCCATATATATATATATATATATAGTTATAAGCCATATATATATATATATACACACACATATGTATATATATGACACATGTAAGTATATGGTAATACTCAGAGCAACCACCACAAAAACTGTAGAAAGAAATACACTCAAAAACACTATAAATTAATCAAGATGGAATCCTAATAGATGCTCAAGTAGTCCACAGGAAGGGGAAAAAAGAAACACAGGAATGAGAATCAGAGGAAATAAATGGAAAATATATAATAAAATTGCAGTCTTAGGTGCTGCCATAATTACCTTAAATGAATTGGAATAAATACATCAATCAAGAGAGCCCACAGTCCGTGGGTTGGCATCAGATAACAAGGGTACCTACCATTTGGCTTTCTGGGGTCTGTTCCCTGCACATCTGGGGGGCTGTTCCCAGCCTCCCTCTGGGGGGCTCTGCCTGGAGATCCTCGACAGGCTCTCCCCTCAGGGTCCTGGGCTGCGCTGCTGGTGGGATGCTGTTTGCTGGGGGTCCAGCTCTGCCTGTGGGGCTCAGCCTGGGTGCTGGGCACACAGGGAGGGGCTTGGGATCCGCAGGAATCTGGGTTCAGCCTTCCCTTCTGCTGTTCTGCCTCTCTTCGTTTGTTTTCTTCCTCTCGCTTCCTGGAAGCAAAGCCAAGGGGAAAGAGGAAAAAATTAGAAGAGCATGACCCATTCAAATATTCCTGAGTGAGATTTAAATTTTATGAGGAGCTACCACATCACAGGAGGGATTTGGAAATTCATGATTACCACAATGTCACAATTTTCAGTCTTTTCTGCAGACCTTAGAGCTCAACAGAAGATGAAGCAGAGAAGAATCTTATAGATCAGCCTTTGCCCAGCTGGGGCACACATGATGGAAAACTATGTTTGTGAGATATGACAATCCTAAGGTGTGTGCGCCCAAGCTTGTGTGGGATCCCTGCCTGTGACTCCACGCCTTTTTCTCCTATTCCAGAAAGCACATCAGAATGCTGCTGAGAGTGCCAGTCACAGGGATGACCTTTAATCTTCTCTATTTCTTAAAAAAGACCATCGGCAAACCTTAGGATTATATGAAACGATTACTTACAAAGCACCTCATAACTGATTATAATACACCTGTGAGTTGCCACATGGCTATCCAGAGCTCCAGCTAAGGAGGCAAAGCCACTCATTTTGCAGATGAGGTCCAGAAGGCAGGAGGATTTTCAAAAAGTCATACACAAGTCGTGGTGGCATGGCTGGCACCTGTGGATAGCAACGGACTAGAAGAGGGCTGGCCAGGAGAGGCCAGGAGGAGAAACGAGAGGCAATGGGAAGAGGCTGGGTCTGTGACAGCCCAGTTCCAGAAAGGGGCAAGTTGCCTGAGGATGAAGGAGCTGAGTTAAGGACAAGGTTTGTGTGACCAATAGCATCAACTGGTAGGGATTTCCAGGGGAAAGAAAGGGGGAAGAAAACTAACATTTATTGAGCATCTTCTGTACTGGGTACTGAGGACCATGGGGTTCGAGCCTCCCTAGAGGAAACTTCGATTCAGAAGGGACACTGAGGAAACAAAGACCTAACAAATAATGGAGGAAGTGCTCTGCTAGTGTGCTTGCACAGAGCAAGTAGTGATTAGTTTTGTCTGGAGGAGTCCGGAAGCTCCCGGCTGGGGCTTCTCAAAGATGTGAAGTCTGCTGGGGCAGATTGGATGGGAATGAGGAGTTCGGTGGGAGGGAGCAGTTTGGGCGAAGGCAAGTAGTGTGGAAAACTGGGTCTGTTTTGCCCCTTCTCATCTTTGAACGATGCTTGCTATACCCAGCAGGCACTCAATGCAGATTTGCTGCCCAGATGACTCAGTTATTGCTCAGGAAGAGAATTAGGTGGCCACATAAGGTTCAGGTTCAAGTAGAATGAATGATTCGGTGTAGTGGAGAGAAGCCCATGCTGGGAAGTATGAAAAATTTTCTAGTCCTGCCCCTGCCAATAACTACATTGAGCTGGTCACTTTCCTGTTCCTGAGACTCAGTTTCCCCAGGTCTGACACTTGTGTGATAGTTTATAACCTGGAATTGATTTAGGGGTCTGTTTAGAAGCCAGATGTCTTTACAAAACCTGGGATATCTTTTGTAACCAGAGAGATGTCTTTTATTGTTATAGTTGGTATCAGAGTCCCTCTTGGGGGAGGGAGGACCTTGTTTAGACAAATATTGTAATCAGCTTCAGAACGGACCTGAGGGCTGGCAGCAGGTGAGACGTTTGGGACCTAGGTGGTGAGTGGCCCTGAGGCTCCAGGGTAGGGCTATTCTGTGGTGACAAAAAAAAAAAAAGAATGTTTGAAGCTCCTGACAGGAGGGAGGAGATGAAAGAACCAGAGAGAGAGAGAAAGGAGGGGGAAGAAAGAGAAGATGGAAGTCTTAGCATTGTGTAGAGCAAGGGCCAGGCCAAAGAGAATCCTCCATGGTGAGATGATGGAGAAGGACTTTACATCTGTGCTCGTCACACTTTAACCCACAGAGTCTCCTGACATCTCATTAAAATCTAGCTTCTGATTTAGCAAGCCTGGAGTGGGGCTCAAGATTCTGCATTTCTAGGGGCATCTGGGTGGCTCAGTTGGTTGAACTTCTGATTCTTGGTTTCAACTCAGGTCATATATCCTGGTTTGTGAGTTCAAGCCCCGCATCAGGCTCTGCATTGACAGTGCAGAGCCTGTTTGGGATTCTCTCTCTCTCTCCCTCTCTCTCTGCCCCTCCCCTGCTCACATGTTCTGTCTCTCTCTCAAAATAAATAAACTTTAAAAGAACAAAAAAAAGCTCTGCATTTCCAATAAGCACTCAGGTTATACAGGTGCTGCGGGTCCCTCGAACCACACCTTGTGTAACAAGGCTTAAGAGAATGGAAAAGTGTCATATGGACTGTGAACTATATCAAGATGGGCTAGGAAGTGCGTTTCTCCTCAGTGATGCAACTTTTTGTAAGGTCTACTAGGCTCATACCACTTTTTTATAAGCACCCTGACAAGCTGCAGAGCTAAGATACCAGACATGGAAGCAAGAAGCAAGAGTGAGGCAGAGGCACTAAGCCTCTGCAAAGTCACAGAATTCAGATTTCCATAGGCTGTGGCGTTTGAAGCAATGCTTGTTTAGATCTCAAGGGACAGAGAAGACCCAGATGTAACCCGCTATCTGGGTTACACTCTGATATAAAGCCTTGTCCACTTAACTTCCCCTTCTGAAGGTTTTTTGTCCTGTGGTGAAAGCCCCCGATCTGGGGTCCACGCTTGCTTATCTAATGGGTTCCCACCGGCTCCCATCTGAGCAGAAGTGGCCAGATGGGTTGTGCTAACTCCTGTGTCGCTCTGATGTTTTCATTTGACTCTGGTTTTGTTCCACGCTTTGCCAACTGCTGACGCCCGAGTGTGCGGCCCTGCAATCGACAGGCTGGCTGGACGGCCTGTCATCATCAGCGCCTGAGATTCGTATGGATGCTAGCAGGTGCCAGTTCAGTGTGAGCTGTGCGGAAGAAGGCTGCTTTTCAGAAGGTGGAAGCATCTGGGTGGCTGAAGTGCCGCTAATTGATCTAACAGCCTTGCTACTGGCAGGCAGGGGGGCGGCCTCTCTGTTTATGAGCACCGATGAAGAGAACTGCTCTAGGAGAATATTGGTCATTTCGACAGACACACACGTGCGGTTGTCTGGCTTGGCAGCCACATGGATCTCACTGCCATTAAGAAGGGCTTTGAGGTGATAAATTAGACTTTGTTGTTTGAGCGGTCATTTCTCTTTCTTTGGGGAAAGCAAACAGCTTTCCTTTTCAATTCCAAGAAGCCACTTACAATCAGCCCCTGGGCAACCCTTGTTACTGCACACCTTTCTGGGCCTCCAACAGAGACAGCCACAGGGCACACAGGGGATCCGGCCTTTTAGAGTGATCAGGATGTCCAGAAAGCAGGGGCGCTCAGCCTTCTGAAGACTTCTTTGGAAGGGGAGGTTTGCAGGAGGGTGTTGTTTTGTTTTGTTTTCATTTTGGTAGAACCAAGTAAAGCAGATTTGGAAGAAAGAATGCAATTATCAGAATATATCATTAGACCCTCAGTCTGTGAATAGAAATAAATTAATGTTTAAAAAATTTGACTCATTAACAAAAAAAAAAAAAATCTTCCGGGCGGCACACCGCCCACAACTGTGCAGTTCTCCAGAGCTGTGGCTCTTGATGTAAAAGTAGTGATCGCTGGGGAAAAGGGGGGCGGTGGGATTAGAGCTGGGAACAATGCATAACCTGCATCCTATGTATATATCTGCTGCCTTAAAACAAAAGCAACAACACGGGGTGCCTGGGTGGCTAGGTCAGTTAAGTGGCTGACTTCAGCTCAGGTTATGATCTCACGGTTTGTGAGCTTGAGCCCCACGTGGGGCTCTGTGCTGACAGCTCAGAGCTGGAGCTTTCTTCAGATTCTGTGTCTCCCTCTCTCTCTGCCCCTCCCCCCACTCACATTTCATCTCCCTCTCCAAAAAGATTAAAACAAACAAACAGAACCAACGACAGCAACACACATGCACACACAGGATACAGCCCGAGAGGAGAACATGAGCCTATGTATATCCCTGGGGAATAAGGTCCAGCGCCACTGTTCATGGCCCAAGTTCAAAGGAATTTCAGGTGATTCATTTTTATTTGGTAGATAAGGAAAGTGAGGCAGAGAGGTAAGTGATTTACCTATGACTACATGGCAAACTACATACAGCTGAGCTGGAACTCAGCTTTTCACCCCTCCCTGTACAATTTACCTCTGTGACTGAGTCGTTTTTTTAACATTTCACTTCATCTTTTTCTATCATTTAAAAAATGAAATGGGTCATAAGAAGAAACTGCTAATATTGCATCAGAGTGGTCATTAACAGCATTTCAACCTAGCCCCGGATGTAGCCTTTCATCCTAAAACTCTCAGATGCAGTAATTGTCCTGAAATTTAAGTGTTTTTTCTCCAACTAATTTATTACAGAATGTGTAAGTTCTAGTAATCTTCGTGGGGATTATGTTATAAACTCGGCCTATTTTGGTCCAATTTAGCAAACAAACACTAGAAAAAGAATCAGTGCTATTCTAGTTTATATGAAAAACTGAAGAGAAAAAAATCCTGTCTATGACACAGCAAGTAACATTTTAGCAAGAGATTTATTTATTTATTTAAAAAAATTTGTTTTTCAACATTTATTTATTTTTGGGACAGAGAGAGACAGAGCATAAACGGGGGAGGGGCAGAGAGAGAGGGAGACACAGAATCGGAAACAGGCTCCAGGCTCTGAGCCATGAGCCCAGAGCCCGACGTGGGGCTCGAACTCATGGACCGTGAGATCGTGACCTGGCTGAAGTCGGACGCTTAACCAACTGCGCCACCCAGGCACCCCAGCAGGAGATTTATTAACATGGTGGAATGTTCACACACAAAATAGTCCTACCTTGTCCTCTCCTTTTTTCTATTATCTTAAGGGAAACTGACCAGACAGCAGTTTTCAAAGGACTGCCAATTAGTCTGGTTTGTACAGTCTTTTCTAGAGCAATGCTTATAGCTCCCCAGAGGCTCAGAGTTTAAAAAAAGGGAGAAAGTCAACTGAAGATGACATCATTGGCAATGTCCATTTTGGGTCCTGTGCACCACAGAGCAAAGAAAGTCTCCCAAGTGTAGGCTGAAGGACCTGGGGCTGTTTCCCCCAGGGCAGAAAAGATTTAAGGGACACATTGCTGCTGCAGATCTCTGAGGTGCTATTGTGAGGCACTGGCGTGCCCTGCAAACCCTCCAGATCAGACCTAAGTCCCAAGGATGGGGATTTCTCCAAATTAGTGGCCTAGATGGCAACTGCAGAAAAGAAACTCAGTAATCAAAAGATTGGCTGATGTGCAGAGAATCAGATCAAGGGCAATCATTTAAATGACTTGGCCATCCAATGGCTTAGCATCTCAGGACTGGGAGTGTTTGTTTGCAGTGTGGCACAGATCTGCCTCTGGACCTGGACAGTTTGAGTCCTGGGAGGAGATGATTTTTTTTCTACCCTCCTATGTGGCTTCCATAGAGAGCTGCATTTGCCCAGTTTTGACAAGAAGAAACTAGTTCTGTCAGACACCGCAGAAAGAAGCAGGGTCTTTCCCATTCGAGTGGAGTATTCAAGTTTCCATTGCCATGGATGTAGGGCCTATGAGGGGTTTGGAAGATGTGATTAGAATGGCTTCACAAAAAGGGACATCTAGTTTGTTTCGACGTCCTGTTGTTGGACCAATTTAACTGGGCTTTGCCCTAATGACATTCTTGATTATAGTCTTGGTGTAGGCTTGCAACCAACTAATCTTAATTTTCTCAAAAATTTAGGAAGAATTTGATGTGCTCTGCCATGGTAGTTAGCTTTGAGAGTAACAGGAAGAATTTTTTTATTAACTATGTTGCAGAATTGTGATGGTGGCTTGGCACCACTCTTTTTTTTTTTTTTTTTTTTTTTTGAGAGAGAGGGTGAGAGTGGGGTAGGGTAGAGAGAGAGAGAGAGGGACAGAGGGAGAATCCTAAGCAGGCTCCATGCTGTCAGCCCAGAGCCTGATGCTGGGCTCGAACCCATCAAGTGTGAGATCATGACCTGAGACAAAATCAAGAGTTGGACGCTTACCAACTGAGCTACCAAGTTGCCCTGATACCATTATTTTTTTTAGTTTTTAATTTATTTTAGATGTTTATTTATTCTTGAGAGCGAGAGCAGGGGAGAAGCAGAGAGAGAGGGGGAGACACAGAATCCAAAGCAGGCTCCAGGCTCTGAGCTGTCAGCACAGAGCCCAACACGGGGCTTGAACCCACAAGCTGGGAGATCATGACCTGAGCCAAAGTCGGACGCTTAACCGACTGAGCCACCCAGGTGCCCCACAACACCATTCTTTTAACAACAACACTGGAACAACTGAACAAATACTGGGTTAAGAGAAAAAGTGATTAAGGGCCTGATTCTGGTTACACTTATAAGTATAAGAAGAAAGAAAGAAAGAAAGAAAGAAAGAAAGAAAGAAAGAAAGAAAGAAAGAAAGAAAGAAAGGAAGGAAGGAAGGAAGGAAGGAAGGAAGGAAGGAAGGAAGGAAGGAAGGAAGGAAGGAAGGAAGAAAAGAAAAGAAAAGAAAGAAAGGAGAAAGGGAGGAAGGGACGGAGGGAGGAAGGAGGGGAGGGAAGGAAGGAAGGGAGGGCGGGAGGGGGGGTGGGGGGAAGCAGGGCTGATGCACGCTGGCCTGTCCAAACGGATGCTGGCACCTGGAGACAGCCTGCAGCCTAAGTGTGGTTGGTAGGAGTCCTGGCTTAGGGCAGGACTGAGATTCCTGTGCCATCTTCCTCCTTTACTAGCTGTGTAATTTCAGGACAGTTAACCTCTATGTGGTATTTTCCTTATCTATGAAATGAGATTAAAGATAGTTGCCCTGTGTCTACCTTACTGAATGATTGGATAGACTTAATGAACCAATATATAAGAACTTTGTAAGCTGTAAAGTACTATATAAACGTAATTGGTCATTACTGCTTTTTAGGTAAAGCTGTTAAGATAAAGCTGCCCCGTGACAGGATCTGGTTAGAAGTGAAGAAATCAGTGTCTGGCATGGGTTCCTTGCAGTCTAAGAGCCACAGGGCTTGGCCTGATGATACTTTCAGAGATGCTCATTGATGAAACCACACAACTCCCTTTCCTACAAGAGCCGCTTTAATCATCTCTCTCCAACCTCTCGTGGGTCCTGCATTCATGGCAATGGAAATCTAAATACTCCACTGGAATGGGAAGGAGCCTGTTCACTGTTCTGCAGTGTCTGACAGAATTTTCCTTTCTTCAGCACTGGGCAAACACAACGCTCTGTGGAAGCGACACAGTGGTTTCATGTTCAAATACATGCAGTGGTGACCCCCTTTGCTCTTACGTTTCTTTTAAGAATCAGAATAAAGAACTGTCATAAACCTGTCAAATGGTAATTTGCTCATGAGAAATATCGAGGGAGCTAGGAAGCCAAAGGCACAGATACAGAAGCACCAGTGTGTGTTGTGAGGATAAATGGTATGTAAACATAGTTCCTGCCTGAGTAGGGCAAACAATTAAAGTGGTACTCTTACAGAGATCCACAGAATTGAAGGAGACCTAAGAGAGTATCTGGCCCAAGCTTCCCACTTGGCTGAGGGGGACACTAAGGCCGAGAATGAAAAATGATACATGTAAGGTTTCAGACCCACTGTAGGGGCAGCTATTAAACATTTAGGATTTTATGATTAAATGCTTATTAAATCTCAGGTATTTTAAGAGACTGGACATATGGAGACACACAATCTAATCCCTGTTCCCAAGGAGTTGACAGTCTAGTGGGGGAATGAGGCCCATTCACTCCTGCAGATGGTTCTGCATGTAATGGCTTCTGGATGTGATGAGGGCCAACATGGAGGGATCTACACGGAACTATGGGGGATGTGGGAGGCAGTGACTACACTGGAAGAAAAAAAAAAACACCTAGAAAGGGTGTCAACTGAGAAAGAGGGAAGGAACTGAGAGGTTATAAGAGCGTGAGTGAGGACATGCAACCCAGGTCTCAGAGAATCTTTGACTCAGAAGAAATCTCAAAGACTGGCTCTTCATACAGCTGAAAGAAATTCCTTGTATATCATCCCGGCGAGATGATAATTCAGTTTCTGCTGGAATATTTCCAGGGAGAGGAAGCTGATTACCTCACAAGGCATAAAAGGTTCCGCTCTAACCTTTTCAGTTGGTGTTGTGTGGTATGTAATGGGGTCTTCTGTACGATTCTGTCTCTTCATTGTCACTGAATAACAGGCTGAGTAATATCTGGTCTCTGACTTCCTCTCAAGGGAAGAAGAAAATGTCACGTGTCTTAGGACCTTTGACTTATAGAATGTTAGAGCTGAGGAGCGGGGAGCTCAGATATCATTTAGTCTAATGGTTTTTAAAAGTCTCTTTGTGACTCATGGACTTTTTTGACATTGTGATAAAAATATGTAGGTCTCCTCCCCCAAAATGTCCATATGCTCATGATATACAAACCGTTGCATACAGTTTCAGGGCATTCATGGAGCCCCAGAGCCCATCCTGGATTAAGAAATCTTTTCATTTCTTGGGAAATGGGAAACGGAGGCTCAGAGAAGTGGGATGAAATGGAGTGGAATCATAGGAGTGATTTCCCATGGGTCAGACGACAATGTGAGCAGAGGAGTCGGGCTTATGGGTCAACCCTGGAGAAACTCATTGCCAGACTGAAGATGTTCAGGGAAGCAGGCAGTAAGCAGATCTATTATAAAGTGAAAAGGAGACTTGGGGTAGGAGTGGGGGTGCCAGGAGCACTTTCTTTATCTGAAAGTTGGTTTATGGAAAAGGGTGTAGACTTTTCTCTTTTGCTTTAAGGGGTATCTCAAGACCAAAAGGTAGAAAAGAACTTCTGACAGAATTGCGCTCTACTGGAATGTGCTGTTTGAAATCTTTGTCACTTGACTTTTTTGAGGACACAGAACAACCTCCTTAGAAGGGACTTCAGCATCACAAGAGTTTGAACTGGATGACTCAAACTGGACTTGATTATGTTAACTCTAGGGGACATATGCAATCTCATAGAGTAGCCAGAAGGCAGCTCAGGTGTCCCAAAGAGTATGGTAAGTTAAGGAAAGGGAAATGTGAGGAAGTGAGGGAAGTTCAGGATGGCGGAGCCCTCAAGTGTGAGGGTGTGGGAGGGAGGCAGTCATGGAGAGAAATGGGACTTGGAGATAGAAGCGGAAGCAGAATGATGAAGGGTCTTATGTGGGACCATGGATGGTATTCAAGAACAATGGCCCGTGTAGCATGGTGGGACATGAGAATGGAGGCAAGAGGACATTTCAAGAGGAATTAACAGAATCAATGGTGGCATCACTAGCAGGGAAATCAGGAGGCGGGAAGAAAGGCTGTGCTGATGAGGTGTAGGTTTCACAGTGAGTCTGAAGTGACAGTGACAACAAGACACAAAAATGGAAAGTGTTGGCAAGTCACAAAAGGACAGCAAAGTGGAAATGCCCACTAGGCAACTGATGATGTGGAATCAGAGTTCCAGGAGGTCAGGATGTGAGACAGATTAATGGGCTATCTACAGAGATGAAGTCACTGAGGTTTCATGAGTAGACACCTTTCCAATGGAAAAAATGTATAGCATGAGTAGAAGTCTAAGGAGCGAGTCTGCAGAGCTGACCTCAGTGTGGAGATGGTATAATTAAAAAGCTGTGAGAAGGAAGAGATGGAGAGATAGAAGAGAGCTGGGATTAGAGAGTGAAATAAAAACCCAGCAAAATGGAAGCTTCCGGGGACAAGAGTGATCAACATAAATACAGTCTTGTCTAGTGTGCATTCAACTGTGTGCTATGGCAGGTAAATTATAGCAATGTTCCTTTTGGCAACAACATAGGTGGTGCAGTGTGAGTTATAAAGTGCTTTTAAGTGGATTATAGGTATTTCTTAAATAGTATTTTCTGAAAGACATGCCTTGGAAAGCATGACTAAAACTTTGCTCTCTCCCAATTTCTCTATCAGTAAATGAGAAGTCATTTGAAGTTTAATACGTTCTTTTCACATCGTTGCTTTAAGGATGGTGATCTGTGCCATCCCGATGTGCTATGCTGGGAAAGGTAGACCGAGGCGGTGCCACGTGCCTGGGTCACCTTGGCCAGCGAGGCGGTAGCAGCGAGGACTGAAGTCAGCATTCTGATTTTTGTTCCCTAAAGCCCAAACCACATCCAAAGTTAAACACTGACTCAGATCTTAATAACTTTTGAGAAATAAAATTAAAACAAATGAAATCAGTTTCTTCTCCCTTTAAATATTTCTCTTGGAGTCCTTATGCCCACAAGCACCATATGAGGTGATGGTTAGACTGTAAGAAATTTGTTTACTTCCAATAATGACACCTAATAGAGGAAAGATTGTGACTGAGAAAAAGGAAAGAGGTTACCGTTCCCAGTTTGGGCCATTTCAGATATTACCTCAGTAAGCACAGCTCCCACATAACAAGTTTTTAAAAATGACCTTCAGGGGTGCTGGGGGGCTTAGCTGGTTGAGCATATGACTCTTGATTTCAGGTCAGGTCATGATCCCAGGGGCGTGAGATTGAGCCCTACATCAGGCTCCGTGCTGAGCGTGGAGCCTGCTTAAGATTCTCTCTTTCCCCCCGCCCCTCCCCCACTTGCTCTCCCTCTCTCTCTCTCAAAAAAAGTAATAAAAAAGTTTTTTAAATGAACTTCAGAAACTAAGAACTAAGAACAAAGAGGACCCATTGTCCATAGCCGTGAAACCAACCAGGATAACAACGAAGGGGGGGTTGGGCTAGATGGTCCCTTAATCCCCCTACCTTTTCAAACCCTCAGGACTTAGAGTCACAAAAGGCCTGGTTAGGAAAAAAAAAATATTCTAAGGCTCTATTTATGCATGTCCTGAAGTGAAAGCCCTTCCTCTCTATAGGAGATCTTCTGACAAATGGATTCTTGGTTCTCGGCTCTATGCTGACTCAGCAATGCCTGTCCAAACTCTTGGCCCCCGGGGTACACGGCCACTAGGCAGCACTGCAGGCAAAGGAAAGAAGGAAGAGGCTGAGATCATTAACAGAGAAGACTGGGGCGGAGGTTCCACAGAACTGGAGAGTGCCTACAAGTCAGCTGGTCTAGTTTGTCATGTTTCATAGATGAAAAAACTGAGGCTCAGAGGACGGATGCTGTGTTACGCTACAACCCCTCTATTCTGCTGGAAAGGGAGTTTGGGGACTCCAGGGCCCCCTCTCTATGCTAATGAAGTAGAATGTGTTTGGACTAATGCACTCCTTTTTCTTTTTTAATTTTTTTGGTGGGGGGGGTGTGTGCAGGGTGGGGAGGATATACAAAGTCGTTGCCTTTGTACAGTCCCACCAACATATTCAGGTAGGTGTGACTTCAGATTCTGAAAACAGATTCTCACCCATAAAAACCTGAGTTTATGGAAACATCAGATGGAAGGAAATATAGCATTCCATCCCTTACAGAGAATATTTAACTTACAACTCAGGATAATTTGCCATGTGTATTAAGTAATACCTACTTAACAGTTGTCATTCTCATGCAAGGAAATTTCCTAATAAGGATAGAAGAAGAGGCACGTGGAGAGGCCTCAGGTTAAACTGGATTCTTTGGCAAAAGTGAAGAGAAGAGAACCTCATAAAGAGAACCGTGCAAGATAGTATTTCCTAGGATGCCACCACTGCGGTAGCTTCAGTCACAGAAAATGATGTCTTCCTGTCAATCTCATCTACCAAAGGCTACCATTATGGTTAGCATCCCAGTTCACAGTGGCATTTAACTTCTCACTAAAATGGCTTATCCTGCCTTTTATTATTATTTCAGATTATTATTTATTACACACCTGCTTCCCCCTTGTGGGCAAGAAATGGAAGGATTCAAGATTTAGAAACATTCACGATCCAGCCAGGAAGTTAAGATTCTGCCCGTTATCTTCCGCATCAGAGGTTTGGGGACCTATACCTCCTGATGCAATAGTCCCCTGCTAAATAAAGCACCCCAACAAAGGCATCCAAGAAAAGGTAAACCAAGGCATAATCTAAAATCAATCATTTTTGGTAAAATAATCACACTGTGTATGTAATAGGCACACACGACTATTTTACATAGTCTATAAAAATAGTGTGAGGTCCTTGAGGCAAAATCACTATTTTCTCTAAAGGCTCTAGCCAAGAGTTTTGTATGTACAGTAAGAACCTGGTCAATATTTCGTGAACACATCACATGAGTTAGTACAGATTTGATAAGGAATAGGTGGCGAGGGCAAGTTATTCACACAACTTGGTCGCTTTAATCAAATCAAAACTAGACGCTTCTCATGAAGTAGGTTAGAAACTGGTGTTGGTTTCCTGTGGAAAGGCAGGAAAGGAAGGAGGAGGAGCAGTTATCTCTGTGTAGCTTCCTGTAGGTAAGCTCCTGCCCCCCACTCCTTGCCATCGTGGCTGTGGCAGTGGTTTGTCCCTGGGTTCGAACCAGAGGGGCTAACCTAGACGAACAGCCAGCCACCAAGTAGAGACTGGGCCTTGGTCCTTTCCTGTAGCCTCAGTGCCCCGCAGGCCTGGTGGGCAAAAGGGGGTGGGGTGTGACACGGGGACAGGGATCAAAATTATTTCTTTCTGATCCTCTTTGGATTCCTCTTCCTGGCCACTGCCCCCCTGCCCCCCACCCCCCCCTGCCCCGTGCCCCCTTCCACCCTGATTCTGGGCTGTGAGAACATAATGTCCACAGCTCTCACTTACTTGGCAGCAGCATCTTTTCTCAACTGTTCGTGCTTCATGAGGAGATTTTTCCGATCTCGAAAAGCTTTTCTGACCTTGTACCCTTTGTAGACCGCCTGGATTTTGAAGGCAGCGATGTCTTGTATGGCTGCGATGGACAGGGCGCCGTGCTCCAACATGAACTGGATCACTTCATGGCGCTCACCGAGCAAGGCATAGTCAAGGGGAGTGTACCTGAAGGAGGAAGGTATTTTGTAAGTGTTGGCATGTAACCCGAGGTACAGTTCAGCTGCCAATATTATGCAGCAAAGGAAACTTCATTCTGACATGTGGACTCTTCCTCAGGCAAGGCTATCTTGTGTACTCCAGGGCTGTTCCTTTTTTTTCTGAGGGGACAAAACAAGGCAGGAGCTGGGGTCAGGTGCTTTGTGTCACTGACCATGATGGTTCTTGGGTCTTGCTTGCTGGCTCACAAACCGGGGGCTATAGGAACACATGATCACTTTTCTTCTTCCCCATGTGCCAAATAATACCCTGCTCCTATCTGAAAAAGTACTGCAGATAATTTCCTGTGGGACTCATAAGTTTAAGCCTGGGACTACTGATAGTTAATGCTTGTGAAATAAAAAACACATCTCCAAATGGACAGATTTAGTATATGAAGAGGATGGCCCTTTAAATCAGGAAGCATTTATTAAGTAGTTTTGGGACAGCTGCATAGCCATCTGGAAAAAAAAGGAAGATTCTTGTATCAGATTTTACATGAAAATGAGTTCTGGATGAAGCAAAGACCTAAATATAGAAAAAGAAACTGTGGAAGTACTAGAAGAAACCAGGGAAGACTTTTTTAAAAATTAGAGTGGGAAGGTCTTTTCTAATAAAAATAGTACAAAACTCAAAACTGTAAGAGAAGACTGACAAATCCAACTACATAAAAATAACAAAATTTTGCAGGGCAAAAAACACCAAAAACAAAGATAAAAGAGAGTCCTCAGAACAGGAAACACTGATGGCTCCTAAATATATAAAAATATGTGCAGCTTCACTCATTTAAGAGAAATATAAATTAAGACTAACAAGGAGAGTTAGGTTAGCTAACCAATGAGCAGGTTAGCAAAGATTAGAAAGTTTAATAACACACTGTGCTGGTAAGGATGCAAAGACAGGCTCCCTATGTACTACTTTAATCTTCAGAGACAACAATTGGGCAGTATCTATCAAAATTGTTCCCACATCTGCCCTCTGGCATTTCACTTGCAGGCATATATCCCAGAGATCTGCTCTCGTGTGTGTGTGTGTGTGTGTGTGTGTGTGTGTGTGTGTGTGTGTGATGCTTTCTATGTAAGGATATTCATAGAGGCACAGTTTGAAATAGTTAAAGAATGGAAACAACCTCAGGATCCATCAACAGAATACTGCTTACATAAAGTACAGGCCATTTGTGTAACGAAGTCATCTCTATAATGCAGCCATTACTGTGGCATGTGAATAAAATAAGGAACAATGTCCAGGATGTCTTGTTAAATGAAGAAAAAGAAAAACAATTAAGCAACAGGACAGTATTATGGCATGCTCCTTTTGAATAAAAAAAGAGAACATATCCCTGTATTCTTGTTGATGTAAAATATATCTCTAGAAGTTTACCAAGAAACTGGTTGACAGCGACATCTCTGGGGAGGAAACTGGTTGTCTCAGAGGCAGGGGTAGGAGGGACATTTAGTTTTAACTGAATGCTTTTTTATGCCTTTTATTTATTTATTTTTAATGTTTATTTATTTTTGAGAGAGAGAGAGAGAGAGACAGAGTGTGAGTGGGGAGGGGCAGAGAGAGAGGGAGACACAGAATCTGAAACAGGTTCCAGGCTCTGAGCTGTCAGCACAGAGCCCAACACGGGGATCGAACCCACAAACCATGGGATCATGACCTGAGCCGAAATCAAGAGTTGGATGCTTAACCAACTGAGCCACCCAGGTGCCCCTTTTATGCCTTTTTATACCTTTTAAATTCTGTACACTGTGCATACCTTTTTGATAAATATATTATTTAGAAAAGATGGGTTTTATTGTCATATAGCTATATATTTGAATCTCAACTGGCTACTTTCTAGATGTATAATTTTGGGCAAATTCCTTTCTTAAAATATATCCTTTCTATTTCTGGAAATATAAAATAATTGGATAAATACACAGAAGACAATAACAGTCATCTATATTCCCCCCCCTTAGAATTAATCAGTGTTATTATCTCGGCAGGTATGTTTTTTAAATGATTACTTTTTAATAATGACACATATTTTAAGTATTAAAATAATGCAAAAAAATACAAAAATTGAAGTAAAATAAAATCCCAACTCTACCTTCCAACAATGGTAATGCTGTCACTTCTTAACCAACTTACCTCTCCTCACTACAGATTTGGCATGAAGAATAAATGAAATGATAAATCCAAAGAAGATAACACTGTGCCTGGCATAAAAGAAGCAATTAATAAATGTCAGCTGTTGTCGTTATTATTAAAGGACATGCACTGCATCAGGGTTTGTGATACCATGGTCACATGTCATCGATATTGTTCCCACAGGACCCAAGCTAGGAGTTATGGCCACCTAATGACTGCTACTGATCTGATTCCTCTCTGGGAGACTGTTACTAATCCAACACAATCAGAGGTGTTAGGAAGAAATGATCAGCTGATTTATGAGGTGGAAAAACTGATGATTATATGGATGCATGATTAGACACAGAAAATCATCCAGTGATTATAGAGATTTTCTCTCTTCAAAATTCACCTGACAGTCATAGTCAGACGTCAATGGAGGAGATTTTTCAGTATAAGCAAAGGGTGGTTTGGTCACTTCTATAAGGAAACTGAATTCAGAAGGAAGTCTGTATGTTAGAATTAAGAAACTCTCATTTTTAGGACATCTTGATCTGTCTTCGCTGTTCAGGGACCAGAAGGCCCTATGGTAGAGGTGCCAACATAAACTTTAAAAACATTATCTATAAGTAGGTAGCGTCTTGTAAATTCAGAAGAACTTAAAAATTTTTTTTTTAATTTTTTTTTCAACGTTTATTTATTTTTGGGACAGAGAGAGACAGAGCATGAACGGGGGAGGGTCAGAGAGAGAGGGAGACACAGAATCGGAAACAGGCTCCAGGCTCTGAGCCATCAGTCCAGAGCCTGACGCGGGGCTCGAACTCACGGACCGCGAGATCGTGACCTGGCTGAAGTCGGACGCTTAACCGACTGCGCCACCCAGGCGCCCCATAAAATTTTTCACCGCATATTCTATTTAAAAATTTTATTATTTAAAAAAATTTTAATTCTAGTATAGTTAACATACTGTACTGACTCAGTTTCAGGTGCACAATACAGTGATGAAGTGATCAAGATAAGTGTAATCACTATGTATTCTAAAATATCTTTCATGACCATACTCTCTCCCAATGGAAAAAATTATCAGAGTCACAGAACTCTATGACAGTAGAGCTAAACTGAATTTTGGAGGTCTTTTGGATTAACAGCTTCATTTCATAAATGAGTAAATAGATTCAGAAAGTTTAAGCAACTTGCTGAAGGTTATGTCACTAGTTCCCTGCAGAACCCAGACCTGAACTAAGACTGTATGACTCCCTGTTCAGTAATCCTTCCACAGCACATGTATCAGTCCTGGAATATAATCCTCGTACAGAATGAAGCTGCTTCTCAAATCAACGTGCAAATTACATATGCATTTAGTAGGTCTGATCATCTTTTCTAGAATTACTAATAGGAGTGTCTTTTTCACACAGTATACAAGCAGGGTTATCAAAATCTGGTGTGTGAAAGTAAGGCCCAACCTCTGCCTTTGCTGTATCTCTCAGGCCACTTGTGGATGGAAAATTGTATTTTAAATATCTTTATCATGAAAAACTGTATTTTTATTATGAGAAACTTCAAGCATAAAAATAGCATAATAACCATTTATATGCTCATTACCCAAATTTAACAATTAGCAAGATTTCTGCCACATTTGCTTCCTCCAACTCCTTTCTTATTATTTTTGCTGCAGTGTTTTAAAGCAAATCCTAGACCTCCTATTATTTAATCATTCTGCACTGCGGTATTGATCCATAAATAATGTGGACACGAGCACAACGTCATTACGGTATTCAGCAAAATTAACAGGAATTCCTTAGCAAAATCTAGTACCCACTCCAAACACAGATTTCCCCAATTTTCTAAAAAAATGCCTTCTTTATAATTGGCTTATTCAAATTAGGATTCTTGGTCAATATTTGATTCATGGAAACACAGTCCAAACATCCAGAAATATTTTAAAACCGAAGTCTATGCCTAGTGTTTGGGCACCGACCATATTGCAAATTACTACTATTGAATCTTTCTTCACCCCAAATTCAATTTAGAAACACTCAAGTGCTGTGAATATTCCCATCGATGCCGGAGGGTGGCTGTCAGATAGTTATTGACTGAAAGCCAGCGGTAGTTGGCAAAAATTATGTCTATACAGTGCACATCAAGTGCTTGGTGTCAGTGCATGAGAAGTAAAAATTAGCACCACGTTGATGGTAACCAGTCAAGAAACAATGTAGATAAAGCCAAGAGACAAGATACAATTGGCCTTGCCTGTGCAGGAATGGTCTGATGGGATGAGTGGAAGGCCTAAACTGGAATGTCAATAAACATCAAAGGCAGAGCCGGGTTCTGACATTTGCACGTCAAGGTGCACTGCTGATGAAACATTAAAGGAGACTGGGATATTGCCACTGTCTCTTTTCATCTAAAGATTGGCAAGTACAGTTAGGAGGATTTTTCCTTCGGTCTTTTGGTCTGTAATTAACATATGTTTACTCTAGGAGGCAGTAAGCACCTTAATTCATACTCTTACTTAGGCCTGAAATTTAAGGCTTCCCCTAAAAATGGGAACTGAATTACAACAACAAATGTTTTTACTGTTTCCTAAGAAAACAGCAGTCAGGCAGTAAATACTGTTATAGAATAAATCCTTTCTAATAGACCTAATAAATCACCACAAATTCCTTAGGATTCTTAACCTTTCCCTTTTGCCTTTATGGGATTTCTAAGAGCGAAATCTTCTCTCTCACATATCTGCTTTCATGTCAAAACCTCAGCCTTGAGGATTCTGCTTGGCTTTCCAGCTTCCTTCAATGTCCAAACCCCTAAATCTTCGAGTCTTCTTGGTTTTGCAGTTGTCATTTGACTATAATAGAGACAGTGAGTTCTTTATACAACCCCTTCCAAAGTAAGACATACTAGTCTGATTTACC
Organism: Felis catus; assembly: GCF_018350175.1. Taxonomy (NCBI): domain Eukaryota; kingdom Metazoa; phylum Chordata; class Mammalia; order Carnivora; family Felidae; genus Felis; species Felis catus. Next base: position 62,337,038 of record NC_058380.1, on the reverse strand, counting down.
TAATACTGTATGTACTCGAAGAATTCCAGAGTTTCTTTCTTTCTTTTTTGTTTTTTTTTTAAAGTTCATTTATTTTGAGAGAGACTGAGACAGCACAAGTAGGGGAGGGGCAGAGAGAGAGGGAGAGAGAATCTCAAGCAGGCTCCACACTGCTAGCGCAGAGCCTGATGTGAGGCTTGAATCCACGAAGCCGCGAGATCATGACCTGAGCCAAAACCAAGAGTTGGATGCTTAACCAACTGAGCCACCCGGGCGCCCTAAAGAATTCCAGAAATTTCTAATGCAGGTGTGAGGCAGGGGAAGCTACTGGGAGCCTGAAAGCATCAACTCAACAATGCAACAGTTATTTACTGAGCACTTACTTCCTGAAAAGTACTGTGAGCAACACAGAGATGACGATTCTCTTCAGGAGTTCTCTGCTAACACGGAAAAAGGATTACATAAAATTATCAGATAAAGTGAAGTGTGCTAAGTGCTATACAAACCCACAGTGTGGGGGAGAGCTTTGTTTGGAACACCTGCCTCGGGGATCAGAACAATCTTCTTAGATGGGACTGCATTTGAATGGAGGAATGACGTGACTAACAATTATATTAGAAATATGATTTAGGGAGGCTACTTGGGAAGCAAATGAACTGAAGGAGGGAAATTTCAAAGGGTGCAGAACAGCAAGGAGGCATTGCGATAGTCCCGGGAATGAGTCAAAGAGGGCAAGATTTAGACAACGGTGCTGGTAATAAAAAGGAAATGACAGTGTGAACCAAGGAGAGACACTGAGTCTGAAAGACAGATTTAGAACTCACTGGCACCCAGGTGATTACTGAAGCCTCTGTGGAGATGGGCTGAGAGGAAAGATCTAATCCTTGAAGAATGTTTACATTTAAAAAATAAAAAAATGGAAAAGGAGCCAAAATAAATGGAGAAGGAGCAGACACAATTGCAAGAGAATCAGGAAACTAAACTGTCACAGAAGCTTGGAGAAGACAGTCTCAGTAAAGGTAAAGAAGAGGGGTCAGCAGAACCAGGCGATGCAGAAAGGCCAATGAGAGTAGACAGGGGGACCAACATATGATTTCTCAATGAGGAGTCTGTCAGAGACCACTCAGACACTGTTTCAGCGTAAATGTGAGGATAGAAGGCAGACAGCAAAGGCGGGAACTGTGAGTAAGGGTAAACGGAGCAGTGCAGGCACTCCGAGAGCAGGAGGGCTTTATAGGCAGAGAAGACAAACTTCGGAAAAGAAATAAATTGGAAAATAATAGGCGGAGGCTATCTTTAATGGGGAGGGGTTCTGAAAGTAGTGGGAGGGATGAAGGGGTTCACCCCAGAAAGGAGGAGCAGTTTTCCTGACACAAACAGGTGGCCTAGAAAAAGTCCCCCCTTCTCCACAAAATCTCCCGCAGAACTGGCAGTGGTTATGGGGGTGGGGCTGGTGTCATGGCAGGAAGCACTGCAGTTACAGCATCCGTGAACAATGGTTCCAAAACACAGACCTGGCCAGGCAGAGCTCAGGTGTGGAAGTCACACGTTCAGAATCTTCCCAGATCCAAGATGGCCAACACTGTCTCCTGCTTAGACTTCACACTGTGTCTGCTCCTTTTTATTGGGCCTGGGCCCTGGGGCATAACTCCAGCCTAACTCTGTGAATCTTACATTATTCAATCCTCTCACCTTCTCCTTATTTTTCATGCCACATGATGGCACCTCTGTCCACTAACTGATAATAACCTCTTTATCAGGAGAAATTTCTTGAACATAAGACACATTCTACTGTCCTGACCAAATTCCTAGGTCTGGTCAGTCAGGACTCCCCTGACTTTATGCCAGCTACAAGCCGCAAGAACCTAAGTGTCCTCATCTGTAGAATGTGAGCTTGCCAGAAGTAATATCTAAAGTTCTGAATAATTTTAAAATCCCATGATTCTAAATCAACACTTTTCTTTAGGTTTAGGATTTCTTACTGTAGTGTGGTGTTTATGAGTATACTTATTACTTCTGAACTAGTATCTAAATTTTTTTTATATAAATTTTTTTAATATATTTTTTTATAGAGAGATTTTTTCATATAGCAGAAAGGATGTGAGTTGAACAACAATACATTCTTTTCATCAACAGCTTACCTTTCTTCATTATTTTCCATCTGATTAGGAAAAGCAGCAAAGTCTAACAGTAATTTAATGGCATCAAGATATCCGTTGTTACAGGACCAGTGCAAAGCTGTTCTTCCCTATAAGCATAAACAAAAATCAGGTATATCTGGAGTAGGTATTTTTGGACACATACTTAATTATGAAAAGGGAAAATATTAAATATACAGTGGAGAAAATGGATGGTATCTTAACCAAGTGATCAAAATTAATACTAAGTTAAAAGGAATGATATGTTTCTACAGGTGACACCCCGAGAAGGATTCAATATCACTTGTATAATATTCTAACCAAAAATGTAAAACTTAAGTCTAATTATGAGGAATCATAAGGCAAACTCCAATTGAGTGAGATTCTACAAAATAAATGACCTGTATTCTTAAAAAAAAATTTAATACCATGAAAAATAAAGAAGGCATGAAGCATTGCCAGAGATACAAGGGGGACATTTCACAGTTTTAAAGAAGTCAAAGAGGAAGATATCACAACCCTAAATCTGTATGCCACAGCTATTAAATATACAGAACAAAAAATGACAAAATTAAAAGGGGAGATGGTCAAACCCATAATCACGGTGAGAGATTTTTAACCCATCCTTTATAATAGTTCATAGAAAAATAAACAAAAGAGCAGTAAAGATATAGAAGACCTGAACAATACAGTAAAAAACTTTGATCTAAGTGATATATAACATTGCATCCAACTATGACACAATTAGTATTCTTTTCAAGTGTGCATAGAACGGTTACCAAAATCGATCATAGGCTGGGCCACAGAGAAAGCCTCAAAGGACTTTGAAGGATTAAAATAATTCTGAAATAAAGTAAAGTAAAATAAAATAAAATAATATAAAATAAAATAAAATAAATAAAATAAAATAAAATAAAATAAAATAAAATAAAATAAAATAAAATAATTGTGTTATTCTGATTGCTTTCTGACCACAGTAGAACTGAAGTTACAAATCAGTGTGGTAGACAGAATAAATGCATGCTTTTGCAAAGATGTCTACATCCTAATCTCTGGAATCTGTAACTATGTTATGATATTGGAGAGGGGGAATTGAGGTTGTAGATGGAATTAAGGTTGCTAATCAGCTGAACTTGAGATGGGGAGATTATCCTGGATGATCTGAGCAGGCCCAATGTAATCATATGGGTCCTTGTAACTGAAGGAGGGAGATGGGGGGGGGTGAGTGTCAGAGTGATGCAGTGTGAGGGTGACTCAGCTAGTCATTGCTAGCTTTGAGGATGGACGAAGGGGGCCACAAGCCAACGAAGGAGGGCAGCATCTAGAAGCTGGAAAAATTAAGGAAACAGATTCTTTCCTAGAGCCTTCAAAAGGAATGCAATCTTGCCCACACTTTGATTTTTACCTCATGAGACCCATTTTGGACTTCTGACATCCAGAACAGTAAGATAATACATTTGCGCTGTTCTAAGCCACTAAGTTTGTGGTAATTTTTTTTTAGCAGCCAGGAGGAAACCAACATAATCAATAATCGAAAGATAATGAGAAAATGCCAAACTGCCTAGATATTAAACAATATGCTTCTAAATGATCTATGGGCCAAACAATAATCAAAATAGAAATTAGAAAATGTTTGAACCCAATTATAGTGATGGTGCAACTTTGTGTGTGTGTGTGTGTGTGTGTGTGTGTGTGTGTGTGTGTGTGTGAGACAGAGACAGAGAGAGAGAGAGAGAGAGAGAGAGAGAGAGAGAGAGAGAGAGAATCCGAAGCAGGCTCCATGCTCAGAGTGGAGCCGGACGCAGCGCTCAATCCCACGCTGTGATCATGATCTAAGCCAAAAATTAAGAGTTGGATGCTCAATTGACTGAGCCACCCAGGTGCCCCAGTGATGGTACAACTTATCCAAACTTTCAGGATAAAGCTAACGCAGGCTTAGAATAAGAATCATGCATAAATACATATATTGGAAGTGAATACTAAAAAAAAAAAATCAATGATTTAAACTTTCACCAAAAGAATCTTTAAAAAAATAGTAAATCAAACCTGAGGAAAGTAGATGGCAGGAAATAATAAAGATAAGAGTAAACACCAATGAAATAGTAAATAACTCCAAATATGGAAAATTAACAAAGACAGTAAGTCCTTTGAAAAGATGAATAAGATGGAAAAATTTTTTTAAAAAGAAAAGAGACAACACACATTACCAATATATGAAATGAATAAGAGGAAATTACTATAGGTCCTATAGTCATAAAAAAGGTAAGAGAATATGTGACCAACCTTATGCAAAACATTTGATATTTTTAATAAAATGGATCAATTTCTCAAAAAATGCAACTTACCGTGGCTGAAAAGAAAATAATTAGAAATCTGAATAGTCTTGTATTTATTAGTGATGCTGAGTCAGTTATTAACACCTTTTACACAAAGAATACCTCTAGATAAGATGGCTTCACCAGGGAATTTTTCTGAACATTTAAAAGGAAGTAATATCAGTATTACACAAATTCTTTAGGAGAATAAGAGGAACTAGTTCCTAACTCCTTTTAATTCACCATGTAAACAGCAAAGAGGTAAAAAAAAACATGTTGAAAGATGCAGAAATAGTATCTAACAAAAATTAAATGGCTAATTGTGAATAAAAAACCCCAATTCTTGGCAACTACAAATACAAGGAAACCTATAGCAAACACCATATTCAATGGTGAAATAGTTAAAGCTTTCCCCTTGAGAAGCCAGAATGAATTAAGGGTGCTAACTATCACCAATTCTATTCAACATTGTATCGGAGGTCACAGTTCAATAAGGCATGCTATTCACAGATGATAGGGCTGTATATGCACATAATCCAAAACAGTACATAAGACCTAAAAACACTAGAAAGTAGCTTGGTATACTACTTATGTAAGAAACCAGCAACTTGTAAAAAAAAATGTAGAAGATACTACAGATTGCAAAAGATGCATTTCTAATAACATAGGTACAAGAACCATTTTTTACATATTTTTCATTATGTCACTTTCACATATAGGAACAATCCTGATAAATATATATTGAGTGAATTAATAGAAATTATATTTTCTGGCTTGGAAAAACATAATATGCCAGTATTTTTGAAGACTTAATGCAATTAAACTAGCAAAAAAAGTCCATAGTGGCAAAACTGAGAATAGTCAATACAGTCCTATATGGCTAGGGAAGTGGATATTAACCCACATGAGTTAGAAAGCAGTTCGGCAGTAATATATAAGAGCTGAATCATATTCATATACCAGTAATAAATAATCTCACTTAGGGGAAATTATTCTAAGGATACAATTAAAAAAAGTTAAATGCACTTTGATGATTAATGAAATGTGATTTATAATATCACGAAAAACTATCCAGCAATAGGAAGCTACTTATTTAATTTTAAAATTGGGGTTACAAACATAGTTTGGATCCTGACTCTCCACAACAACCCTGGCCCTGTTGTCACCTTAGGGTAATTATTTAAGCTCTATGAGCTTCGATTTTCTACCCTGCAAATGGGAATAATAATAGCAACTCCTTTAGAAAGTTGCTGTGAAAGAGAGCCAAAGCATAAGAGACTCTTAAAAACTGAGAACAAACTGAGGGTTGATGGGGGGTGGAGGGAAGGGAGGGTGGGTGATGGGTATTGAGGAGGGCACCTTTTGGGATGAGCACTGGGTGTTGTATGGAAACCAATTTGACAGTAAACTTCATATATTGAAAAAAAAAAAGAAAGTTGCTGTGAGAATTGAATGAGTTATGAAACATAAAGCTCTTAGAACTTTGGAATATTCAGCATCTATGATTATGTGGAAAATTATATACCAAAGGAGAAAACGCTGGTGATAATTTTAAGTGAACAAAACAAAAATGTGGTTTATGAAGTATCATATATGTATGTATACACAAACATACACATATACCATGTATGTTTATTTTAAGAAGTTATGAAATTATTCCCATTCTGTATTATGACTTTGTTAAATTATATATGGCTATAGAGACAAGAACTAGAAGGAAAACAGGGAAAAATAAGACTCATTTTTAATTAACACATAAATTTATAAGTGATCTCTTTACTTGGTAAAAATGCTGTTTTACTTTATTTTAGTTAATGAAGAATAAATAAACACCTTGGAGCAAACAATACAGAAAAGACTTAGAATTTCTACCTCTTTGTCTTGAATGTTAGGGTCTGCGTTGTTTTCCATGAGCACTGCCATGCAGTTGATGTAGCCGCCATAGGCAGCGCACTGCAGAGGGGTTCTTCCCGCGTAATCTTGCACATTTGGATTGATCTTATTTTCTATCAAGATCTGGCAAACATCAGCATTTCCTCCCAGTGCTGCCCAATGTAGGAGAGAGTGTCCATCTTGATCCACTAGATCTACCCTTGCTCCACCTGAAAAAGCAAAAATATCGGTAAAACGTTGAACATAGAGAGCACTGATCAAAAAGGAGTCTGAAAACAGCAGTCCCTTAAATGCTTTGCTCTTAGCATTGTATACTATCTGCTTTGGATTTTTACAACAAGCCTGTAAGTTGGTCAGGGTAGGAGTCATTTTCCGTTTACACGAAATCAAACTGAGGATCAGGCAGGTGAAGTGGTTTTTCCAAAATCACACAACTACCAACAGGTGGAACTAGGAGTGGCCTTCAGGTTTCCTGATGCTTGTGTGTGCATGCGTGCATGCGCGCCTGTGTGTGTGTGTGTGTGTGTGTGTGTGTGTGTAGGTGCGCATGCATGTGTGCATGCATGCGTGTATGCGTACGTGTGGGCACTCCTCCCTCCATCTGTCCACCTGGGTGGCCCTCTGCCTGTAAGCTGTTTCAGCGAATGCAACAATTCCTACCTTCTGAGAGAGACTTAGTAGGAGCACTCTCAATAACTAACCTTTAATAAGTGTCTGGATCACATCTTTGTGTCCCATCTCACAGGCTCGGAAAAGTGGAGTGTGCTTCATGACATCAGTGGCATCTACTTGAGCGTTATTTTCCAACAATAACTTCACGGTGCTGACGTGGCCAGAAAGGGCCGCGGCATGTAATGCTGGAAAGGGAGCAAAAGAAAGCAAAGAACTCTTTGATAACAACGTCACCTTTTTCTTATTCTGTGTGTCTTTTGTTCTTTTGATGTCTTCATTTTGGCTAAATGCAATTTAATCTTAAGGATTCTCTATTGTTCACTTCTACAGATTTGAATCTTCCTTTCTATTCATATGTACTACTCACATTTCCCCCCTTCCTGTCTATCTTTCTCATCTCATGGTTTCTTCCTTTCCATCCTGTTGCTCTGAAATGCTTTCCTTTCCTCAGTTACTTTATTATCTTTTCCTCCCTCTTAGAGGGGAAGGGAACAAAAACATGACAAAAGAGAAATGATTTAAACGAGGCAGGCAATTCTGCCCACCAACCCACTCAATAAACATCTGCCCCTGAGGGTTGGTGTGATGGGAGGTGTCAGTCTACCAGCCCTTCAGTGGCTTAGCCGTGCTATTCCTGCCATCGGTCTGCATACCCATGTGGTACAGAGGGTATGTGCATCCCACTGTATTCAGTGCATTTTTCATACAACATGGCTCCAAATGCAAGCCATTGATTTCCTCAGGGCCCAATTTAAGAAGCAGCAACTTGTTTCAACATTGGAGAAAACACCTGAGAAGGAATGGGGTCTGCCTTCAAATGGGATTTGAAAGAGTCATTTTGACTATATATGAGTTTCATGTTATGCTGACCTGTGCCTATGTAACTTCATTCTAGCACTTGACATATGTCATTACTCTTTGGATTACTCTTTAAATTCTATTTAAATACATCACTGCTTAAGTTCTGAGTTTGCCAGCATAAGCGCCTGGAGGTCTGGGCCAGTTCTTCCTAAGTATCATGGCTCTATAATGCCTAGAACAATGTTTCTTTCATAAGGAGTGATCCATGGACCAAACCTAGGATGCCTATAAAAACACAGATTCCCGGGCATTTACTGAGAACCTGCTACAGGCTGGGTATTAACGTAAGGGTGGGAATTCAGCAGAGAACAAAACACATAAGGTTACATTCTAGTAGGAGAAGCAAAATAAAAATGGAATGGATAAGCAAGAAAGTGTCAGATGGTGACAGATGGTATAATGGGAGTATTAAAAGGTACCTTGATATGAAGAGTGACTAGGAGACCACTTTAACGGATGGTGATGGAAAGCCTTGCTAAGGAGCTGATATTGAAGTTGAGACCTGAATCATAAAGAAAGAGGGAGCAATGTAGAGATCTCGAGAGGGAGGAGTTTGGGCAAAGAGAACAGTTGGTCCAAGGGCAGGAGTGAATCTATGTGTTTAAGGAAGGCTAGGAAGCTGCAGCACAACGAATAAAGGCAAGTAAGTCGGAAAGGTAGAGAAGGCCAGGTATAAGTGGCCACATAGGGCCCAGTGATGAAGACACTGACGGACTTTACATAGGTGAGTGACAGTATTTGACTTGTGCTTTAATCAGATTGCTCTAGCTGCTCTGAAGAGAAGGCACTGTAGTAGGTTAGAATGAAAGCAGGGAGACCAGCTAACACTATTGAAGACTCAGTAAAAAATGATGGTGGCTTGAGCTAGGGTGGCAGGAGTGGAGATGAAGAGAAGCAGAAAGATTTAAAATATAATTTAGGGACACTTGGGTGGCTCACTTGGCTGAGCATTGGACTCGATTTTGGCTCAGATTATGATCTCACGGTTTGTGAGGTTGAGACCTGCTTCTGGCTCTGCGCTTACAATGCCTAGCCTGCTTGGGATTCTCTCTCTCCCTCTCTCTGCGCCCCCGCCCCCCCCCCCCCCCCGGCTTGTGAGCACATGTGTTAGCTATGGATTGAAGAATTGAAAAAGCAAAAAGGAAACACTGAGGTATCACAGAGGTAGTAAATGCAGAAGACAGCCAGCAATTCTAGGACTAGGGGAACATAAAGAAGAAGATGGAATTGTTAAAACCTATAAGCCTAGAAGAGGAGCCCTGTGGAGTGGAAACTCAGACCTCTGAGCAGGGCTCTGCTTGACTGGTGTTGGTGCTCTGGGGCTGGTACTGTGAGTGTTGGAGAAATTGCAAGAAATTAACCATCACCACTGGAACAAACTATCACTGCTGTGTTGAAGAAGACTGACTAGGGTGATGCTGATAGGAACAGGAAACCAAAACAAGAATAGTAAGCAAACAGGAAGGTGTAATCCCATTCTTCTAGCTTCCAGTTTCTCTCTACTGCCCCCTATGGGTGGATTCTAGCAGGGCACCTGCTGGCAAAAGGGGAAGTGTGGTCTGCAGAGCCCTGGCCCTGGCATGTCAAAGACAGGAGAGTCCCGTTATCATATCTAAAAAACATTAGCAAAAATTCCACCATATTGAATACACAGATAATGCCCATATTTTCCTGATGGTTTTATATATTTTTTTTCAGTTTATTTGAATGAAGATCCAAATAATGTCTGTATGTTGCTGTTGATGAGAACTCTTCTTTCATGGGAAGCAAAAACAACCCTGTCGAGGGATGATGGAGACAAACTCACTCTCGTAGAAGAGAAATGGCAGGAAGGCATGTCTGACATACAATAAAATCCCCTTAAGAGAAAGAGCCAGGGAACTGACGAATCTGAGAAGTTATGTCTGAACTCCAACCATGGGGCACATCAGAAAGACACCTTTGGTCAAAAGGATGGAAGTATCCTTGCCCATACTTTATTAAAATACACGACAAAGTTAAACTAAAAGCAAAGCTAGTGATGGAGTGAAAGCCTGCATACTAATGGGAGTCTGACAAAAAATGAAACGTTCAGACCATTTATAAACTCAATGTCCCACATATCATGTCTGCAATATACCCTTCTTTAAGAAGCTTAAGGTCAAGAGACTCATAAATATGGAGAACAAACTGAGGGTTACAGGAGGGGTTGTGGGAGGGGGGAGGGGCTAAATGGGTCAGGGGCACGAAGGAATCTACTCCTGAAATCATTGTTGCACTAGATGCTAACTCATTTGGATGGAAATTAAAAAAAATAAAAAATAAAACAAGTTAAAAAGTAAAAAAAGAAGAAGCTTAAGGTCTACTGTGAAGCGCTGATAAAGAAATACTCTTGACAGTTAAAGTCTTTGTTAAAATTGATATTACCTAAAATTCTTTAAAAAACAGTTTAGAAGGGGTGGTGGCATAGGGATAGAGAGGGAGATTGTTAGGTATAACCCTGCCTCCCCACCAAATGCCACATCAGTAGTTCTGGAGGGTGCAAACAGCTCTACTGTGTTTCCACAAGTAAGAAAACACTGAGAAGCTTGTAGCTGAGTTTTTATTCTGGTCTGTGTTGTGCTAATGTGCGATTTTCTTTCTTTTTCTGACTTGTAATTAGGATGTAGTACCCAAGGTAGAGACTTCCAAGTTGAAAACGAAAGCTAAAAAATTCATACCTCTCTTATTAGCCAACACACAGTTAAAGGGGCCTCTTCTTAGAAAAAGAGAGCGAAAGAAGGATCTACTGAAAGCTTTGGATGCAAATCTAACGTGAAGCTCTGAAGCTTCAAGAGTCATGTGGGGGTTATCTCTAAAATGGGAGATTTGGGAGGAGGTGATGCTCTTCAAATCTGAGAAAAGAGCACATTAAATGAGACATACATAGAGATGTGCATTCCTTAAAATATAATCCTGTATTTTTGAAGTATGATCGATAACTACTAAATATGCATAGTTTAAGTACAGGTTTATTTATTTATTTTTTTATACCAAGATAAACGACATGAAGAGTTCTCATAATCATGTTTAAGGGGCAACCAGGCTTTTAAACCAAATGCCACCATTCACCTGGTAGAAACATAGGCTAATTTGAGCCATCAAACTTGGAGGAAATAAAGCTTTTGGAGTGATATCCTGGTAACCTAAACTTAAAATGTGCCAATGGAAGTCAAACAATATTAGATTAGGAACAATGATTTCAGGCATTACTGTACAACTTGTAGGGCACCTATACACTTTGGAACCCTAAAGAAAGCAAATGGAACAAGTCTCCCAGTTCTTACCTGTACCTCCGTATTTGTCTGCCATGTTAATATCAATGTCAGATTTTAAACTCAGCATAGTCCTAAGGACATCATCACTGCCTTTTCCAGCAGCCCACATAAAGGATGTTCTTCCTTCCAGGTCTGAATCATCTTTCACTGAAGGATGTTTTAAAAATACTTTAACTGTTTCCTGTAAGAAAACTTGATTAAAAAAAATTGAGACAAGAGGGTAGCATTTTCTATGGTAATAAAGCCAGTGTTATATGTGACTTCCTCTAAGATGCAAAGTATTTTTTCCCTGCTTTCGAATCAAATGAAATTATCTTTTTTATGAATAATGAAACTACAATTTCCATTGAAAGTAACAATCCTCTTTCTTTATATATTAGTTTTAGTTTCCATGCATTTCAAACACACAACCTAACTCCCTCATTCAACATCCTCATAATTGAGGATGAACGTCCACCATCAAGTTTGAAAACTTTATAGGTCACTCTTTGAGAGATGAAGTGATGGTTAAAAGACTCATGGGGTGCCTGGGTGGCTCAGTCAGTTAAGCGTCTGACTTCAGCTCAGGTCATGATCTCACAGTTCGTGCGTTCGAGCCCCGCATCGGGCTCTGTGCTCCAGCTCAGAGCCTGGAGCCTGCTTTGGATTCTGTGTCTTCCTCTCTCTCTCTGTTCCTCCTCCACTCATGCTCTGTCTCACTGTCTCTCAAAAAATGAACAAATGTTAAAAAAAAAATTAAAACACTCAAATATTCAGTGTCATGACCAACATTAAAACGTAGGTTTTTCTTGGACATTTTACATGCAGAGACCTGTATACTCAGCCATGCCTCATACATTCTCTTGTTGTGTGTTTTGCCACTATAATTAAAAAAATATTTAATGCACTTACTGAATAATGATGTGTAACTACTGACAAATGCAGTGTTCAGTTCATTTAAACAGATATTTATTTATCAAGTCCTATATTCCAGGTCCTTCCTCTATGGAATCACACTAAAATTAGGACCTGCAATAATCCTAACAGGGCCTGACAATTTTAATGAGGGTTAATATTCACAGCTTTCTAAATTGCCTCTTTCCTTAAGCCTCAGATGCTTACACACATTTAGGGAGATCATAGAAACTTTAGCTTGAATGGAAGTAAAATAGTTTCAGGAAAAAAAAAATTCTGAAGGTTGTGAGCTGGCCAAAAGTGTCTAAGTGTTGATGCTCAATATTCTAAAGCAAGATGAAATTCAAGGGCAGCCCTTCATTCCCAGATGAAGAAATTTAGGTTCAAGGTCATACAAAGGTGGTAGATACAGGAGTAGAGTCCAGAGCTAAATCACAGCACCCTTTCCACTGTATACACTGTATGCCACTGTATACACCACTTCCTAGTGTTAAAACTCATTGAGCTACTGTGGTGTTAGAGTGGAGTGCTCTTAGGATCTACTGGGTATGCTTAGTACACACAAGATTGGAATAAACAAATGGATTTTAAAACGTGGTAATTTTTTGGTCTGTTTTCTTTTACTAATTTGTAAACATTTCCTTGTTGAGTATGTTTTCTTAATGATGAATGTTCACAGAGGTTTGTGGATTTTTGTTATTATTTTCTAAAAAGGGACTTATAGCCTCCTGTGGGTTAACAGAGTCCAGGGAGATCAAGGGGCTTGAAACTGAGCTTAGAAGATTTGCATAATTATTAAAAAATCATCTCTGTAATTGGCAGATTATCCAGAGCAAGTATTTCTTTGGATAAACACCCATAATGTTCTGCCATTCTTCCTTATTCCCAGTAGCTTAGTCACTTAATTGCTGGTATCTGTGCACATGTTAAATTTGGAGTCTAAGATGTGGGTTCAAGATCTTGGGCAAGTCATTTAATCTCTTGAAATCTTGGTTTCTTCCTCTTTAAGTTAGGGATACCACGTCCTCTCATAGGCTTGTGTTGAAATATGAATTGAGTTCTGATTTCCATAGGTTTAATAGGCTGGGCCAATGAATTTCTTATCTATCTGTAACAAGAACGGGCTCCTCTTCAAAATATACTTTGTCTTTTTTTCTGAGACAACAGAATAATGGGAGACAATAGAAGACAATGGTTTGCCAAAAGTCTAGGTGATACATTTATAGAAATGGCAGGAAGGAGAGACCATAGCTATAGTTGCTCTAGGTACCAGAGACAAAGAACGATGGGAAAATAAGATATTTTAGGAATCTGAGCATTAAATTTATTCAGTGGTGCATTTGGGAAGGTCAGGAAGATGGGATTACACTATGCTGATGATGGCATTCTTATAACATTTTTAAGTTTGTTTATTTATTTTGAGAGAGAAAGAGAGAGAGAGAGAGAGCGAGCGAGCAAGCAGGGGAGGGGCAGAGAGAGAGGGAGAGAGAATCCGAAGTAGGTTCTGCACCATCAGTGCAGAGCCTAATGTGGGGCTCAAACCCACCAACTGTGAGATCATGACCTGAGCCGAAATCAGGAGTCGGACACTTAAGTGACTGAGCCACTCAGATGCCCACATTCTTATAATTGAATGTAACCAAAGTTTCCACTACACACACCCATGCAGAATACAGTAAAATAAACTCTGACTGCTTTGACATGTGACTTTTTGGATAAGTCTAGTTCTTGGAGGCCACTTACTCAGGAAGCTGAAACAGCCTAGGTGCTATGTTACTGGCTGGACTGAGGGACATAAAGGATGCAAAAGTGCTTTGTAAAACTGTAAGGGTCGCAAGGGAAGAATTATTAATAATATTCAATATCTTTAGAAATAATTCACATTTTTGCTTTCTCAGCTATATAATACACAAAATTATTAGCACTAGCAATAGAAGGAATGTATTGCATTTCTTGAGTCCCTGCTCTGTACCAAGAACTACACTAGGCACTGGGCACAAATTTTCTCTGATTCTTACAACAATCCTGAAAGGAAAGGTATAATTATCCTCATTTTACATGTGAAGAAACTAAGGCTTAGGAAGCTAAGAAACTTGTTCCAGGTCATACAGCCAGCCGATGGCAGAGTCAGGATCCCAGCCAAGGTTAGACCAGTTCTAAGGCCTTGCCACACAAAGAAAATACTTGAACACTAAATGCATATAAAACCTTAGTGCCATAAAATTAACCAGAAGATGAAACATACTTACATAGAACAAAATGTTACACTGAACAGTTAATATAAAAACTGTGTTAAAATTTCACATGACTTACAACTATCCCTCGCTTTACAGTCAGAGTTAACAGTCTGAGCAATTGTTAAAATATAATTGCTGCACAAACACAAACACTAGTACGTGTAAAACTGAAATGTGAATAAAGTGAGTGGATTGTAGGAATGTCAATTTCCTGTTTACGATACTGTTTCATACTTTTGTAAGCTGTTACCATTGGGGTAAATGTGGCTGAAGGGTACATGGGATCTGGCTGTTTTATTTCTTATGACTGCATATGAATTTGTAATTATGTCAAAATAAACATGTAATTACGCAAAAAGATAACTGTCACGTTTTACTTACGGCAAAGTTACTCTGAGCTGCATAGTGCAAGGGTGTTGCTCCTTGGCTGTCGGATGGGATGGTTCCAGATTTATTTCTTTCTAAAAGGAGATGGACAATCTGTGCATGGCCTGAAAGCAGACACAAGGCAGTTATCACGTAAAAGGACTAGTTAATTTATAATCTATTTTAAGGAAAGTTTTCTGAATAGTGGCCCCCAGTATAGCTTCTTCTAACTTCTCACTAAAATACTATGATCACGTAGAACAAAGGCGAACACTTACAACACTGAAATCTTAATGATTCAATCAGAAAGGAAATGATATGAATTACAATTGCTAGATTGAGAAAGAGTATATTAGGTATCAGCCCACTGCATTCCCTCGCTCTGTTTCATAAAACTGTCCATTAAAAACAGGAGGGAAGCCAGCCCCTGTCAGCCATCAGGGTCCGTAGTATCCAGGTCCCACTGTACAGCTGATCAGAACCGCACAGCTTTTCGGGAGGACAAAGTATAATAGAGCCTCTTGTAACCTCTGAGGCCTCCTATCAGTCTGCTCTACCCTCCCACCTCCACTTTTTTCACAGTAGGTGGTGATTTCAAATCCCAGAAAACGTGTGGCAGGAATGATGAGGCGGTGGCAGAGAAAATACTCCGCAGCGCATTCTGGGGGATGTGGTTTCCGCAAGTGAAGAGCTGTAGAAAGGATCAAAGAATGAACAAACATGGTAGTGGCATATTTGGGAGGCCTGAATATCATGCATTCTATTGCTTCCGTGTTCTGGGGACCCGGGCAGCAGAAGAACATGGACACACCGCAGGAGAAAAGCAGGCAGAAAAGGGGAATGTGGGTGGGAGTTGTGCTCACAGACCTGCTCCCAGGTATGACGCAGATGGAGTTCTCTGAGGTGGGCAAAGTGAGATCACAGGCAGACTACTGAGACATGTCATCTTGTTTGAAAGATAAGGAGAAAAATTCTGTAAAGGCAGTATGAAAATACACTATAGGACAGGGAGCTAGGAACACCATCAGGAGACGAAACGCATACCTCAGAACATGATCTAGAGAAGGGTCCAGAGGAAAAGCTCAGGAAACTGTTTGGCATCCTTGACTTGGGCAAAGAGATGTCCTCTATGGAATGAAACAGAATATCCTAAGAAGGAAATAATCTGAAACGCAAAGGTGATGGAAGGAGGCGAAAAGGAAAAAAGCCGAGATACAAAGAAATTGGGATGTGGGAAGGGAATCAAAATACAGCCTAAAATACAATCTATGAGAGTCAGAAAGAAAACAGAACTAGGGAACAAAAAGTCACTTTAGTGACCTGGAGACGAATTTGCGAAGTCCTCCCAGAACGCACCAGGCAAAGAGAGAGGGATGAAACTGCACATTGAAGTGAAATCTAAATAATAATTATAAATCTGATAATAAGACGGAATGCAAATGCAAAAAGTATTCTGAAAAGACACAACGTGTAATTTAAAAACTAAGCCTGCAATAATAACTGGGGAAAACTTCAGATCATGTTAACAAATACTAAAAAAGCGATAAGTAAAGGCGTGCTAAATTCCTCATTTTAAATTCGGTGGAAATCAATAGATGCAGTTTTGCTTTTAACTCTTGACTTATGTTTTAAAAAGTTTTCGATAAATTTAAAAGTAAACACTAATAGAACCTAAAACTCTCCTAAAACACTAGGCAATTCAAAACCAAATAACAACAAACCTAATCTAGATACCAAAAGGCAGGGGAAAAAAAAACCCCAAAACATCAATAATACTCAAAGAACAGAATAGCAGAAAAAAGACCAAATCATATATCTTATAATAGTGACTATGAATGGGTAAAACTCCTTCACTGAAAGAGAAAGATTCTCAGATTACACGCCCTCCAAAGCCAGACACAGACACATTTTTGCACTCTCTCATCTAACAATGTGATCCCCAAAAAGGTTAAGTAAAAGGCATATCAGGAAAATATGAAGAAAAAAAAATCACATATCACAGTATTGGCACAAACATAAAATTAAAGCCCTCCTCCCCAAATACACAAGCATTGAATGTGAAGATTATTTTATATTTACATTTGTCAATGAATGTACATTACTCTTAAAAACGTGTTAAGATACGATGTTGAAATTAAAACCGATATATAACAGAGAATACATTTATATTACTAAAATTTAAGCATACAACAGAGGGATAGAAGATGCCACATATCAACTAAAAATTAAATTAAGGGCACCTGGGTGGCTCAGTCAGTTAAACACGCAACTCTTGATTTCAGCTCAGGTCATGATTTCAGGGTTCAGGGATTTGAGCCCAGCGTGGGATCTGCGCTGACAGGCAGAGACCGCGGGAGATGGTCTCTGCTCTTCCCGTTTGTGCGCATGTGCAAGTGGGCACGTGCAGATGCGCATGCGTGCGTGTGCCCACGAAAAACCCTTAAATTAATTAAACGGAGGTGGAAGCTGACAGGTGAAGGGAAGCCATGGAAAGTTTCTGGTACTCATTGCAGTTCCTCCTACCGTTGATCCTTGGACTGACAGCTCACCTAGCAAAGCTGCCCAGTGAAGTGGGGTTCGAAATAAGTTGTCGTAAGATGTTATATTGCAGCTTTCATATGAGGTCAAGACATCAACCACTGTCACATTCCCATCAGCGACCGCAAAGTGAAGAGGTGTCCGACCCTCGTAGTCTTGCCAGTTCAGTAAGGACTCCGTGGGAGCAGCGTCCTATTTTGAAGAAACCAGAGACTTCAGACACACGTGGAATTCTCAGTAAATCACATTTGACATAAGCATGAGCTGAGCCATTTTCTAAACCTGTATATTCATTCTCTGTTAGTACAAGTGATAAAACTCAGAAAAAAAGTATACGTTCTAAACCTTTAAAAATTTCTTGTCATGTTTAACTATAAAAAATGCAGAAAAGATATAATAAGTACCATTACTCACTATCCAGATTAAATAGGTGTCAATATATTGCCTAATGCGCTTTTGTGCCTGTTATGGATTCGGCTAAAGCTGTATGTTTTATACTTTTGTTCCATATGCATGCATCCATAAACAATACGTAAATTATATACGTGTGCTTTCAATATTTATACCTCTGAGTTTATACTATGTATATCCTTTGGCAGTTTTTTTCCTTCAACACTATACTTTTGGGTGTCCATGTTGATACTAGTTCATTTGTTAAGCCACAATTTACTTATCCATTCTCCTTGTGAGGGACAGTTAGGTTATTTACAGTTGTTCCATTATTAACAATAATGCTGCAATGAACATGCTTCCTTTACATGTCCCTTTGTAGCACATGTGTGAGGTTTTCCTCTAGCCCAGACACCTAGAAGGGGAATTTCTGGGTACAAGGATATTTACATTATCAATTACGTATTATCAAACTGCTCTCCAAATGGTTACACTAATTAACACATCCAGGACAATGTGTAAAAGTTTTTATTTCCCCACAGGCTGGCACAAATTAACCCTTTGGTATTATCAAGCTTACTACATTTTTCCCCCCTTACAGGAATGAAAGCATTTTGCTGATGTTTTAATTTTATTTATTTTATGAATGAGGTTGTGTTTTATCATATGCTTATTGGCTGCTCTGTTTGAATTGACAGTTCACATTTACCCATTTTTCTCCTAGGTCTTTGTATCTACTGCGAGGTCCCCTTTCAAGAATAAAGGATTTATTTCCCTAGCTGCTGTGAGTGCTGCCAGCAGATGACCCTCAACTGTCAGATTTTTACAATTGCTTCAGCTAAAGACAGTTGCTTCACTCAAGGTCATATCCCTTCTTAGATTAGGTCACAGCCAAAGCCAAGCCTTCCTGCCCCAACCTGAGAACTCTCTGAAAGGCCACACAAGTTTAGAGTTGCCTGTGTGGTCATCCTATTTTATATATAAAAAAAAAAAGTATGAAAGGTATTTTAAACACTTCAAAAAAAAGTAGTAGAATTTTACCATGGTGGCATTTTAGGCCTTTGAGTCTCCAAAGGACTAAGATGTGTTTACAAGGAAAAAAAAAAAAAAAGCCAAATCTGTGAGGAAACAAGATACGATGAGTGACAAGTATCCTCCAAGGACTCCAGATATTGGAGTTGACACATAAAGAATATAAAATAACTATCTATGAACATGTAAAAAAACTAAAAATGAAATAAAAGGTGAATAAGGTAAAAAAAACTATCAAAATGACGAGGCAGACTTAAAAAACAAGAAACAACAAAAAGAACTTTTAGATGTAAAAATATCGGATTGAGCAATGAATAGGGCAAACGAGAGAGTGGACTCAGGTGAAGAAAGGCTGAATAAACTGGAAGGCGTGTTTGATGTAATTACCCAGAACATGGCAAGAAGATGGAAGGTAAAACAGACGAGACATGGAGAATAAAATAAAAATGTCTAAAATATGTGTAACTGGGACCATAAAGGCAAGAGTGTAGAGAATGAAAGAGAGGTAATATTTAATTTTTTTTAATGTTTATCCATTTTTTCAGAGTGAGAGCGTGAGTGGGGGAAGGGCAGAGAGAGAGGGAGACACAGAATCCAAAGCAGCTCCAGGCTCTGAGCTGTCAGCACAGAGCCCAATGTGGGGCTCGAACTCACGAACCACGAGATCATGACCTGGCTGAAGTCGGATGCTTAACCATCTGAGCCACCGAGGTGCCCCAAGAGAAGTAATATTGGAAGAGATAATAGCTATATATTTTCCGGAATGGACATGAATTGATAGTATACACCAAACATGACAAAAAACACCCCAAAACCAAAAACCAAAATAATGCACCAAAAAACAAACAAAAAAACCACCCCCCAAACAAAAGAACCTCCCCCCGCCCCCACCGGACACACTGTAGTGAAACTGCGGAATGCCACACAGACAAGAATGTAAAAGCAGCCTGTGAGAAAAGATACATCATCTCTAAAGCAATGACATTTACACCAATACAGAATGCTCCACAGGAACAATGAGAGGCAGAAAGCAGCAGAAAAGCCTGAAAGAGTAGAAAAAAAGAAGTACTTAGAAGTGTGTATACAGGGGCGCCTGGGTGGCGCAGTCGGTTAAGCGTCAGACTTGAGCCAGGTCACGATCTCGCGGTCCGTGAGTTCGAGCCCCGCGTCAGGCTTTGGGCTGATGGCTCAGAGCCTGGAGCCTGTTTCCGATGCTGTGTCTCCCTCTCTCTCTGCCCCTCCCCCATTCATGCTCTGTCTCTCTCTGTCCCAAAAAATAAATAAACGTTGAAAAAAAAATTAAAAAAAAAAAAAGAAGTGTGTATACAGAAAAACTATATATTCAAGAGCATGGTAGAAATGTAGACATTCCTTTTTAAAAAATGTTTATTTGTTTTGAGAGAGAGAGAGAGAGAGAGAGAGCATGTGTACAAGCAGGGGAGAGGCAGGAAGAGAGGGAAAGAGAGAATCCTAAGCAGGCTTTCTCTCTCAGCGCAGAGACTGACATGGGGCTCAATCTTACAAACCCTGAGATCATGACCTGAGCCCATATCAAGAGTCAGACGCTTAACCTATGTCAGGCTTAACCTAACTGAGCCACCCAGATACACTGAAATGTAGATATTCTTAAGAGCAGAGAGCATTCACCACCAATACATCTACCCTAAAGGTAGATCCCTAAAGGGAGTTCTTAGAATTATATTTCAGGAAGTAAGATATTAACTCCAGAAGGAAAACTTGAGATTCAAGGAGAAATGCAGAGCAAAGGAATCAGTTAACATGCAGGTAGAAATAACTATTGCATATACAAAAGAATATTATCTTTTAAAGTCTAATTTGTGTGTTATAAGCAAATAGGGCTAAATATTAGACTATCATAGCTATAATAAGCTGGAATTTGAGAAGCACTGATTGGAAACCTCAAAGAATCCACTGATAAATACTCAAAATTAATAAGAAAGTAATAAAAATTAATAAGCAAGTTGGTTAGATTCATATTCAATGAACAAAAATATCAACTGCATTTCCATGTGCCTTCAACTACCAGTTAAACATACATCTTAGATACACTAACAAAAAATAATAAAAGTTCAGGGGCACCTGACTGCTCAGTCAATAGAGCACTCGACCCTTGATCTCCCTTGAACTCACGTTCAAGCCCCATGCTGGCTATAGAAATCACTTTAAATAAAAGCAGTACTATTTTTATTTTTTTTAAGTTTATTTATTTATTTTTAGAGAAAAAGAGACAGCATGAGTCAGAGAAGACCAGAGAGAGAGGAAGAGAGAGATAATCCCAAGCAGGCTCTGCACTGCCAGCACAGAGCCAGACATGGGGCTTGAACTCACGAAACTGTGAGATCATGACCTGAGCTGAAACCAAGAGTTGGACGCTCAACTGACTGAGTCACCCATGCACCCCATAAAGCAGCACTATTTTTAAGTAGCAAAAAAAAATAGAAATAGTTCCAAATGTCTGTTAATAACTGAATAATGTATGGCTTGTTCAGAAAATAGAATACTACATAATGGCAAAAAATAATATGTTACAGGTATACACAGCAACATAGATAAAATCACCAGCATAATATTGACCAAGAAAAGCATGTTGCAAAAGAATACATTCAATGTGATTCCATGTATACAGAATTCAAAAGCATCAAAAATGAAACAATGTAGTGTTTAGGGATACGAATATATGTGGTAAAACTATAATGAAAATCAGGAATATAAACACATCATTGAGGATAATGGCTGCCTCTCAGGGCAAGAACAGAATGGTGTTGGGAGGTACCCAGGGAACTTCAAAGGTAACGGTTAATGTACTTGTTCTTATGCTCAGAGATGAGTACGTGAATATTTGTGGTTTCTATATTCTTTACAACTTTTTTGTTTTTTAAAGTAGGCTCCATGCCCAACACAGGGCTTGAACTCACGACCCTGAGATCAAGAGTTGGGCGCTCCATGGACGGAGCTACCCAGGTGCCCCTTGTATTCTTTATGTCTTACAAGCATTTTACAGATATCTCTACGCAGTGTTTAATAGGCGCAAGTATAAAACAGAGCCAGGGAAGGATAAATACAAATTCAGGAAAGTAGTTGATGGGGGACAGGGCAAGTGTGGCTTAAGTAGAGAGGATGTGTTTGGAAACCGGCATGTCGGAAATTCTGTGTGGTCTTAAATAGCAGCATAGCAGCACTACCGTGTTCTATTTCTTGAGTGATGGGTTCACATGCCTGTTTTGTTTCTTCTGGTTCATAATTTGTTTGTGTGTCGTATATACGCTTTCGTATACTGGCTATTTCATAACAAAAAAGTTGTTTGTCAGCAAGGCCGCCCGGGGCCAGCAGCACCACCGTACTCACCAGGATGCATCGCACCGTATGAACAGCACTGGGATCTTTGTGGTTAGCTGCCCAGTGAAGTGGGATCTTGCCTTCGACGTCAGGGATCCCGATGTTGGAATCGTGCTTGATGAGCAGCTTCACGTGCTCCGGGTTATTGTAATAGGCACTCCAATGCAGAGCCGTTTGCTGCAAAATCGCGAGAGGCTCAGAAACACAGCAACAGTGACACAACAGATTTCCCCCAAGCTTTTATCGTGTGACGGGCACTGTTGTAAGAGCTTTCTGTATTTTACCTCATAGAGTCATCGTGATAACTCTAGGCAATGAGTACTCTTGATTCTGCATGTGATTGGTGAGGAAAGGGAGCACAAGGTGGATGAGTGCTCTGCTCAGGGGTATGAAGGTAGTAAGCGGCCGGATTGAGATTTAAATCCAGGCAGTCTGAAGAGGCAGTCTGACCTCTTAATCATGACAGGCATTTAGGTCATCAGGTACTAATCAGTGGTAATACTGAGAAAAAGAAAAGCAGGCCGGTGGTTTATGAATAATTATCAACAAAGTAAGTAACAATCTTGATATCGCACCAAGCATTTTAAGAATTTGATAGAATGTTTTGAATTTCAGTATCTATCAAAAAGAAGATCTATGCATAGGAATTCATGGATTTGGAATCCATTTCTTATATCAAAGTACAAATTTAAATTTAACTATAATTTTATAGGATAAATTGTTAGACTTACTACTGATGTGAAGATACATGTTGCAAATACAGCGATATTGGCTTTATTTTGGATAAAAGTTAAAAGTGAACATCCTGTTGGGGCACCTGGCGGGCTCAGCAGGAAGAGCATGCAACTCTTGATCTTGGGTCATGACCTCGAGCTCCGCACTGGGCGTGGAGCTTCCTTAGAGAAAGAAGTAAGGGCACCTGGGTGGCTCAGTTGGTTGGGCTTATGTCATGATCTCACGGTTTGTGGGTTCAAGCCCTGCGTCAGGCTCTGTGCTGACAGCTCAGAGCCTGGAGCCTGCTGCGGATTCTGACTCCCCCTCTCTCTGTCCCTCCTCCACTCATGCACTCACACACTCTCTCTCTCTCAAAAATAAATAAACGTGGAAAAAAATTTTTTTTAAATGAACATCCTGAACTTGTTGGCATTGCTTTAAAATCCCCTCTGACGTTCTCATCAACAAACCACAGTAAGACTGGTCTCCGTATTAAAAGAGTCACTGAGCAAACACAAAGAAATGGTTGGGCTGTACATTATCTCTTATGAACAGCAGTATCATCAATCCAGTCTAGAATCAGATCATTCGCCAGTAGGAACCAAGCTCACTTGCTACACTAAAAACTTTAACTGTTGACATATGTGGAATTTACGTACAGTGCACCTACAGGCATTTAATACGAAGAGTCACTCATTACTTTTTATTTAGTAATGACTGTAGAACAAAAACAGTCACAAATATAATAGAAAATAATTTCCTACAGCTACATTTTCTTCCTTCTTCCTCTTCTTCTTCTTTTTCTTCTTCTTCTTTTTAATTGTTTTAAATGCTTATTTATTTTTGAGAGAGAGAGCGTGAGCGGGAGAGGGGCAGACAGAGAGGGAGACACAGAACCAGAAGCGGTCTCCAGGTTCTGAGCTGTCAGCACAGAGCCTGACACAGGGCTCAAATTCACGAACTGTGAGATCATGACTTGAGCTGAAGTTGGACGCTCAACCGACTGAGCCACTCAGGTGCCCCTCTTCTTTTTTTTTTTTTTTTTTTCAACGTTTATTTATTTTTGGGACAGAGAGAGACAGAGCATGAACGGGCGAGGGGCAGAGAGAGAGGGAGACACAGCATCGGAAACAGGCTCCAGGCTCTGAGCCATCAGCCCAGAGCCCGACGCGGGGCTCGAACTCACGGACCGCGAGATCGTGACCTGGCTGAAGTTGGACGCTTAACCGACTGCGCCACCCAGGCGCCCCTTAAATTTTTTTTTCCCCTCTTCTTTTTTTAAAGTAGGCTCTATGCCCAATGTGGGGCTTGAACTCACAACCCCAAGACCAAAAGTCTCATGCTGTACTCACTGAGCCAGGCAGGTGCCCCTATAGCCACATTTTCAATAAACAACATATACAGTTTCTGTAATTCTTTTGTTATATTATGTTTGCTCTGAATATGTTTACTGAAAGGTAACACTAGATCTGTTGGATCTAATAGTACAAAATTTGGGATTGTACTTTCTACATCTTTAAGCAATTTTTTTCTAGTAATTATTATTATTTCTTTACTGTGATAAAATGTACATAACACAATTTATCATTTTAACTGTTTTTAAATGTACAGTGCAACGGCATTAAGCACATTCCCAAAGCTGTGCAACTTTGGCGCCTTCCACCCCCAGAACCTTTTCATCTTCCTAAACTACACTCCATACCCATTTAACAGTAATTCCCAATTTCCACCTGTTCCCAGCCTTTCACTTAGCATAATGTCTTCAAAAGCCATCCATGTTGTAGCGTGTGTCAGAATTTTGTTCCTTTTTAAGGCTGAATAATATTCCCTTGCATGGACTGCATTTTGTTTCTCTAACCATCCATCAACGGACATTGGGATTGTGGTCATCATTCTCCTACTGTGAATAATGCTGCTATGAACATGGGTGTATAAATATCTGCTCACATTTTTGATTTCAGCTCTGCTGGGTTGATACCCAGAAGTGGAACTGTTGGATCATGGGGTAGTTCCATGCTTAATTTTTTGAGAAATTGCCATCCTTTTTTCCATGGTGGCTGCACTATCTTACATTCCTACCAGCACTGCACAGGGTTCAAATTTCTCCACATCCTCACCAACGCTTGTTATGTTCTGTTTTGGTAATGACAGTCCATCCGAAAGCGTGTGAAGTGTTATCTCATGGGGGTTTTACGTTGTTCAGTTTAAATACATGATACAGGGGCGCCTGGGTGGCGCAGTCAGTTAAGCGTCCGACTTCAGCCAGGTCACAATCTCGCGGTCCGTGAGTTCGAGCCCTGCGTCGGGCTCTGGGCTGATGGCTCAGAGCCTGGAGCCTGTTTCCGAATCTGTGTCTCCCTCTCTCTCTGCCCCTCGCCCGTTCATGCTCTGTCTCTCTCTGTCCCAAAAATAAATAAACGTTGAAAAAAAAAAGTTTAAAAAATAAATACATGATACAAAACTTTGGGTCTGTGAAGAGTGTAAATTAGAAAAACAAACAAACAACGGATCCTTCCTGTCAGTTTGAGAATCGTTGCTTTGGGCTTTTGTCCTGTTCTCGTCTCTTGTGCCTGCCTGGACCTTGCAGATTTGTTTTCCATCTGTCTGGCCAGATAACCTCCCATCCCTGTTCAGTAACAGAACAGAAAAGTACCGGACAATAGCAGGGAGTTCCTAGAAGATTCTGAGGAAGACATCATGGTGCCTGAAGACATCTGTGCCTTGGTAAGTGATTCATGGGGCTTTGTGGACTGATCAAAGTGCTTTTTCAGTGAAATATTAGCACTACAAACATGGTATGAGTTAGGAATAATACTGGTTTACAGTAGTTGTAAAATAAGGTCAGAGTTGATTTCAGAATGCAGGGTTATGTGAGTCATGGGTAAACAAATTCTGAAAACTACAGGAAGGGCCTGTGAAGGGCAGCGTAAGGGTCACTGGACATGAGCCCAGCGGGTTTAATCCCAAGAGTTTTAGTCACATATGGGCGTGCTGAAGGTAGCAAGAACTCCATGATTCGGTGCCTCGTGGAAAGGAAGAGGATTTTTGCACTTGTCTAACTGAACACCACATTTTTATTTCCTGTAAAGAACGATCAAAGCATTGGTCAGAACAGTGGCTGGCGTGTTCAGCATGTTAAAATTCAAGATCCGGGAGGATAACTGATCCTGGCAACAAGTGCCAGAGCAGATGTCAGAGCCAAAATGAAACGAATAATATTTATTGTATAGCTAACATTTATTGAGAGTTATTTTATGACGATGCTATGGGAATTGTGTTAAACCCTATTTATATGGGTTTAACCCTATATATATTTATATACCTCATTTTATCTTCAACAACCCTATCATCCCCTTTTCACATATGAGAAAATGGAAGAGCAGAGGAGTTAAGACAATTTGCCCAAAGGCACAGAACAAGTAAGTAGTGGCTTCTAGACTGAAACCCAAGAAGTCTGATGCTAAAGCCCAGACCATTATACCACTGTGCACTTACTACATTGCCCCAGGCATTTGGCCACAAGGAAACTCACCCTTGGTAACTATCGCTACTAGCTGTCAAATATTGGGGTTTGGAGATAGGCCTGGGTTGAATTCTAGTCTTGCCTCTTGGATCTCGGACAGAATTTAAATCTTCCTGAGCTTCAGTTTCCCCATCTGTGAAAAGGAGATGATACTACCTACCACACACGGTTGGTAGGAGGATAAAATGGCAGAATTTAAATGAAATTTTTCACTGGGGAGTATGAAGACCAGAACACATTCCACCATGTGTAGGAGCAGTGGTTCTTCCTTGAGCTTTCACATCATAAAAGGATGTGAATTTGCTTTTTGCTCTTAATTTGCCTCCTGATTTTGGCAGTCCCTTACTTTTTTTTTTTTAATTTATGTTTATTTATTTATTTTGAGAGAGGGAGAGACAGAGAGGGAGGGAGGAAGAAACTCCCGAGCAGGTGCCGCACCATCAGCACAGAGCCTGATGCGGGGCTTGAACTCACGCAATCATTAGATCATGACCGAAGCTGAAACCAAGAGTTGGGCCCTTAACCGAATGAGGCACCCAGGCGCACCCCCTCCCCCTTACCTTGTTTTTATCCTGTGTATCCACTTCTCCTGGTGCCATAAACTTCAGCAGAAGCGCCAAACACTTGGGGCTCTTGTGCCGAGTGGTCAAGTGCAAAGGGGTCATCTCTTCCAGATCCTTTTGCATCCAGTTTGCTCTGCGTGTAAGTAAGAGTTTCATGAAACGATAATTTCCCTAAATAAATAAATAAATAAATAAATAAATAAATAAATAAATAAATAGAAACAGTAAGAAGAAATTTAGTTTGGGGCCAAGGCATTTTCTAAATTTTAAAATGTTTTAAGTAGTTTAATTATTCTGCTAGAGTAAAAATATTCAGATATATCAATTGATCAAAGGAAAAATACTTAAAATCCCACTACTCTATGAATTGTTTTACTATGAAAGTTCCCTTCCAACCACTTCCTATATGCATATAATTTACACTGCATGCATATAGTTTACAATAGTTTAAATAGCTCGTCAACGTTTCATTTATTGAACCATTCTAATTTCCAGTATTTTCTTTTATAGAATATGATACAATGTACATTTATTTCCACATAGTTTTCCTTAACTTTTTCATAAGAATAAATGATCAGGAATCAATTTAGTGTGCCAAAGGAGTTTATACAGTTTTTGGTGTATTTTCCAAATTGCTATCCAGTAGCAGCAAAGAATATACTAGCACATTCTGACCCATACAGCACCTATTATTTATATTCAAAGTATAATAACCTTGCGAAATGATCAGAGATTTAAAATCCCAATTTACAGGTGAGGGAGGTGAGATTCACAGTGGTTGAACATTTTGTTCATGGTCATCTGGTTACTAAAGTATAAAGTAGGTGGTTAGTTTTCTTGCAGAGCTACGTAGAGGTACAACTGAGAGAGATGAATCTTGTTCGGAGTTTGGGTCCCAGACGCATCTGGTCACCTAAACACCAACTAGAAGTCACTAGAGGCCATCCACTTCCAGGCAGTACTCTCCACAGCAGTTAAACCCTCCAATCTGGTAGAATCAACCCATTCAGAGAAAGCAGCTTAGCTACAGGGGTTAGAGCAATCCACTGGTGGGGATCCAGGTCAACCGTGTGTGTGTGTAATATGGTAGCTTTGAAACCAAACAAAACCCTCAAAAGATTGTTCTTTGGAGCTCCTTCCTGAGATATAGTTCCATATTTCCAATTCTGGTTGGAGCCTTCAGTTTGCTTGGTACCACAGATATTTGAAAGTCAATATAACGAAACTGTACCACATAGTCAAGTTCTCTGCCTGCTTCATGCCTGTTTATCTCTCCCTATTCAAAGCAGAATGGCAGTCAGGGTTATCTGTCCTTTTCATCTTCTGAGATTTTCTACATCCATAATATTGTTGGAAATGTGGTTTTTTTTAGCATTATAATGTATTGATATTCTACCGTGAGTGGCTATGAGTATTAGTAAGAAAATATTTATGAGTTAAGCAGCCCCTCCCCCCATTGTGATGAATGTGAGGCTCTAAGGCAAAGGGACCAGCTAGGGAGACAATGAGGTGCAGAAGGATGATGGTTCCCTGCTCATACCCACAGGGACAGAGACAGGAGTCAACTCAGCTCAAGGGCTGGGCCACAGATAAGAATCAGAGGCTAAAAAAGTGTCCATCAGGCTGTCTATATTAGATGGGCAGACTTGGAATGGACCAAAAAGCAAAGTGACTCAGCTCAATCATTTCCTCTCAGAGAGGCTTTCCTTGACCACCCTAACGGAACTTATTTTGTTGTGCTTCATTCTAGTACCTTTCCATTTCCTTCATAGTACTTTGCTAAGATTTTAGTTGCTTATATTTGTTTATTTCCCTTCCCTGTGATCTCCTTCACGAGCTGTAAGCTTCATGAAAGCAGAGACTGTGTTTTACTGGGCACGGTGTTTGGCTAGCTGCTGGCACAACACAGGTGATTACTTGAAGGACTGAGTAAATGAGAGGAAATAAAGTGGGTGGGGGGATGGGCTAAATGGGTGAGGGGCATTAAGGAAGACACTTGTTGGGATGAGTACTGGGTGTTACACCTAGGTGATGAATCACTGGAATCTACTGCTGAAATCATTATTGCACTATATGCTAACTAACTTGGATGTAAATTAAAAAATTAATTAATTAATTAAAAAAATACCTTCCAGAGGTTTCTCTTTTTGTTTACAAATTCTTAATGTTGCTATACTAGATCATAACAGTTAAGAATCTTAATTCTCAGATGTCTGGTATTTGGTTACTCTTCCTTTTTAACGTTTTGTTTATTTGAGCATCATTCATCGGGCTTTCTCATGTCATCCAGTGCCAGCTTTTGAGAAGTAAGGTGCTAAAACTTCCTCAAGAGGGCACCCTGCTCTAAATCTCTTGCCATCTTTTCTTTGAAAAAAGAAATGGTGCCCAGGAGAAACAAATCTATGTGATACTTCTTACCAAAAAATAAAGCATGACCTTTCTGAGTATAACATTTCAAATATTACAGAATAATTCATCACGACCTTTTAAAGATATTCAATCAGACAATCATCTTGATTCTGGAATCCAGAGGAAAGGGGAAGGAAAAAGAAAGAAACAAGAATATATTGGTGGGGGTGACTACTGACTTACAGACACAGTGCTTCGTGTATTTACACCTTACATTGTTCTGGGGACTCTACCTATAGAAAACATGATGCACTAGGTAATAACATTTATTTATTCACCCCTCAAAAAACATTCATTGAGTCTTGTTATAAAGCAGGCAAGAGTGAAACGTTTACACTAAGCCTTATTTATGACAAAGCTCTAGGATGTATTTGCTCCTCACAGAAGTATAATGGAAAGGTTTTACAGATGAAATAAAGTATCTTCCTGTGCCTCTATTTCCTCATCTGCAAAACAGGGATGGAGTACCTGAGGTTATTGTGCATATGAAATGATAAAGATCATATTTGTACTCAGTGCACAAAGTAAATGCTTAGTAAATGTTTGCTGGTTTTATTATGAACAGTTTTCCAATGTGGAGGAGGCAACAAAATGTAGCTAATCAAGTAGAAACAAGAATGGCCCATGATTGACAGCATATAGATAGAAAGATCTGATCACACATAGCATATACACTTCAGCTAGAGAAGTGTGGAGAAAACCAAGGTTAGGGACAAGTAAAAGTGGAAATAATTGGGATAAATAGTGATCTTCTGATTTTTTTTTTTTTTACATTGAGAAAGATGCCTGTACTCTGCCTACAGAGAATGATGACACAGGACCAATAAGGGTGTACCCAGTAGGAAATCTGTGGGAACCCTGGGGAGATGTCAGCTTCTCTTCCCAAAGGCAGGGACACAACAGATATTATCTATAAATGCTGGGACTGGAAACACTATAATCCATTTGGACCACCATCAACTTCCTGGTCTCATGAACAAGCATTTATTAGATGCCCAGGGCATGCAAACTCAATTCTGAGGATGAGCAGAGGCGGCAGAGAACTCTAAGAACTAAAATCAGGAGAATATTTCTAGTGTCAGTGGAAAAGGGGAAGATACCAGTTCGAAACAGGAAGCTAATTGATAACCTTCTGAAGGTTGTTATGACTGGGGACCCCTATCCTAGACAACTTTGCTTCCTATAAAGCCCTCTCAATAAAAAACAAACAAACACAATGTTTAAATGTTTCCTTAATATTGCTTAAAATTCAGACTTAACTTTTCAGGTTTATTCTTAAATGCAAGAATAAGGAGGATTTGGAGTTAATCATTTAGCACCATCTCTTAGGGGCACAAAGAACTTAATCCTCAGGTGAACACTGTTTTGGGATCTGTTTTTATAATTTCTGACTGAATAGGAAATAGTATAAGAGTGCAGGAGATAATAGAGTATATGTTCCTAAGAAAACTCATGGTAGGGGGGCGCCTGGGTGGCTCAGTCAGTTAAGTATCCAACTTGATTTTGGCTCAGGTCATGATCTCATGGTTCGTGAGATCGAGCCCCATGTCGGGCTCTGTGCTGACAGTGCAGAACTTGCTTGGAATTCTCTCTATCCTCTCTTTCTGCCCCTTCCCTTTGCTTGTGTGCGCGTTCTTTCTCTCTCTCTCTCTTAAAATAAATAAATATTAAAAAAAAAAAACTGATGGTAGTGAGCACAAGTTGAGAGAGCTGAAGTTAGAGAATGTCCTGATTTAGTCACCAAAAGGACATTAGCCCTGATCTGATCTGATGTTATGCCACCGAAGTGAGAAAACATTTACTAATGTCTCTGAAACATTGAATAAGATGTTTTGTTTTGCTATGTAGCCATAATCCTCATCTTAATCTTCCCATAATTAACAGGAGCTTCTTTTGTCTGTGATGTAAATGATTATGACATTTGGATTTCCCCCAAATGCAGGAAAAGGACTACAATATCTAAAAGGGTAAAAGAGGATAAAAAAGTTCTCTGACCTGGAGAACACACTTTTAAAAGGAATCTGGGAAATAAATCAATCCAAAATGTGACTTTTTTTTTTAAATTTTTTTTTCAACGTTTATTTATTTTTGGGACAGAGAGAGACAGAGCATGAACGGGGGAGGGGCAGAGAGAGAGGGAGACACAGAATCGGAAACAGGCTCCAGGCTCTGAGCCATCAGCCCAGAGCCTGACGCGGGGCTCGAACTCACGGACCGCGAGATCGTGACCTGGCTGAAGTCGGACGCTTAACCGACTGCACCACCCAGGCGCCCCCAAAATGTGACTTTTAACCTTATATATATATTTTTTGTCTGTCCAGTTCTCTAAAAAGCATATAGTCAGTTAATCTTAATAACAATAATATGGGAGTTTTGAGTGAAATGCCTTGATATTTTCCTTCAGATTCTCAATTTATTATTATTTTTTAAGGTTCACATTTGAGAGAGAGAGAGAGAGAGAGAGAGAGAGAGAGAGAGAGAGAGAATGAATGGGGGAGGGGGCAGGGAGAGAGGGGAGAGTTTCCAAAGTGGGCTCCGTACTGACAGCAGAGAGCCTGATATGAGGCTTGAACTCATGAACTGTGAGATCATGGCCTGAGCCAAAGTTGCATGCTCTCCTACTGAGCCACCCAGGTATCTCTAGATTTTTTATTTTTAAGAAATAAAACAGAACCAATACGGTTCATGATCCCTCTGTGGCCCTCTCCAATTCTCCCTCTTTAGAGACTACTATCCTGAATTTGGAGTTTTTCATTCCAATGAATGCCTTAATACATTTGTTTCTTACACATATATGTACCCATAAGCTACATAGTATTGTTTTACATATTTTTAGTCTTTATATAAATAGTACTGTATGATCGCTTGCCACCTTTTTACTCAAAGCAGTGTTTTTTTGACATCTATCCAAGTGGCTCCAGTTCATACATTTTCACCGGAGAAAGTATTTTGTCATATGAAAATAACTGTATTTCTTTATTCTCTGGAGGGATATTTAGCATGTTTCCCATTTTTCACTATTGTGGACAATACTGTCTGGACAATTTTCTTCTACATGTCTCCTGGTAAATGTGCATGAATTTCTGTAATGCTGGGTTGAAAGTGCTCTTTAAAGCAGCTAGTCCAATTTATATTCCCACCAGGACTGTATGAGAATTTTTATTTCTTCACATCCTCGCCACACTTGGTTTTGTCACACTTGCTAACTTTTGCTAGTAAAATGGATACACAGTTGTGTTTTGCCATGGATTTAATTTTCATTTCCCTGACTGAGGTGGAATGTTTTTATATGTTTATTGGCCATTTGCTTCTTTTTCTGTGAATAGCCTTTTTGTGTTGTTTACTCATTCCCCAATTTAGCTCTTTGTCTTTTTCTTAATGATCTGTAGGAGTTATTTACATATTCTGTATACTAATTCTTGGTTGGTTTTGCAAATATCTTCTCTTTGTGTGGATTGTCTTTTTGCTTTGTTTATGCTCTTCAGCTAGGAATGAATTCATGATCTGAATAATGATATTGCTAGCTTTCTTAGCATTAGAGTTCTTCATTTATTTTGGAATTTTTGTTTGCAGGCTCATTCATTCATTCATTCAATCATTAAAAATGTTTAGGGTTTCCCAGGTGGTTCAGCCGGTTAAGCGTCTGACTTCAGCTCAGGTCATGATCTTGTGGTTCGTGAGTCCAGGCCCCACATCAGGCTCTGTACTGACAGCTCAGACCCTGGAACCTGCTTTGGATTCTGTGTCTCCCTCTCTCTCTGCCTCACCCCTGCTTGTGTGCTGTCTCTCTCTGTGTCTCAAAAAGGAATAAACATTAAAAAAAATTTTTTTTAATGTTTGTTTAAGAGAGAGAGCGTGTGCACTAGCAGGGGAGGGGCAGAGAGCGAAGGAGTGAGAACCCCAAGCAGGCTCTGTGCTGTCAGCACATAGCCCAGCAGGGGGCTTCATCTCATGGTTGGTGAGATCATGACCTGAGCCAAAATCAAGAGTTAAACACTTAACCAAACTGCACCACCCAGGTGCCCCTGCAGGTTCATTTCAAAGAGAAGATTGTTTGCTATGTTTTTCTTTTTTCTCCCTCTTTCTTCCTCTCTCTCTCCTTTCTCACCCTTACAGATGCTAACACCCGCTCCTAACGCACTAAGAATC
Organism: Felis catus; assembly: GCF_018350175.1. Classification (NCBI taxonomy): domain Eukaryota; kingdom Metazoa; phylum Chordata; class Mammalia; order Carnivora; family Felidae; genus Felis; species Felis catus. Next base: position 62,303,712 of record NC_058380.1, on the reverse strand, counting down.
TGTTCTTAGAATGCTCTTTTGCAGCCTCATCTCCAGCGATATGAGGGATGTCTTCCTGGTCATGAGGCTTGATCTTTGTCCTGCTCCTGCCACTTCTCTAGACTAAGAGCTTCCTCTAAAGCTTAGCTTCATATTAAGGTAAAGAATACCCCCCAATTCTAAGTACTTTTTTGGCTTTAATGTGACCACTTTTCACTCACTTAGTGGGGAAAAAAGGGAGTACCTTCCTGAGCCAGAAGTATTTGAAATATTCTCCAAGATGGCTCCCTGTTCCTGGTAAGTGCCTTAATCGTTAACTTCTAGACTACTGGCAGCTGAGCTTCAAAACATTCTGAATCCCTACCTCTACATTTCTTCTCCATATTTTCTATATCTGGCTCCTTGGAACCTTTGCTATTTCCTTCCTCTTCAGTTGAAACAATTACTTTAATAGACTCCAATGCTTAAGACTTGGCTAACCCTGCCTGTAGCTGCCTCTTTCCCTACTGAAACACCAAAGAGAACAGATAATTTCCCCAAACCAATACAGTAGTTTGGGACCTACACGTTTCTCGATTATGATCTTTGCATTCTTGTTCCATGTCCTTAGCATTTATATTTACTTTCAGTGTAGTTGAATCGAAAACAATTGTTCACTATGTATACAAATGTTCACTACATTTTTCTGTTCATTTATAGGTTTGTATATAATTTGTCCTGGAAAATATTACAACTATATATGTGTATATAGAATAGCACATACAGATGCAAGGTAGGCATTCTGCCATATTTCACTCTAAATCTAATCATATTATGTACCAAAATATACATTATTTACAACCGAAATGGAAATAATAGAAACATGAGTTGTTATTAAGTCCAATGATGTCTCTATAATTATATATTTATAAACCCTCAAGGCATTTAAAATATTAATTTTTAAAAAGAATCACTATCCTTGGGAAGTATTTAGGTCACAAATATCACTGATCTCATTACATCAAACTTTTCTGTAATGGTTGCAGACACAAATGAGTCTTGGAAATACCACAAGAGTGCTGGGAGAAGCAACCTGCCATGGGTCCTGAGTGTCCCTGCATGTATTTACTGGGTATGCCAAGAATGCAAAGTCTTGACTCCTCTTTACTTAGGCTGTCCCTCAGAGTTGGGTTTGCAGCAAGCCATCTTAAAGGACATTAATGTCCTCCAGGACATTAGACAAGGAGCAGGCTTCTTAGCACACACTAAAGTCTGGGGATTCCCAAAACTCAGCATTTCTCAGGTGTCATGCAAACCCACTGTGCACCCAGGATCCACCTAGGTCCTCTGTGTTGCTCCCACAGTCCTTGGGGGCAAGGGAAACTGATGTAAGCATGCAAATGCTCATGTTACTGTGGCATCAGTAATAAAGCTTTTTTGTCTCTTTTGGTAGTCTTGTGTCTTCTGCTGGTACGTATGGGCAACTTACTGCCTTGTAATGAGTTAGGGCACATTAAAGGAAAAAGTAGGGCAAAATTAAATCCAAGCCTCAACAGTACAGGCAATGAGGAAGAGATGCTGACGAAGATACATTTTTCTTGAAAAGTAAGGACAAGGGCCCTGCAGGCCAGGTTCAGGGACAAGAAGACTCTCTGAGATGGTACCCAAGTGATGGGCAAGGTGGGGGAGGTAAGAGATCCCACTGTCCTATCTGTTAACAAATCTCAGTGGTGGCAAGTAGAACTAAAACAAGCTGCCCAAATGGTGCCTTGGTCTCTGGTCACTGTCCTCTGGGCAGGCAGAGGAAGAGATGTTAGCATGACAATGCGACAGTGAGCTGAAGGCAACGTGGTTGTGGCTGCTGAGCCAAGGACTCCCTAAAGTGGAAACTAATGGTGAGAACAACGAGGAATGAGCAGCTGTTCAAAAGTGAAAGTAAATGCAAAGACTTGTCTAATAGCACAGAGCCAAGTGCACCATGTACCTGATCCTGGCTGTAGCTGTATTTATCTGGCAATGAGGATAAAGCACTAGGTATAGAGGTAGTCACTGTCTGAAGCAAAGCTCCTGGCTTAATGGTGCCCTTGATGCATGGAGGTTCCTCTGAATGCCTTGGCCTGGTTTACTGATAATTTGGCTAAGTTAAAACCTGATGGTGTCCATTGGGAGACGGTCCAACCTCAATGCTGACTCTGGAAGACTGACTATGGGAAGGGCAAGTCAGCCCAGTGGGCTGAAATGAAAACTGTCATTCTTACCTGAGATAATACTCCTAAGGAAGGGGCATGTTTTTACTACCCCTTGGGTTGTTGCCAATGTTCCAGTCATCTGATCTGCCACTTGGAAGACTATATATGGAGGTGGATTAAAAACACCCCTCTTTGTGGCTACAAATTATGGAAACAACTGGGGCTGCCGACTAAACAGCTTGGGTCACTCATGTAGATGCCCATAGTAAGGGCTCATTCTCTTATAAGACCAACTGGAATCAGGTTGCTGAATAAGGCTGCTTTGCCCAGGTTATTGGCCATTTACCATCTGTATCCATCACCGCACTAAACATGGCAATGAATCCATCATCATAGACTAGGCTCAAAGTAAAAGGCAGGTGTTTGATGTAGAAACTACCACTGCACACCAGACTTGCATATTCCCCTATGTAGGCCTACTTTTGTGTGTGTGATGAAGGAGGCCACGTTAACAGGGCATTGCTCCTGCCTATTCCTTGCAAGGACTTTTGATAACTCCTTCTCATGGTCACCTCATGCTTCACCATTGCTGACATTATTCAGGTTATAGTATTGTTGTTCCAGTCTGATCAGCTTATACCAGCCACACCACTGAGGCACTGAAACTAAATTATTTCATGTTTTGGTATTTCCAGACCATCTGACTGTCATAGTCTCGTTACGGTGTACCTTTTGTTACAAAGACTACCCGACAATGTGCCACTAGTTAAGGTATTTGATGGGCATTCTACGCTCTCTACCACCCTTAAGAATTTGAAATTGTTGACAGCAGGCATGGCCTCCTTCAAAATAAACTCTAAAAGATTTCTGACTCTACCTGTTACCTCCTCCTGGTCCACACACCTAAGAGAGGCAATTAGGCTACTGAATGTGGCCACCCCTAGAAAGAGCTCATATCCTCAGGACAGTCACCTGGTAAATAATCAGAACAAAAGGAGTGGGGACTATATACACCTATTTTGAATATTTGGTTTTCTTCCTTGCCCCTCCTGGTTATGATGCTTATTTCTTTTCCCTAAGAGCTATCTCAGGCTGGCTTTGGTACAGCCCCTGGATGGCAGTCCACCCAAAAGGGGGCTTGGAGATTCAAATTTAATTCTAGCTCAGCCACCTAGATTTGTTTGATGGACAACATTGATAGATCATCAACGTACAAAATGGCCACTTGATTGAGTGCACTGTTTACCAAGTCTTCCTTACAGTGCCCACACGGGCCAAGATGGGGGATATAATGAGTCTCTGTCAATTTGTTCCATATCTACCCTTCTAGATGAAGGACATGGGTGCAAGTAGTAGATAGTTAGACAAAAGGTGAAGAGTTATAGATATTTGAATGGGGTACCCTAATTTTACAGCTATTTGGATGAGATAACACTTCAGCACCTGGGAAGGGGATACGTTAGATCTTGGTAGATGCAAGGAGGGAGAGGATAATTAATGCTCTTTTTGTCCTCTGGATCCAGTACTGCATCCTGGATACTGTTTGCTGCCTGAATCAAAGAGCAGCTGAGGATAGCAATCTGATCTGCTTCTTGTGTTTGTCATTGCCATTCATGTGCTATGAAACAGAAAAATCCAAGTGGACATGGATGGTCCTGAAGTCTTTTGCTGTGCTAGACACCATCAATGGCAGCTCCTGAATGTGGATCCCCTTGTACATGTAGAAACACAGGGACTGGCTCAACCTCATTTTAACCTAATGGATACAAATTCATAGGTCTCTCCTGATGTGTGAGAAGCTTTGGGTTATGCCATGTATGACAATCAACTACTTGGTGATACTGCCCACGTGGCTTAGCCAAGTCATAGTAATGGTGATCCAAGTTTAACAGCAAATCCTAACCTAAAGTGACTTGTGTCTTTTCAGGTTTTATGTTTGTATGTAGTGGGAGAAAGAGCCATGAAATATTCCTCCATTAGTCCGTCTGGTGCTTCCTATACTTATTGGTAATCACACCAAAGATCAGCAGGTCAAACTCCCTTGCTTAAGTCATAATAGATAATAGACTAGTCTTAGAGTACATCCTGGTTGTATAAGGTAAGACCTATTGTTTCCCCTGGTCCTTACTAACAGTTGACTTAATCCAGGACACTGAGGGGGCATAGTTGAATTAATACTGCAGGTTGTTCTCATACTGCTGCTTTGAGTCCTATTAATTAAATGTCATATGAGACATATTAAACAGATTTGTTTTCAGGCTCTGTTGGTCAGATTAATCAGAGTAACTGATGGAATAGCATGCTTATGTCAAGAACATGTAGGACTAAGTGATGGATTGTTGGGAGAGGCAATTCACCATGGACCCTAATCATCTCTGCATGTTCTTATGCCAAAAGTCCAAAGTCCTGATCATTTTTGACTTACACAAGTTCTCAGGGGTGTGTTAGCAACAATCAACTTGAGAGATGAGGTCATTATTTTCCTTTGTGCTTAATTACTGCTTACTATAAAAGCAGTAGATCCCTCAGTTCTGATGGAAACCTACTATGTGTATATCATCCATCTGGGCCTTCTGAAACTCCCTCATTATTCTTAGGGGTAAGGGAAATCAATGTAAATGTATAGGTGCTGATGCTTTTTGCTATGCTGTGAATAACAAACTTCTTTGTCTCTGGCCCTGGAATCTCTTGTCTATTGTCAGCATCCATGAAACAGTAATAGACCAACTTCTTACCTTGTGTAAAATTTCAGGCACTGAAAATAATTCTATGTTATTGTAATATGAAATGAGGTATAAGAAGGACTGAAACAGGTTTGGAGAGGTGGGCAGGGGATAGAAAATGGAAAGTCTAATACAGCAGGAGAAAGAGTCTAAAACTTGTGTAGGTGATGGGGAGCCAATGAAGAGTTTAAGAAAGAAATGACATGAGTGGATTTGTGTTTTTTAAAAAATACTCTGGAGGCCATGTGAAGCATCAATTTGAGGGGGGCAGATCTTTAATGATACCAGTCAGAAGGTTACTACACCAGTTCAGAATAGAAATGTTGAGAGCTAAATGAAAATAAGAGGACAGATTAGTGAAATATATAAGGACTCATGCATAGGTACAAGGTGGAGAGTAGTGTCAGCAATGGAAAAGATGGAAAGAAAAATAGGGTTACGAATGAAGATTTTGAGTTCCATTTTTCTTTAACATGTGGGGTTTGGGGCTTCTGAGGGATAGCCACATAAAGATGCCTAGCAAAAAAGTGAAAAGGATATATATGGCTCTAAATATTGGAAGAGATGGTTAGATTCAAGATATAGGGTTATGAATCATCCATATTAATAGCTGCTTCCACTGTTCTCCAAAGCAATAATTCCTGGCATAAACTAAAGTACATAAAATTAGAAAAATGAACCTCTACATATAACTGAAATGTAAACATAATTTAAATATCCACATAAATAGCTCAGTACAATGCAATCCAATACTGTTCTTTTTTCTAGACCATAAAAAACAACTACCACATCAAATATAGAGTATAAGTGGATTGGAAAAGAATGGCCCTTGCATATTATTCTTGTTCGCTTGGCTCATTTTCTAATTTCAGTTGATGTAGGTGTCTTGTTGTACTCTGGTTTCTTGGTCTTTCATTTAACCTGACTCTATAGGAAAGCAAACAGTTACAAAAACCAAGTTTTTGAACGACATGAATTCACCGAGTGTTAGAACTGAAATTAAACCTGCAACTGCTTTTCTCCAGTTTCGGATATTCTCCCTCTTTCCATAAATTTCTGATAGTCCAGTCTAAACACTGTGCTTTATAGCTAAGAATTTCTAATTATTCAACAACTATGATGGTAACATCACTAACCTGCCACCTTCAGCAAAACTTTAAAACATTTTTAAAAAGCTATTTGAGAATTCTCTGAGCAAAGTCTAAGAATGGCACTTCGAAGACAGAATAGGAGCTGTATTTGTTGTTTTTCCAGTTTAAGATGTTCATCCATCTGGCAGAGCAGCTAGACAATACATCAGCCAAGAACATCTCCCTGGCTTGAAACAGATTCTGGCTCTCAAAGAGGATTTGACTGAAGGAAAGGCAACATCTTTAGTTGCTCTGTGGCTGAACTCTTCTAATATTTCTCCCCAGTGCCTCCTCCAAGCTTGGCTCCATCCACTAACTTGGTTTCCATAGGAATAGACAGAGCTATCAAGTGGCACACAGTCAAACAGCATAACAGAAAGAGAAAACGTTGCTGTCAAACACACACACACACACACACACACACACACACACACACACACACACACACACACACTTTTCTCTAAGAGAAGAAATGATGCAAAGGTATCCTTGACTCTGAGGCTTCCTTATCCAATGCCGGATTCATCAGGTGCTTCTTCTGTCTATTATAGCCTATTTTTTAAATGAGTCCCTTCAGTACTGAGCATGTCATACCAAAAATAAATGTTAAAAAACAGTTATAAAAAGTTGTGATGCATGTTTCCACAAGTACAATTCTGTTGGGCTTGTGAGGTACCCTTCTGTATTTAGAGTGGTGCTTTAAATTAGCACAACCTTTTGGGATGATTGTAAAATGCATTTTGTTTCCCATAATTGATATTGTTTGTAGGAAAACATTAATTTTTTCATAAGTCAGTAGTTCTAACTCTAGCATGTACCAGGATCACTGGAGAACTTGAAAACACAGATTGCTAAGGTCTTCCCTCAGAGTTTTCATTTACTAGGTCTGGTGTGCGGCCTAAGAATTTGCATTTCAGACAAGTTTCTGGGAGATACTGGTGTTGCCAGTCTAGAAATCCACACTTTAAACCATTGTTTAAAAGAAGAATGTAATGTTGAAGTTCTCAACTCTGAGAAGCTTAAACAACAAACAATAAAAAAGCCCAAATGAAAACAGAACATCTGTTCTATCCCAGATCAATGCAACCAGAATTTCTGGGACTTTGGAATTATTACTTCTTCAGTACTTTGCAGGTGATTAAAAAAATGATATCAAGATTAAGAAATGCTGACCTGATTCAATCATTTATTCAATATTAGTTATGTACTACAGGAATATTCTGTATCCAACACTGAGTAAGAGGTTTGGAAGTTTTAATTTTTGTGTTTTTTTGAATCATATTTGGTACACAATACTACATTAGTTTCAGGTGTACAACATGGTGGTCCAACAACTCTATGTATTATGCTGTGCTCACCATGGGTACCTACCACATGTCACCATACAACCCAACCGCGATACCAGGGACTTTATTCCCTAGGCTGTGCCTTTTACTTCCATGACTTCTTCATTCCATAACTGGAAGACTGTATCTCCCACTTCCCTTCGTTTGGTCCATTTGTCCATTCCTCCACCTTCTTCCACTCTGGCAACCATCAGTTTATTCTCTGTATTTGTAGGTTTCATTCTGCTTTTTGTTTGTTTATTCACTTGTTTTTTAGATTCCACATATGAGTGAAATCGTATGATGTTTGTCTTTCTCTGAACTACTTCACTTAGCCTAACACCCTCTAGGTCCACCCATGTTGTGGTAAATGGCAAGATCTCACCATTTTTTATGGTTGTGCAATATTCCATTGTGTGTATATGTGTGTGTGTACCACTTCTTTAACCATTCATCTATCAATGGACACTTGTGTTGTTTCAGTATCTTGGCTGTTGTGAACACTTTTTATTTCTTGCCTGTTTGATTTTAGCCAATCTAACAAGTATAAGGTGATATCTCATTGTGGTTGTGATTTCATTTCCCTGATAATGAGTGATGTTGAGCATCTTTTCATGTGTCTGTTGGCCATCTGTATGTCTTCTTTGGAAAACTGTCTATTCAGGTCCTCTGTCCATTTTTTAAAAAGATTGTTTGTTTTTTTGTGTTGAGGTATAAAAGTTCTTTATATATTTTGGATATTAACCCCTTATCAGATAGATCATTTGCAAATATCTTCTCGCATTCAGTAGGTTGCCTTTTTGTTTTGTTGATGGTTTTCTTCACCGTGCAAAAGTTTTTTTATTTTGAAGTCTCAATAGCTTATTTTCGCTTTTGTTTCCCTTACCTCAGGAGACATATCTAGAAAAATGCTGCTATAGCTGATGTCAGAGAGATTACGGTCTGTGCTCTCTTCTAAGAGTTTTATGGTTTCAGGTAGAGTTTTGGAAGTTTAAAAAAATAATTAAAACACACATGTACACTCATATACAATATAAAAAGTATAAGCAAGGAAGGGTAAGTACATAAAGAGTAATAAAACAGACCACAGAGGCAGGCTGGATAGAGGATGTACTTTCAGCCCTTTGTGGGGAGGGGGAAGGGTTAGATCAGGAACGACTTCATGAAGGAGATGACAGTTGAGCTGGATCTTGACTTAGGAGCATCAATACTTTAACACTTCTCCGTGTCTCCATTTCATTCCCCTTGCCCATTTCTTTGATGTGGACAATAGGTATTTTCTTTTTCCCTTTTTTAAATTTAAATTTTACTTAGTTAACAGAGAATGCCATATTGGTTTCAGGAGTAGAATTCAGTGATTCATCACTTACATACAATACCCACTGCTCATCACAAGTGCCCTCCTTACTACCTATTACCCATCTGGCCCATCTCCCAACCACATCCTTCTGTCAAACCATAGTTTGTTCTCTATCATTAAGAGTCTCTTGTGGTTTGTTTCCCTCTCTTCTCTTCCCCCCCACCCTTCCCACGAGTTCATCTGTTTTGTTTCTTAAGTTCCACATATGAGTAAAATCATATGGTATTTTTCTTTCTCTGCTTGACTTATTTCACTTAGCTTAATATAGTCTAGCTCCATCCACATTATTGCAAATGGCAAGATTTCATTCTTTTTAATGGCTGAGTAATATTCCATTACGTATATATATATGTATATATACATATATATATATATATATATATATATATATATATATATATAAAATGGACACATGTCATTATATATATCATTTTATATATAATGATCATTTTATATAAAATGATATATATAATGACATGTTTTTTATCAGTCAATGGGACATTTGGGCTCTCTCCATAGTTTGGCTATTGTTGATAGTGCTGCTATAAACACTGGGGTGCATGTACCCTTTCAAATCTGTATTTTTTTGTATCCTTTGGATAAATAATAGTGAAATTGCTGAATTGTAGGGTAATTCTATTTTTAGTTTTTTGAGGAGCCTCCATATTGCTCTCCACAGTGGCTGCACCAGTTTGCATTCCCATCAACAGTGCAAGAGGGTTTCCCCTTCTCTATATCCTCACTACCACCTGTGGTTTCTTGTGTTGTTGATTTTAGCCATTCTGACAGGTGTGAAGTGGCATCTCATCATGGTATTGATTTGTATTTCCCTGATGATGAGTGATGTTGAGAGCATCTTTTCATGTGTCTGTTGACCATCTGGATGTCTTCTTTGGAAAAGTGTCTATTCATGTCTTCTGCCTATTTCTTAACTGGGTTATTTGTTTTTTGGGTATTGAGTTGGATAAGTTCTTTATAGATTTTGGATACTAACCCTTTATCAGATATGTCATTTGCAAATATCTTCTCCCATCTGTAGACTGCCTTTTAGTTTTGTTGATTGTCTCCTTCACTGTGCAGTTTTTGATCTTTTTTAAAAAAATGTTTATTTATTTTGACAGAGAAAGAGGCCAACAGAGAGAGAGGGAGAGAATCCCAAGCAGGCTCCAGGCTGAGCATGAGATCAATATGGGGTTTGATCTCATTACCACAAGATCATGACCTAAGCTGAAATCAGGAGTTGGATGCTTAACTGACTGAGCCACCTAGGTGCTCCCAGAAGTTTTTATCTTGATGAAGTCTCAATGATTCATGTTTGCTTTTGTTTCTCTTGCCTTCAGTGACATGCCTAGTAAGAAGTTGCTCTGGCTGAGGTCAAAAAGGTTGCTGCCAGTGTTCTCTTCTAGGATTTTGAGGTTTCCTGTCTCCCATTTAGGTCTTTCATCCATTTTGAATTTATTTTCTGTATGGTGTGAGAAAGTGGTCCAGTTTCATTCTTCTGCATGTTGCTGTCCAGTTTTCCCAACACCATTTGCTGAAGAGACTCTTTTTTCCACTGGATATTCTTTACTGCTTTGTCAAAGATTAGTTGACCATACAGCTGTGGGTTCATTTCTAGGACTTCTCTTCTGTCCCATTGATCTATGTGTCTGTTTTTGTGCCAGTACCATACTGTCTTGATGACTACAGCTTTGTGATATAACTTGAAATCTGGAATCGTGACGCCTCCAGTTTTTTCTTTTTCATGATTACTTTGGCTATTTGGGGTCTTTTGTGGTTCCATACAAATTTTAGGATTGTTTGTTCTAGCTCTGTGAAAAATGCTGGTGGTATTTTGATAGGGATTGCATTAAATGTGTAGATTGCTTTGGGTAGGATAGACATTTTAACAATGTTTCTTCTTTCAATCCATGTGTAGGGAATGCTTTTCCATTTCTTTGTGTCCCTTCAATTTCTTTCTTAAGTGTTCTGTAGTTTTCAGAGTACACATCTTTTACCTCTTTAGTTAGGTTTCATCCTAGGTATCTTAGTGTTTTTGGTGAAATTGTAAATGGGATCAATTCCTTGATTTCTTTTTCTGTTGCTTCGTTATTGGTATATAGAAATGCAACAGATTTCTGTACATTAATTTTATATCACGTGACTTTGCTGAATTCATGTAATAGTTCTAGCAATTTTTTAGTGGAGTCTTTTGGGTTTTCTACATGGAGTATCATGTCATCTGCAAATAGTGAAGTTTGACTTGCTGATTTGGATGCAGTTTCTTTTTGTTGTCTGACAGCTGAGACTAAGACTTCCAGTACTATGTTAAATAGTAATGGTGAGGGGCGCCTGGGTGGCTTGGTCAGTTAAGCGTCTGACTTCGGCTCAGGTCATGATCTCACGGTCCATGAGTTTGAGCCCCACGTCGGGCTCTGTGCTGACAGCTCAGAGTCTGGAGCCTGTTTCAGATTCTGTGTCTCCCTCTCTCTCTGTCCCTCCCCTGTTCATGCTCTGTCTCTCTCTGTCTCAAAAATAAATAAACGTTAACAAAAAAATTAAAAAAAAAAAATAAATAGTAATGGTGAGAGTGGACATTCTCGTCTTGTTCTTGACCATAGGGGAAAGGTTCTCATTTTTCCCCACTGAGGATGATATTAGCTGTGGGTCTTGTGTATATGGCCTTCCTGATGTTAAGGTATGTTCCATCTATCCCTATTTTGTTGAGGGTTTTTATCAAGAATGGATGCTGTATTTTGTCAAATGCTTTTTCTGCATCTGTTGATAGGATCATATGGCTCTTATCCTTTCTTTTAATAATGTTGTGTATCACGTTGATTGATTTGTGAATATTGAACCAGCTCTGCAGCATAGGAATAAATCTCACTTGATCATGGTGAATATCTTTTAATGTACTGTTGAATTCAATTTGCTAGTATCTTGTTGAGAGTTTTTGCATCCATGTTCATGAGGGATATTGACCTGTAATTCTCCTTTTTGTGCAGTCTTGTCTGGTTTTAGAATCAAGGTAATGCTGGCTTCATAGAATGAGTTTGGAAGTTTCCCTTCTGTTTCTGTTTTTTGTTTTTTTGTGGTTTTTTTGGAACAGTTTGAGAATAGGTAGTAAATCTTCTTTAAATGTCTGGTAGAAATCCCCTGGGAAGCAATCTGGCCCTGGACTCTTGTTTTTTGGAAGATTTTTGATTACTAATTCGATTTCTTTACTGGTTATGGCTTTGTTCAAATTTTCTATTTCTTCCCATTTCAGTGTTGGTAGTTTGTGAGTTTCTAGGAATTTGTCCATTTCTTCCAGATTGCCCAGCTGGTTGGCATATAATTTTTCATAGTATTCTCTTATAATTGTTTGTATTTCTGTGGTGTTGGTTGTGATCTCTCCTCTTTCAATCATGATTTTATCTATTTGGGTCCTTTCTCTTTTCCTTTTGATAAGTCTGGCTAGGGGTTTATCAATTTTGTTAATTCTTTTGAAGAACCAGTTGTTAGTTTTGTTGATCTGTTCTACTATTTGTTTGTTTCTACATCCCTTATATCTGCTCTAATCTGTATTATTTCGCTTCTGCTGGCTTTGGCTTTATTTGCTGTTCCTTTTCTAGCTCCTTTAGGGGTAAGGTTAGGTTGTACATTTGAGACCTTTCTTGCTTCTTGACATAGGCCTGAATTGCAATATACTTAGGACTGCTTTTGCTGCATCCCAAAGGTTTTGGACTATTGTGTCTTCATTTTCATTGGCTTCCATATATATATATATTTAATTTCTTCTTTAATTTCCTGGTTAACTCATTCATTCTTTAATAGGATGTTCCTTAACCTCCATGTATTTGAGGGCTATCTAAATTTTTTCTTGTGGTTGACTTCAAGTTTCATAGTGGTGTGATCTGAAAATATGCATGGTATGATCTTGATCTTTTTGTACTTATTGAGGGCTAATTTGTGACCCCATATGAGATCTATTCTGGAGAATGTTCCATGTGCACTGGAGAAGAATGTATATTCCACTGCTTTAGGATGAAATGTTCTGAATATATCTGTTAAGTCCATCTGGTCCAGTGTATCATTCAAAACCATTGTTTCCTTGATGATTTTCTGCTTAGGTGATCCATCCATTGCTGTAAGTGAGGTGTTAAAGTCCCCTACTATTATGGTATTATTATCAATAAGTTTATGTTTGTGATTAATTGATTTATATATTTGGGTGTCTCAAGTTGGGGCCATAAATATTTACAAACTTCAGATTCTGCACTCTTATTTTCATAGAAAACTGGTGGTATTGAAACCCCCTCCTCCCCCCCTCCCCATCAATGGTTTTGGGGAACAGGTTTCTAGTGCAGTCCCCTGTGTGTGTTTTCACTCTTTCTCTCTAGCTGCTCTCAGGAGGAGTGCTTTCTCCTGCAAATCCAGTGCCCTGCTCTCTCTCCTGCTCTGTCTTTCTCCTCTCCATGAAAACAGCTCCCTTCTCTTTGGCACCATGGCTCTTCTCTCCCTTAATTCACCTTTCTGCAACATGTGCCTTCTGCCTTCTCTCCCTCGAATTATGCAGATCATTTTGTTAATCCTCACATCAATTTCCTAGGTGTTCGAAATGGTTTGATGTTGATGTAGCTTTCTTCAAGGGATGAGACAAGCCCAGGGTCCCCTTACTACTCTGCCATCTTAAATCCTCCTCCACAATAGGTATTTTCTGAATTTTATGTAGTCTTACATAAAAATAATAGCTTTCGGGGCGCCTGGGTGGCACAGTCGGTTAAGCGTCCGACTTCAGCCAGGTCACGATCTCGCGGTCCGTGAGTTCGAGCCCCGCGTCAGGCTCTGGGCTGATGGCTCGGAGCCTGGAGCCTGTTTCCGATTCTGTGTCTCCCTCTCTCTCTGCCCCTCCCCCGTTCATGCTCTGTCTCTCTCGGTCCCAAAAATAAATAAAAACGTTGAAAAAAAAATTAAAAAAAAATAATAGCTTTCGATCTTACTCCCACCCCTTCCAATCTGACTCAGAAGCTCCTCCTATGCTGAACTTTTGAAGCCAACATTAGTTAACTTGCATAGATCATGTCTTTTGTATTTGCTTATTACATGCTGCAGTAATTCCCACACTATCCCTTACTCTGGTCATAATAGTGAAGTCATATGTATATGTTATTCACTACTGTAATATGGCAAATGAGATCAGTCCCATATAAGGCCAGATAATAGTAAGAACTCTAAAAAGGGGCACCTAACTTGGCCTTGAGCGGCCAGTAAAGCCTTCTTGGAGAAATGGTACCTGAGCTGCATATATACAATTAAATTTGTTTAAGTGGCAAGGAAGCTGAATGCAAGGGCACTATGCATGCAGAATGAGGGTGAGGAAAAAGTAACTAGAATAAAAGTTTTAAGTAGTTCATAGGCCTGAGGATACAGTAGACAGGGGGACATAGGAAGTAGAAGCCAGAAAGGTAAGTAAGGCCTAGAAAGATGATGAAAAGTGTCAGACCAAGGCATTTGGACTTTTCCCGTTGGGTTTCTGAAGCAGTACCAAAGGATTTAAGTAAGGCAAATCAACTTCACATCTGAAGGCAAATCACTGAATTTCTCCTAGACTCAGTTTCCTCCCAAATGAAAAATACGAAGGTCAAATAGTAATCTACGGGCTCATCCAGCTTCATAGTCTTTGGCTATGATTCTAAGAAGCAGAAAACCCACACTGCATAGCTACTTCAAAACTCAAGTGTTTGTTTTTTTTTTTTTTATTCAAGCTGCCTCAATAACAACTTAATTTCTAATAAGGTCTATTTTTCCTGGCCACAGGGTAATAATTTTTGAGTCTATTTCCTTTTTCCTGATATGAAAATTAATTTTCCTAGCATACTGAAGCTTTAGGGAACCCCCTGGGAGTCAGCATGGTATAATTAAATGAGAATATATTTTGGAGCCAGTCAAATCTGGGTACTTCACTGGTTATATTAACTGTGAGCATGTTGCTTCTCAAAACCTCAGATTTCCCATTGGTATAAGAGAAAACAACAACAACAACAACAACAACAACAACAACAACATAGTGACCAGGTCACAGAAACTGCCCAATAAATACTGGTTTCTTTCTCATATACCATTATTGTTCTCTTCTCATCATAAAAGTAGTCTTTGAAAACAAAACACCTTTTATTTGGCCATGTTTGTTTCGAATACAGGAGAATAAGAAAGTATTTGCTTCTAGTGTTCTCATTGTTTGATGTCCATTATAACCTGCCTGGCCTGTTCTCACTGTTCCTTCAGCTTTCTGAGTTATACTGCAAGTAGTTACCTAAAAAATCATATTTTAATATTAAATTCAAAAGCTAAATGCAACAAATCTTATTTACCTCCTGGTTCCTTTGAAGCACCCCAGGTCTTGTGGTAGCCTCTATCTTTAGTTTTCTAAGAATGTACCTTAGTTTTATTGATTCTAACATGCAGTTTAAAAAAATCAATTCATCTACTCGGCTAAGATATGTGCCTTGGGGGAAACTGTTTCAAACAACTGATTGAATCCATCTGTTGCCTTTTCTACTTTAGTCCCACCCTATGAATGGGATTTCTTGACAGTGGAAAAAGCAAATGTGCAGATAAATGTATAAAAAATTCAATTAAACTCAAAAATCTTTAATGAACCTACACATTAAAGGTTTTCATTAAATGTACTAACTAGTAATCTGACTCAGGAACTATGAGCCATTTTCAAAATGGTAGCCAAGGTCCTCACAGTGATGATGCTTGGATTCAAGCCTGTATCCTCTACTCTCAACTACAGCCATCTCTTAAAAATCATATCACAACCTACCCTCTATCTGCTAATCAATCCCTTAACTCTGTACTGTTCCTTACCTTTCTGCCACTATTCTAGACCTTTTCTCTTTGAAACTAAGACAGAGGAAATGGAATTGGTAAAGATGAGTGCCCCAGTTTAGTGGTAGGAGTAGGGAAGAAAGGTTGGGAGATCAAAGGCTAGTTTAGAGGCACCATTTTATAACTGAGCTCAGGTAGGTGTCCTGTTTGCCACAGCTCTGTTTTTAATTCTAACCTAAAGTTTTTCTTTTTCTTTTTTATTTTTTAAATGTTTATTTCTTTTGAGAGAGAGACTGTGAGCAGGGGAGGGGAGGGGCAGAGAGAATCCCAAGCAGTCTCCAAGCTGTCAACAAGGAGTCTGATGCGGAGCTTGGATCTCCAACTGTGAGATCATGACTTGAGCCTGAATTAAGAGGCAAAGGCTTAGCTGACTGAGCCAAGCAGGTGCCCTCCTAACAGTTTTTCTAATTCAAGAATATCACAATTCTTAAATCAACATTTTAGTATTTCCTGCAAGCCCTTTGTGGATAATTCAGAAATAATCATCCACTATAGAAAGCCATTCAAAAAGTATGAAATATATATTTTAGATGCATTGAGAAATTTGGAAAATTATTGAAAATTGTGAAAATAAAGTATAAATTACCCAAAGCCTAAGATAAACTCTGTTAGCATTTTGGCACAATCTCTTCTACTTCCTTTTAGCTTATTTGTTTGACATGGGAGGTGATTTTTACAGTTTCCATCAACCTATATACATTTAATTTTATATGAGGAAGAAGCAATGATTTAAAAAATTTTTTCATCTTATTTATTTTAGAGAGAGAGAGAATGCGAGAGGGGGAGAGGCGTAGAGGGAGAGAGAAAGAAAATCCTAAGCAGGCTCCACGCTCAGTGCAAAGGGCTCCATCCCACAACCCTGGGATCGTGACCTGAGATGAAATCAAGAGTCGGGTGCTCAGACAGTTGAGCCACTCAGGCACTTCTGGAAGGAGCAATGATTTTAAAAATAACTTCTACCATTTGGCATCCATCATAATAATAAGTAATTCAGGTGGGAGTGGTCAAAGGATGCTAACAATAGTGGGTGAAAGTTTGAGGAGCAACAGGATATTTACATAGTTTAAAATTAGCTTTCCACAAAATGCTTACCAATTACAAAGGAGAAAAATAACATAGTGAAGCAACCTGGCAGTTGCCACTTTATCCAAGTGATCAATGTGACTATCACCAGTAATGGGACAAATCAACAGCATGTGCTTTCTGATATGACGTACTGAGAAGAGCACAACACTACTGCTGTGGTATTCTTACTGAAAGTGCATAATCTGAATCTAATTATGAGCAAACATCAGACAAATCCAAAGTAAAAGACGATATAGCTCACCTCTTCAAAAATGTAAATGTCATGACATGTGCATGTGTGTGCACACACACACAACTGAGGAACTACTGCAGTGATGGAAGACTAAAAAGACAGAATTGGATACAAGGGTTGAGCCTGGGGTTTTTATATGGATGACATCAACGGGACAACTGGGACATCTAAATAAGGTTCGGAGATTAGATAATAATATTTATGTTAATTGCTTGATTTTGCTCATTGAACTGTGGTTATATAATGTCCTTGTTTTTAGGAAATTACACTAGAGATATGGGGGCAAAGGAGTATCATGTCTGCAATTTACTTCAGATGGTTCAGAACACAATATCTACACACATATACGAGAGACGAGGGTAAAGCACAATGCGATTAAAAGTGCACATTTGGGGAATTTGGGTGAAGGGTACATTCTTGCAACTTTTCTGTAAATCTAAAATTATGCCAACATATAAAGTTAGAAGAAAAAGAAAAAAACCCTTAACTTTCATTATAAAAGTAATACTATATTCATTAAAGAAATTTCAAAAATAGGGGCACCTGGCTAGCTCAGTGGGTAGAGCATGAGACTCTTGATCTCAGGGTCATGAGTTTAAGCCCCAAGTTGGGTGTAGAGCTTACTTAAAAAAAAAAAGACATTTCCAAAACAAAAAAATATATAAAGAAGAAAACAATAACCAGCTTTCAATGCATAAACGTGAGGTAACCATGTTGGCATTTTGATATACTCTCTTTCTGTCTCTTATCTATCAGGAATGTTTCTTATCCTCAGATTGCACTTAAATTTTGAATTTCTCTGTAATTATGCCTTAGTTAATATTCACAATACCCCTGTTGTAAAAGCTGGAATTACTGTCACTTCACAGAGGAGAAAACACAAATTCAACAAGATTAAACTATGGGTTTACTTTAAAAAGATTATCAGATAACATATATAGCAGGAAAAAAAAAAGTCACTATATAGCTGGTTGACTTAGATTCATGAACTGTTAGTTAGTTTCCTATAAAAAGATAAGTGTGAAGATGATTTTTGGAATTCTTTCTAATACTAAAATGTTATAATTCTAACCTTTTCTATTATCATCAACATTTTCTTTTGTATACAGACTTCAGTGCTTAGTGAAGTACCTCATATATAGCACGCATTAGATAAATATATTTAAATGAATAACAAATGCATTACAAATTATAAAATGGATAGCTATGTCATGGAGGCTATGAAGTTAAAAAATATAAAGTGGTTTGTAAAGTATCACACAATTATAATTGATTGTTATCGGTTACTTGTAATAGAAAACAATATAAAAGTAACTATTCATTCTAAAATACAGATTAAAGTTAAGAGATGCCAGCTTTAAAAAAAAAGATGTCACCTTTTTGTAGGAATCTAAGAAATTTACTATGAAGTTTATTTCTGTATTACTCTTTGTTCAAGTATAATTCACCTGATTCGCATCAATAACCAATTTAACTGACTGTTTACAGACAGATGGAGAGACAAATGACAAATTAGTACTCCCTGGGTTTGTGGCATGGACATAAAAAGTGAATTTATTTTTCAAATACCTTTTATAGCCATAGCCTTGCAAGTAGAAGACATCTTATCTGGTTTACTATTGATCCAGATGACAAGGCTGAGCATCAGATTAAGGATATGTCAGAAACCTGAAAGAAGGACTACCAACGGATGCAGCAGGATATGGTAGCTTCTTTCAAAATGATCTATTAAGGCGACGGTGTTTACAAAGGCAGTTGAGAAAACACAGCACAATACACTGGGCCATACCAAGGAACCAGCAGAGTGCCCATAAAAATTTCAGATACGAATGTGAACCCCCACACACCAATCATGACACATGTTTATTTCCAGCAATAAAAACTATGCACAGATTTCTGATGGCAAAAGATACCAGGCTTTTCCTTCACTCCACATCCTTTTTCTGTTGCCACAGTTTCTTTCTTGACAAAGAGTGGCATTCCTAAGAGATGGTATCTGTTTTAAGATAAGGGTAGATATTATCTAACTTAAACTGTCTACCAACTAGAGAGGTTAAACTCAATTCAAGAATTTAATTCTGGGGCGCCTGGGTGGCTCGGTCAGTTAAGCCCCAACTTCGGCTCAGCTCATGATCTCACAGCTCGTGGGTTTGAGCCCCACGTCGGGCTCTGTGCTGACAGCTCAGAGCCTGGAGCCTGCTTCGGATTCTGTGTCTCCCTCTCTTTCTGCCCCCACCTCAAAAAGAAATAAACATTAAAAACATTTTTTAAAAATAATTTAATTCTAAGATATCTTCGGCGATAGTGAAATATGACTTAGCTAAATGCGGTTAATGACCAAAAAATATCATGCTAAAATGGAGTCTTGAAAAATAAAAATTCCAAGAGGGTTTCTTATATATAATATGATATTTTGTGTAAAAAGAAATGTCCTGAGGATAAAATACCAAGCACGCTAAAAAACAATGTAGCAAAACAAAAAAAGAAATCTGATCAGAGGTGGGAAAATCTGTCTTTTATGATCACCTTGGGATTAGCACTTCTTTAAGGAAGATCCATTACTTTCTAGACTAGAATGAATTGAAGAATTTTGTGAGAATCATGGGAATAGAAAAAGCTTCAGAAAATTCCCCTTTCAGATGACTTTAGACAGACTTGAACTGGTTTTTCAAAACCCAGAGTGCTCTAACCAATTTCAAGAGACCAACATTTGACATTGTTATAGACTAAAGACAGAGCGAGCTCTGGCCTAAACTATTTAAAACATCAGCAAATCACTCAACTTTTTAGTTAGCATGTAACACTTTTTGTAACAATAATAAAATATGTTTGTATTTATCACCAGATTAAGAAGTAGTGAATATGAGTTTCACTGCATTATCATTATTAAATGTTATAGATTATTAAATGTTACAGTTGTTACTCTAAGAACAACTGAATTTTGGTCCTGGCTCTAACTAGTTACCTAAACATGAGCATATCATTACTAAGCAACTACTCTGTGTAATATAAGGCATTGTTTTTATTTTTTAATTTTTATTTTTTTAAAGATTTTAGTTTTAAGTAATATTTACACCCAATATGGAGCTTGAATTTACAATCCCAAGATCAAGAGTCTCAGGCTCTACTGACTGAGCCAGCCAAGTGCCCCACGGTATTGTTTTTAGATGTGATGGAAACAGCTTTCCAATTTCCAAAGTGTTTTTTTTTTCTTTTCAAATTTTTATTTAAATTCTAGTTACTTAACATACAATGCAATATTGGTTTCAGGATCCAAAGTGTTTTACGAATCACCAGTTCCTTATGATGTTACTAGTTAATGCTTAAAAAAAAAAAGTATTGAGGTCAAACAGTTATGAGAAATCCTGACTTAAACAAAACAAAAAAAACAGTCTTCATTGTATGTCTTCTCAGAGCCTTTAAGATGCTAATATGCATTGTCAATTTCCAAGAAGGAGCACGCAGTATTTCCCAAACTTATTTGGAACCCACGTGACCCATTTGTCACACAACATTTCATGAGAATATTGTTCTAAGGAAGAAGCTTTGGGAAATGCTACACAGAATGATTTTCAAGGTCCTGTTAAGCTTTTATAATTTTTATTTATTTTTTTAATAAGAAACATAAAGCTGCTTAATACCTAACTTCATTTTTCTTGTGTAGAATAAACTTGGGAAAATATGCTTGAAAAAAAAAATCTCACAAAGCCAAGGAGAAAGTTACATGAGACTATAGCTATCAAAAAAAAAAAAAACAAAAAAACAAAAAAAACAAAAAAACCAACAAGCTAGGGTAATAGGTAATATAAAACACTGAGAATGGATGCCAGAAAATGTGGCAGGATAACAAAATTGCAAAAAATTACAAAACAAAACAAAACAAAACAAAATAAAACAAAAATACCTCCAGCCACGATTCTTTCCAATCAAGCCTTCTTTCAATCTACCTTATCAAGAGTAACCAGTATATACTTCGTAATGGCTAACCAAATGCTATAGGTGCTAAACATCAACTATATATTGGACTTTATGTTTTGCACCTTAGGATATATGATTTGCCTATAGCTATGTTTCACCATAGCTTATTACCTCCCACATGCCTTGCATTTAGCCTCTTCAAGCCCACCACATTACTTTTATGCTCAAACTCCCAATCACATCCTTAACTCTCCTCTGCCAATGGATAAGAAATATTGCTCTGGTTAGTACCAGGTGACAGTAAAAGCTCAGAGCTTCCAAGTGCAGTCATGCACAACTGAGGAGGATTTCTGGTAGCCTACAATAAATCTAGTTAGTCCAAGGAGACTAGATTTATGAATGACTCTGCTCAGTAATAGAGCCGAGTTCAAGAATGACTCTGCTGACCCAATAGTGGAATAGTCAATGGAAAGGACAAAACTTTAGAGATGTAGCAACTTCTTTAACTCTGAAGGCCACCAAAATAAGTAAGCAATGTCTGTAGATGGGACTGTGAGAAACTGAAAGATCTAAGCTATAGACAAGTTACATGGGGAGAGAAAGGACAGGGAAGAGAAAGATAAGAAGTGAAATAGGAAAGGAGAAATGAAAAGAATTAGGATTGGACAGGAAAGAAAAGTTTGTATGAGGGAAACACTAATCCATCTCTCATTCTTTTCTGTAATGAACTTCTTCAGGGTTTCTAAAAAACGCCATAGCCATTCCGCCTTTCAATCCTTGCTCACTCTAGGCCCTCTGCCTGAAATTCTATCTCCCATTCCCATTCTTTATCTAAATTTGACCATTTCATTACAGCCCACCTGAAATTTCAATCCCACCATGTATCAGGCAGGTTTAACAGGGAATATTAGCTATTTTAGGTATTCTAGGCAGGAAGAATTGTAATACAGGGAATTATATGCTTATAAAATAATCAGAAGCATTCTAGCTAGGCTTTGAGGAATGACTCCCTGAAAAATGCAAAGTCACCATTGTGATTACAATATAAGTTCAATGCAGGTCTGTAGCTGCATCAGGAAGTTAGAATTTAAGCTGCTGTAGTAACTGCCCCTCAGAACCTAGGAGGAAGAAGAATAGACACTAGAATGGTCCATAAAAGCTTCCCTTGATGACTGTTCCCACCTGAGAAGCACTTACAAGCCCAACTTTCTTGTAAAGGACACTCAGCATACTAACACTGTCTTGTAAGATTAAAACATAGGTCCATTCTTGTTATCTTGGGTATAATACCCTTGCAGCAAGAATAACAGTGTATATCTCTAGTCTCTTTCTCCTCTGATCAAATCTAACTCAATTTCTTTGGATAGTTGTTCAAGGTATCAATAAGTTGCTAATTATGACAGATAATGCCTTTGCAGACCAGACCTTTCCAGTTTAGTGTAAAGGAGTATAAATCCAAGACTTTCAATTATGATTTTCAGCCTTATGTCTGGTTGTGGGCTGAAAGGTTTAAAATCTATTATAGAAAATTAAGACTATAATTAGCTTGTAATTTTTCCTTTGTAGATGGAAAGGAGAAGCACAAAATGATATTTCTGGTATCTCTAAAATCACTCTCAAAGCTTGACCAAAGGTAAGTTTGATTTTATCTTTTACTTCTTTGGAGGGATTCTCTGTAGTGTTTCTACATGTCTATTAACTTGGACATCTTTTCAAGGATATCTGCAAAGTAAGTGGCCTTGGAAGCTAAGGATATTATCTCCCTTCAGGTTGGAGGATAGATTTGTTTGCTGGCCAGGATGATAAAGATAATAGGGCCAAAGTTTGGGCCAGTTTGCTCAAAGTCCTGATGTAAGATTGGGGGTTTTTGAAGTTCAGGTTTCCTCAGGTGTGACACAGGTCTACTTCCTGTGCAGAATCTACCTGGACCTGTCTCTACAACACCCCTATAGGACTTGGGGGCAAGGAGAACCAATGCAAACATAAAGCTCATGCTGCCTGCTGTACCACAAGTAACGCACTACCTAAATAAATTGGGTCTTGTGGTCTCTTTACCAGCTGAATTCATGTGGCAAGCCAAACTAATAGCTACAACAGCTTGACTGCTTGACAGGATTGCCTTTTGGGCGAGTACTCATCAACTATTTGCCAAATGAATAAATGAGTGAATGAAATCTGGCTGTGGCATGGAGAATGGTTTGAAGAGAAAAAGACTTGAATCAGGAAGACTGATAAACTAGTTCAATTCTTTAGAAAATAGATTATGATGGACTGGGTTAGAATAATGCAATAATAAAGATGGAAAAAAGAGTGAGAGCAGGAGACCTCAACTATGCATATAGACTCCTCTAAAACCCTCAGCTGACTCATGAATTGCAAACACATGGGAGACTCCAAAAAATCTGCAGAAACCAATAGATGGAAGGTTGAAAAAATTGGTAAGATATTGCAGCTACTACCCAACACAGAGGAGACAAAATTTGGAGTTTGAGTCCCACCTAGAGGACTTGACACTTTTGGTTGAAA
Source organism: Felis catus (assembly GCF_018350175.1). Taxonomy (NCBI): domain Eukaryota; kingdom Metazoa; phylum Chordata; class Mammalia; order Carnivora; family Felidae; genus Felis; species Felis catus. The sequence continues at coordinate 62,280,410 of NC_058380.1, read as the reverse complement.
TCTCAGAAGAGCCGGGGTGCCTAGGTGGCTCAGTTGGTTAAGCGGCCGACTTCGGCTCGGGTTATGATCTCAAGATGAGTTTGAGCCCCGCGTCGGGCTCTGTGCTGACAGCTCAGAGCCTGGAGCCTGTTTCGGATTCTGTGTCTCCCTCTCTCTGACCCTCCCCCGTTCATGCTCTGTCTCTCTCTGTCTCAAAAATAAATAAACGTTAAAAAAAAAAAAAATCTCAGAAGAGCCATTCCTTAAAAGAATAGACAAACAAGGTATAACAGATTCAACTAAAGACTATGGGAAAAACTGAAACATTCAACAAATTCAGTGTGATTAACCAGTTTTAATTGCCTGATAAAACAACGACAACAACAAAATCAACATTCATAAGAGGAAGATAACAAAATGAAGACTCTCTATGATATATAATCTGAAATTATGAGTCTCCAATAAAAAATGACTACATGTGGAAAAAATAGAAAAATTAGAGTCAGTATTATGAGAAATACAATTAATATAAACAGATCTCAAGGTGACCTCAATGTTGGAATTAGCACACAAGGACTTTAGAGCAGCTATCATAACAGCTTAACCGAAAAGATGACTATAATGATCAAACAGATGAGGGAACCTCAGAAGAGAAAATGAACATATAAAAAGAACCAAGTAAAATTCTAGAACTGGAAAGTACATCTGAAATGTAAAAATCACAGACTACACTTAATATTAGCCTAGACAGCAAAAAAAAAAAAAAAAAAAAAAAAAAAGTCAGTTAATTTCAACACAGATCACAGAAATTATCTAATTTGAAGAATAAAAGTAAAAAAAATTTTTTTAAAAAAACAAAAGAACTGTACTGACCTAGAGGACAATGTAAAAAAATCTAATGTATGTATATTTGTCCCATGTGAAGACAAGAATGAGATAAAGTATTTCTCAAAGGCATGCTTGATAAAGTTAATATAAGGAAATATTAGGCAAATTTAGTTGACAGTGGTGTTCAAATCTTTTATGGACAAATTGACTTTAATAATTTTTTTGAGGGGCGTCTGGGTGGCGCAGTCGGTTAAGCGTCCGACTTCAGCCAGGTCACGATCTCGCGGTCCGTGAGTTCGAGCCCGGCGTCAGGCTCAGGGCTGATGGCTCAGAGCCTGGAGCCTGTTTCCGATTCTGTGTCTCCCTCTCTGCCCCTCCCCCGTTCATGCTCTGTCTCTCTCTGTCCCAAAAATAAAATTAAAAAACGTTGGAAAAAAAATACTTTAAAAAAAAAATAATTTTTTTGAAACATGTCACACTTACAGAAAAATTGCAAGTTTGGTACAACTAACATATTTTCCTGAACCACTTAAAAGTGAATTGCTGACTTGATCCCTTACCACCTCTAAGTATTTTTGTGTGTATTTTCTAAAAATTAAGGACATTCTTCAGCACTATCATGAGTGCATATATAAACATCAAAATCAGATAATTGACACTGATACAGTACTATCATCAAATTTTCAGATTCCATTATTTTCCAATAATATCCTTAAGGATTAAGTTCAGAATCATACATTGCATTTAATACACAGAAAACTACTGCTAGGCACATAATAGGCAAACTGCTGAAAAACCAAAATTAAAAGTAAAATACTGAAAGAAAAAAGAACAACAATAAAAGCCATTACACACATGAGAAGAACAGGAATGATGGTAGATCAGAAACAGTGGAGGCCAGAAGACAATGGAATGACATATCTAACTTACGTCTTATGAGAAATAGTATACTATACCAATGTGATAAGTAAAGGATGCATAAGGTCAACCCTAGAGCAACTTCTTAAAAATAATACATAGGTGTAGTTAAAAATCTAATGAAGGAACTAAAATGAAATATTAAAAAAATATTTGATTCCAAAAAACTACAAGAAAACAGGTTGAGAGGAATAAAACCATATGGCTCAAACATAAAATGAAAATAATAAAATGGAAGACTGAAACTCAGCCATATCAATAATTCATTAAATATAAATGGACTAACATTACAACCAAAATACAGGTATTGTGTGAGTAGATTAAAAAAAGCAAGAAACAACTTTATGGTGTCTATAAGTAGTGTATGTTAACTCTAAAGACACAGATAGGGTCAAAATAATAGGATGGAAAAACTTATGCCTGAAACAATAATCATAACAAAGTTGGAGTGGTTACTTTAATATCAGATATAGTACACAATAAGATACATGGTTTAAAAATATCCCCCCACAAAATATTCATTAATTACAAAGATGAAAGAGTACATCTAGAGTGGAGAAAAAGCAAACGCTACCTTAACCAACAATAAGTGAATATCATCAGGAATGGGCAAATTAAAAATTGTGTGATACCTGATAGAATTCAATGAGAAGAACACAGAATCACTTCTATGCTATCTCTGCCAAGATGAATAACACAAATTTAATTATGAGAACATATCTAACATAACCCAATTGAGGAATAAAATAAAATATCTAGCCATAAATTTTCAAATGTATCAATACCATTAAAGTTGAGAAAAGATTAGGAATTTTTCCAGATTGAAGGAGATTAAAGAAACTTGACAACTAAATGCAATGTGTGATTCTGAACTTAATCTTTACGGATATTATTGGAACAATAATGGAAACTGAAAATTTGATGGTAGTACTATATTAATGTCAATTATCTGATTTTATGTTTATATTAAAGTATATATATATATATATATAGGTATATATATAGGTATATATACCTATATATATATACACACGAATGTATAAGGTACGAATGTCCTTGTTTTTAGAAAATACACACAAAAACACTTAGAGGTGGTGAGGGATCAAGTCAGCAATTCACTCTCAAGTGGCTCAGGAAAATACAAGTTTGTTGTACCAAACTTGCAATTTTTCTGTAAGTGTGACACATTTCAAATAAAATTAAAATCAATTTGTTCATAAAATTTGTGAACACCAGTGTCAACAACATTTGACTAATATTTTATAGAATACCACACCCAACAACTGCAGAATACAATTGCACATGAAATGTTCACAGAATAGAACATATCCTGGGCTGAAAAATAAATCTTAACAAATTTAGAAAGATTGAAATCTTACAACACATTCATCACAACAGAGTAAAATTAGATAATACAATATCTATAGGAAAGCTCAAAATATTTGTAAATTTAAAAAGTGTTTATTTATTTTGAGAGAGACAGAAAGAGGAATCATGAGTGGGGGAAGTAGAGAGAGAGAGGGAGAGAGGGAATCCCAAACAGGCTCCATGCTGTCAGCGCAGAGCTGACGCAGGACTCAAATCTCAAGAATCGTGAGATCCCGACCTGAGCTGAAATCTAGAGTTGGACGCTTAACCGTCTGAGCCACCCAGGCACCCCAAAATATTTGTATATTAAATAGTACTTTAGAAAATAATCATTGGTTCAGAGAAGAAATCATTATGGAAATTAGAAAGTATTTCAGATTTAAGGACAACAAAAATACAAAACATCAAAATTTGTGAGTTGTAGCTAAAGCAGTACTTGGGGAAATTTCATAGCTTTAAATAAGTATATTTATATATTTAATTAAATCACATATATACATGCTTAAGTAATTATATATATCATATATAAATACTTAATAATATTTTACTATAATTTGACAGTAATTATTATTCTATAAAATCATTGGCCTAAGATTCCAGGATAAAATGTTAGAAAAAGATGAAAAATTAAACCCAAAGCAAGTAAAAGTAAGGAAAAGTGAATAGAAATGAAGAAAATTAATTGGAATAGGAAACTGACAAATTATGGAGAAAACAAACATAGCCAAAGTTGGCTTTTTGCAAAGATTAACAAAATTAATGTCTACTTAATTGATGATGAAAGTGAAAAACCCCACAAGTTACTAATATCAGCTATATTCATTTTCGACTGCTGCTGTAACAAATTATAACAAATTTGGGAGCTTAAAATGACACAAATTTATAATAATTACAGTTTTGTAGATCAGAAGTCTAACAAGGGTCTCAAGGGCCTAAAATTAAAGGTTTTCTAATAAATTAGAGGTTCTAAGGGAGAAACTGTTTTCCTGCCTTTTCCAGCTTCTACAGGATGCCCATATTCCTTGGCATGTGGCCCTCTTGCAGCCATCAATATCCTCATTCCAAGCTTCTGTCATCACATACCCTTTGGTGAGTCTCCTGCCTTCTTCTTTCCCTTGTAAGGACCCTTTTGGTTATACAGGCCCCACCCAAATAACCCAGGATGATCTTCCAATAACAACAATATTAACTTAATTACATTTGCCAAGTCCTTTCGCCAAGTAAGGAAACAGAGTCACAGGATCTGAGGATTAGGAAATAGACATCTTTGGGGAGTCAATAATCTGCCTACCATATCAGGAATGAAAAGAGGGGACATCACTACAAACATTAAAAGGATAATAGGAATAAATGGAGAACAACTACATTTTAATAAATTTGTCTGACTACTCAGATAAAATGGACAAATCACTGAAAAAGACAAGGTACCAAAATGGACATAAGAAGAAATATAAAATCTGAATAGCCTAAATCTATTTAAAGAAATTAAAACTTTCCCACCAAAATTAGGAAGTTAAAAACCATGAGGTCTAAGTGGGTTTACTGGTGAATTCTATACAAAACTTGATAAAGAAAAAAATACCACTTTCTCAAGTCTTCAAATAGAAGAGAATGAAACAGTTCCCAACTTATTTTATAAATACTACATAATCCTGATGCCCAAACCTGACAAAGACATCAGAAGAAAAAAAAAACCAACTAAACTATAGATCAAAATTTTTTAGGGGCATCTGGGTGGCCCAGTCAGGTAATTGTTTGACTTCTGCTCATGCCATGATCTCATGGTTTGTGAGTACAAGCCCTACATTGGGCTCTCTGCTGTCAGTGGGGATCCCACTTCAGATCCTCTGTCTCCCCGTCTCTGCATCTCCCCTGCTTCTGCACACTCTTTTTCTCTCTCAAAAATAAACATTAAAAAATTATACATATAAAAATTCTTTAACATTGTTACAAAAATCCTCAAAATATTAACAAATTAAATTGGCCAATATATAAAAAGCATAATACTTCATGACTAAGTGGGACTTAACCCCGGGAATGCAAAGTTGGTTTCACACTTACAAATCAATTGATGTAATGAGTAAAATTGATCAAAAATAAGGAGAAAAATCATATGATCACCCCAACAGATGTAGAAAATGCATTCGACAATGTTTAATGCTTACTCTTGGTATACATTTTCAGCAAACTAGAATCAAAAGAAAATTTTCTGCATCAGTGTACCAATTATCAATTATTTGACTTTCAACTTCAAATCAATCCTTTTTTACCCTGTTTTGTGGTGCTGGAGTTAGTAACCATTTCTCCTTTACCAGTTGCCCCCAAATTTGGCTTTATCAGTACAAGGTACAGCAGGAACACTGTAAGTTTCCATCTGGTATGATTTCCTTTCAGCCTGAGGAACATTCTTTGTTTTTTTTTATAATGTAGGATTTTTTTGAGATAAATTATCTTAGTTTTATTTGTCCTTATTTTAATTTCATTATGGAAAGATAGTTTTACTAAATATAGAATTGTAGGTTGTTTCTTTTAGCATTTCAAATTCTACTGTCTGTGTCTATTGTTTTTGCGAAGTATGCAGTCCTCTGAATGCATGGTTTATCTTATTAGATTGTGTCTTTTTCTTTGGCTGCTTTCAAGATTTTCTCTTTTATTTTTGGTCTTCAATAATTTGACTACGGTACTTCTAAGTGGAGTTTTATGTCTCTTTATCTTTTTGGGGATCGCCAAGTCTCTTGAATCTTTAAATTTAGGTCTTTACCAAGTTTGGGCAACTTTTGGTCATTATTTTCTCAACTGTTTTTCTGCTCCATTGCCTCTTGTTTCTCCTGATAATCTCATTGCAAGTATTTTACCTCTTTCAATATTGTCCCACAAACCAGTTTTGAGCAAGTCCCTGGCTGTGATTTCGTTTTGACCTTTCTTTTAGGGAGAATTCTTCCATCTTGTCATTTTGGCTAAGTTTCTGTCTTTTGTGTATTTTGGTTTTTTAAAAAAATTTTTTTTTAACGTTTATTTATTTTTGAGACAGAGACAGAGCATGAACGGGGGAGGGTCAGAGAGAGAGAGGGAGACACAGAATCTGAAACAGGCTCCGGGCTATGAGCTGTCAGCACAGAGCCCGACGTGGGGCTTGAACTCACGGACCGCGAGATCATGACCTGAGCTGAAGTTGGCCACCTAACCGACTGAGCCACCCAGGTGCCCCTGTCTTTTGTGTATTTTGAAAGCTTACTATGTTTCCTGCACCTGGGAGTAATGCTGTATTTGAAAGGGGTTATACACTGTCCAGGGTCTGGCACTTCAGGAAATGTTTCTGGTAGATGCTGTGTATGCTCTGCTGTTGAGTTTTGGCTGCTCTTTCCCCCAGGTCAGTCCTCTGTAGAGCTCCTCCTTGCTTGCAGTGGGGAGTGTTTGGACCTATATCTAGGTGCACTTCGATTTATTTGTTAAAATAAGCCTTGCAACACTTGCCACATTGTCTCCCTCCAACCTTGAAGATCCTTCTGCTAATCAGTCCTCAGATCGATTTCCTGGGCGTTCCAAGTGATCTGACCTGAAAACAGCTGTGTTTGAGGAACAAGGAAAGCCTAGGGTTCCTCTACTCTTCTCTGCCATTTGAACTCCTCTAATGTCCCACAAATCAGTGAAACATCATTCTTTTTTTTTTTTCTCTTAATACATTCTTCTTTTTTTTTTAGGTTGGAAAATTTCTATTAGTCTATCCTTTAAATTCATTCACTCTTCTGTCATCTCCAGTCTGCCAATAAGCCCTTCCAATGAAATTTTTATTTAGATAATCTACTTTTCAGTTCTAGAATTTCCATTTAGTTTTTTTATAGTTTCTATTTTTCTGTGAGACTTTCTATTGGTTTATTCATTAAATCATGTTTTTCTTTGTATCTTTGAGCAGAGTTAAAATCGCTGCTTTAAAATCTTTGTCTGCTAATTATAACATCTGGATAACCTTGAAAGTTGTTCTCCAAGATTTCCTTTTCTCTTGAGTATGCATCACAGTTCCCTGTTTGTCCACATGTCCAATAATTTTGGATAATATTTTGGACATTGTAAACAAGAGTCTGGATTCTGTATGTTACACTGAAGAGTAATTTGTTTGTTTGTTCGTTTGTTTGTTTTAGAAGGTAGTTCATTTGGCCGAACTGAGATTCCAAAATTTGTTTCTCTCACATAGCTGCTAAAATCTCTGCCTAAAAACTCTGATGAGTTATTTTAGCTTTAGCTTGGCTCCCTGAAGTTTTCTGTATGTACGTTTGGGTAAGGGATCAGGCAGAGATTTTGGCAATTTATATGTAGAATTTGGGGCTTCCCTTCTGTGGGTCCTTCTATTTGGGAATATCTCTCTTGACTTTTGGCCATTGGCCAAAATGCTGTTCTCTGACTTTTCAACTAGTGAGTATAGATTTCTCTTCAATTTTCCTCCCCCTTGAAGAACTGACTAGACTCTACCATAAAAGCAGAAATTCAACCAATGCCATTTCTTTTCTTTTTTTCTTCTAAGAAGTGATTACTCCCTAATTTCTGCCTGCCATTGGTTACTCTTCAGTTCCTCTAGATAGCTGTTTTTATATTTTGCCCAGAGTTGAAAATGTCATTTGTTGGAGGTTGATCCAATATGAGCTAGTTCGCCATTACCAAAAGGCATTGTTATTTTTAGAAAGCTCTCTAGATAGTTAAGAACCATTGTACTAATCCTGGTGATGGAAGGAGTATTTAGGTAGTCTCCACCATCCTCATAAGTACCACTTGACTGTCTATTTTGGATGTCATGCTGCCAATAGCTGTCCTTAATTTGTGACCAACTATAATCTTTTACACAATTCAACATTCCTTCCTACTGAGCTCCTATAACCAGCTGGGGAACATATATTCTCTCGGAGTTTTCCTTGTCGAAGCAGGTGGGACCAGTATCAAGCTTCTGTCCTTTTTCACCATTAGTCAAATGCTATAGTTCACTAATAAATCCTAAAATTAGAATAAAAGGTTTTCTACAATGAGTGGTGTTTCTCTGCAGAACTGAAAAGAATAGATTGATTCAAGAATGTTATTAATTCAGAGCTAATTCTGACAATACCAGCCTAAGAATTCACTGTTTCATGTCCCCAAACACACAAATATTTACTTAGCACCTATTATTTATATTTGTACTTAGCAATGAATTACAAGGGGATACAAAAATAAATTTGAAGGGACTCTGCACTCTTGGAGCTCACAGAACACCAGGAGCGGATTTGTTCATGAATAGCCATAATATAAGATAAAAAGTGCTAAGATCCATAACAGAGAGTCTAACGGTATTCTCAGAACTGTTACCTGATTGCCTTGGTCCCTGAGGCATTACAAAGCGTTACAAACACTGTACAAAGTGTTACAAGAGCAAAGATTTTGATTATAGGTTATAGACAGTATGTTCTATTCAAAGACCTCAATGCAAATCCAGCTATTTAAACTTTGAACTTCTTTTCCCAGGATATCAAGTTTGTCTCTATAATTTCCTGTGAACAATTTTGCTTAAGAAAATGTGGTCATAATTTCACAGATATAGTTCTAGAAGAATTGCATGAAATCTGAGAGAAGATTTCTGCAACCGTGGATAGGTGTTTTGAAACTTTAAATTTTTCTTGTTTATATCAAGCAAAACAAGTACTTTAAATAACCACAATGCAAACATTTAGTCTGCAGTACTGAGACTTGTGTGTATCTTCACTGTGGACTACAAAGTGAATAAGATCATAGAATCTTCAAACCAGCTGTGAAATAGGGAGAACTTAATGAAATATTTGTAATGGTAATGAATCTTAGAATTTGAAGGACGCAAGGTCACTGGACTCATCCATCCAGTATCTAGTTTGTACATCCATTCAGTTCTTTTGGAGTACTTTTTTGAGTCATTTCAAATTGGTTGGCTGGGTTTTTCTAAATGGCTATAGAAAGGAGACCGTATGGATATAGAGATGGGCTGAATGCATAATCCATAACCTAGGAATGCTTATTCACACACTCTGAACATTACTGTCAACTCACCTTTATTCAAAGTATTCATTAAAATATACTTACCTAGCTATACATAGATGATGCTTATAAGTGCTCTCTGTGCCTGGTATATTTTTATGCGTTTTTTTTTTAAGTGTGTTTTTTTTTGAGAGAAAGAGAGAATGCGTGTGTGTGTGAGCATGAGTGAGGGAGGGGCAGAGAGAGAGTAAGAGAGAGAATCCCAAGCAGGCTCCATACCATCAGCACAGGGCCTGACTTGGGGCTCAAACCAAGAGATCATGACCTGAGCTGAAATTGAGAGCCAGACCCTTAACCAACTGAGCCATCCAGGTGCCCCTGTACCTAGAGTATTTTAACAGCATGTCAAAAATTATATATGCTTTTGGATAACAGCAATGCATTAAATTAAATTAAATTAAATTAAATTAAATTAAATTAGTACATAGAGACTGGATATATAAGGAAAATCATAAATGTTGCTTATAACATCATATTTAGCATTTATCATTGTTAACTTTGTTCCATAGAATTTAGTGGAATTTAAAATCATATACTTGGCCATGAAGAGGTGGTATTAAGAGCTCTGAACACTGGAGAATAAGTCAGCTGAGTTTTTCCAAATATCTTCTCCATTCATACTCCAAATGATTGCATTGTAATATAAGTATATACAGGAGTACATAGAGAATAGCGTAAGTATGTGTGGGGATGGAGGAAGAGATTTTGAGACTGCACTGGATACGATAGCACTGGTATAATTTAAATCCAATCCTGTTACTTGCTCTAATTTGCTAAAGAAAAAAAATTAAGGCATTCCTTGGAAGAAACAACTTAGCCAATGTATAATAATTCTTTAGGTTAGCAGGAATAAATGAAAGATTTTGTTTTATAAGGAACCATATTTCTAAATGGGTATGGGAGAAAAATATCATCAAATATCCACACTTCATTATTAATTCATCTATCCTTTTAATTTAATGTCTCACTATTTTTTTTTCTAATAATAGTGTTACAGATGCTTACCACTTGTTAATTGTGACAACGAGATGGCAACTTAGGCCACTTCTCCCCTACAGTTTCATTTTTAATCTCCATTTAAGTGGTTTACCTTCTAGCATGACCAGAGACAAAAGGAACCAATCTGGATTTGCACTGTGTGTATATACATGTGTGTGTTTTGCACATCCAGGCTTGAAGATACCATTTAGAGTTACACAGATTTATTATCCAAAGGGGTATCTAATTAAATAAAGAAGGGAGCATATGTTAGCTGCGTTGACTTCAGGATCTGTTCCTTTGTATAAAAGGGCTCTCGCATGCCTTCCTCCTCAATTCTGAAAGCACACGGTTCCTTATTCCCTTCACCATGAATAAGGCCGACATTTGACAGCTTCACAAGGCTGACAGGGTTACCCAACAGCCCACCCTCCCTATTCTCAATCCAATTAGACCTCTAATCCTCTAGATGAAAGGCCCAACTGCTCACGTTCCTCATGACAACGACAGCTATTGATTATTTGTCACTGCAGCTAACACCTTCCCTGTCGAGGCTGCTCTGACAGAAGCAAACCTACCAAATTAGACAGCACTTTATCTGCCCTGGAGGCCAAATGGCACAACAAGTAAAGGCTAATAAATGGTATAAAAATGAACAAATCATAACATTATGACAGGCTGATCGTTGCCAGCAGCCTCCCAGCTCAAGTTTGATGTTCTGTTAGACTTGCTCCTTCTCTTTCCCCTCTGCTCTAGCTCCAACTTTGACTGAATTAAAGGCCAGAACAATTAAGGCATTTGACCAGCAAAGATAAGCCAATTGAAGTATCACCAAGGGACATAAATGTCAATAACTGACTGCCATTTGTCAATACAAACATTCTGGAGATGCAAATGCTCAGGCCTCTGCTCTCCACTAGCCTGCACTGACTCGCTTTCCAACGAGAGTCAGCTCAAATGGCCAGTCTGTGGCTATTTAACCAGAAGGGGGAAAAAAAAAGAAAAGAAAAAGAAAAATACAGTCCCAAGTGAGGAAGGATTCTATGAAGAACAAGCAGGAGTCATTGGGTAGGGGTGGAGAGTTGCATGAGAAAAAGAGAGATAGCAAAGCAGAGCTATTCTTCCTTAAAAATACATCTAATATTAGAATATCATCATATGTTTTTAGGCAAGAATACATGCAGAATGTGAGAAGTGCTAGACCACCTGGGAGAATTAATAAAGCTGTAACTTCAGAAGTAGACTCATTAATTTAATAAATATATATTTTTTTATTAATTTTTTTTTAATTTGAGAGAGAGAGCGTGAGCAGGGGAGAGGGAGAGGGGCAGAGGGAGAGAGAGGCAGAATCTTAAGCAGACTCCACACTAAGTGTGGAGTCTGATGTGGGGCTTCATTCCATGACCCTGGGATCATGACCTGAGCTGAAATCAAGAGTCAGATGCTCAACTGACTGAGCTACCCAGGCACCTCAATTTAATGAATATTTTTTGAGCACCAACTGTGCACCAGGCACTGTTCTAAGCAATGGGGAGAAATATTGGGGGGAAGGACCCCCAAATCCCTGACTTTATGAAGTTTACATTGTAGTGGGGTAAAAGACAATAAGCAAGGCAAACAAGTAAAACATAAAGTATTTTGGATGGTGTTAAGTGCTAAGGAAAAAAAGAAAGTAGAGTAGGGGAAATAAAATGTGTGAAATGAGGAACTATCAGGAGAGCCAGGGAAGGCTTCACTGCAACAATAACTTTTAAGTAAGAACTGAGGAAAGTGAGGGAGTTCAACACAGAGATAGCTAATGGAACAGTATTCCTAGCAAAGGGAAAAGCAAATGCAAAATAACCTTGAGGCAAGACCATTCTTTTCCTTTTAGAGGAACAGCACAGAGGCTAGAGCAGGCTTATACTGGGAAAACAAGGGTAAGATTAAAGATAAGGTCATATAGGTAACTGGAGATTTAAAACATATGGGGTTTTATAAGGCATAGGAAGTGCTTGGGCTTTTACTCTGAGATAAAGAAAAAAAACAACCCTTAGAGGGTGTGGCGCGGAGAGTGACATGATCTGACTCGAGTTTAAAAGGCTCATGCTAGCTGATGTCATGAGCACAGACTTCAGGGGGCAAGAGTAGAAGCCAGAAGGCCAGTTTGGAGGCCACTGCAATAATCCAAACAAGGCTCCCACATGAATCCAAGATGCTGGTTGTTATGACCAGGGTAGTAGCAAAGGGGGGTGTTGAGAAATGAGTATGTAGAGTTGACAAGACTTGCTGATGGACATCAGTCTCACACGAGACAACAGGACTTTGAATAAAAATGGGTGCCCGATACGTGTTAGTTAAACCGAATTCTCCACCTGGCAGTTCAATGTAAAATCCTATGCTTTGAAGCAAGGGAACTGTGTCAAGTCAAAATTTTAAAAACCAGTGTAAGCAAAGACTTCGGAATCAGACAGATCTATGTATTGCCTTCTTCTTCTGACACTTAATGAAAAATTACTCAAGCTCTTTGAGTCTTGGTTTCTTCATCTAGATGATCTGGTATTCTATTATTCTCAGCTGGGTGAGAAAAAGGAGTAGAGATGTAAGATAGAGGAGGTTAAGTTAAAAACAACAATATCTTAGTCCTGAATTAGAATAGGAAGTGACAAAATGACATTTTTATTAAAAAATGATTCCAAGCAGTGACCACAGTAAAGACTTAGAAACAATCACCAACCCTGTAAAAGTGAGCATCCCTAGACTCTAGACTGTGGCCTCCAAATACTTTTTCCTGCTATCAAGCACCATGGGTCCTTGGAGGAAAGGTGGATGCCAGGTCTGGAGTAAAAAATACAGAAGTTATGAAACTAATGTAACACTGTATGTTAACTATACTGGAATTGAAAAACTTAATAAAAATGCTGAAGTGAACCTGGAGTATTTAGTCACAGCAGAGAGCAAGGAAGGTATCAAATAATAGGATCATGTCAAAAGGATCCAGGAACCAACTTGAAGGACTTCTCACAACCAAAGATGGAGTAATTTGAATATCAATTAGGAATAATAATGTCAATGAACGGACACAGTAAATATAAAGTGATAGCAAAAATCCTATGCCTTGTTCATAATGATACCAATAAGGAAAAAAGGAAAATATTAATTGGTCATCATGGGAGGACACAGGAAACCAACTCCTTAATTTGAAAACTGGTAAATAAAAAGAAAGAATTAAGGATTAATTTTCCTTTTCTGTATCTGTGAGTAATCGAATAGTAGATAAGTGGAAATTTCTCTTTAATCAATTATTCCAGTAAATAATTGTAGAAGGGATGGCAGACTTCGAATATTACTATTTTGCAACTCCCAATAACAAACTGGCTTTAGGCCCTGGATGGCAATAACTTTGAACGTAAAAAAAAAAAAAGGAGACAATGGAACATTACGTATCTTCTGATGAGAAATATAGCAAACCAATGAAGTAGTTTAGCCAAAAAAAAAAAAAAAAAAAAAAAAAAAAAAAAAAAAGGACCCTGAATCAGATCAAGTCTATAGATCCAATAACTAACTTACAGGAAATTACAGAAGACAGAGAAACAAGTTAATTATACTCAGAGAGAGAATCAACGTAATTTATAGACTGAGACCGTTAGTTTGGACTGAGACAGCAAATTGGTTCAGCAGTTAAGCCACAATTACAAAAAATTGCAAGAAAAAAAGAGAGATGGGGGAGGAATCTATAGATTTTAAAAGGCTTAAAAGACATAAACCAATGTCATATATAGCCCTTATCTGGATCCTGATTCCTGATTCAAACAAATGTAAATAACCAAACAAAAACATTAAGGAGGCAATTTATAATTTGAACATTGATGGGCTATTTTATGAGATCATATTAAGTAATTCTTGTAAATTTTTACAATAAGTTACAATTGCTATATTTTAAAGGAGTCATCTTCTTTTTCTTTTTCTTTCTTTCTAAAGGTTTTATTTTTAAGTAATCTCTGCATCCATTGTGGGGCTCCAACTCACAACCCAGAGATCAAAAGTTGCATGCTCTACCGACTGAGCCAGCCAGGCGTTCCACGAGTCATTTTTTTTTTTTTAAGAAATAAATATTGATGTGATGGTATAATATCTGGGATTTCCTTCAACATGGGAAGGAGAGAAGTTCTCCCTAATAAAATGTTTAAAAAGATATGAGGCTTTAAAAAAATCTAGTGTCAGATTCATTGGCTTCTCTTCTTTTCATAACTCTAATCCAACAGGAAGTTCAAAATACCTTTAAAATTGGACCCTATCTTACCACCACCACCACCACCACCACTCTGGTCCAACCCAACAGTGTCTCTCAGCTTCCTAATTAGTCTCCCTCCTTCTGCCCTCACCCTTTTGACAGTCTCTCAGCATGGCAGTTAAAATGAGCCTTTCGAAATATAAACCAGATCATATTTTCTGTGCTTAAACCCTTCAACAACCTTGTCCTCTTGTGCACAGTAAAAGCTGAATCGTTCAAAATCCTGTATGCCCTACACGATCTCTGATCTCATCCTCACCCCAGAGTTACAGGGGCCTTCCTGCTGACTGTTCCTTGTAAATACCATGCATGCTCCCGTCTCAGAGTCTTTGCACTTGGCATTCTGTCACCCTGCAAGCTTTGTTCTCTCATTGCCTTTAGGTCAAATGTTAAATGTTAGCTCAGTTTTACTTCTTTAAGTGAGACTTATCAGGATCACTCTATAATGTGCAACCCCTCGGCTCCCCATCTCTTTCACCTGCTTTATTTTTTCCACAGCGTGTATCCTCATCTGACATAATACTATATATATTTTATAATCTTTTTCATTTGTTGGCTTGTGTTCTACCAAAATGTAAGCTCTGTGAAGGCAGGGATTTTTGTTTCATTTTGTCATTGCTATATCCCAAACATAGGACAGTGCCTTAGGATTTGTAGGTACTCCATAAATAAGTATCGGTTGACTAAATGAATTTTTTGATTTTCAGACCAGTGCTCTTTACAACTATACTTCTCAATTAAGTTTGAAGGGTGAAGGGTGGGGTAACATCCCACATTTGTGATTGACAAAACCAAGTGATTTGACCATTCCCTTATTTAAAGGCATTCGGAAGGAGATGTCCGTATTTGCTAAAAAATAGAAAGAACACGCAGGTAGGTTAAGTGTTAGGCTGTCCTGTCAACCACTGTCAACAGTGTTGACAACAGTGTTGACTCTGTCAACAGAGTTGGTATATCTGGCTTTTTTGTAGGCTCGAGCTGCAGGGCAGTGCCACAGGAGGTGGCCTATGGTCATTGATTTAGATAGTAGTTACCAAGCTCTGTAAGTGTCCGAAGGACACAGTGGCCAACACTACAGAGTGCCTACCTAACATCTATGGCCATCTACTTCTGGGCTAACAGAACCCTGATTGTTGTTGATCTTCCTTTAAGTGATTAGGTCCTTCAGGGAAGGCTGGGCTGTCGCCAAATCCAGTGGCTTTGACTGATCTGAACAATCATGGTGGTTTCATTTTTGCCAAGAGAGTGAATTAGGTCTGGGAGTCCAAGAGACGGAAAGAAAGTCTGCCACAGAGCTTCTAGGAAGGTTTTTCTTGCTATTCAAAAGGTAAAAAAGATAAGGGTATCCAATTTTCTGTTTCCAGATACTGTGGTCTGCATGCTATCCTTCCCCCAGCTTGGGACTTACCTTGACCCTAATTAAGGAAAGATTTAAGTCTAGCTTGTTACGGAGATCAGTGAGGGTTAAGTCGACCTGGATGCCTTCAGGTTGTGATCCAGACAGTGTAACTCAGTTTTCTGCCTTGCTCCTATAATCTAGTCTCAGTCTTGTACCTTAATGTCTAGCAAATTGATGCCTATTTATCCATCCATCCATCCATTCATCTCTCCACTCAACAGTATAATGGTCTTAGGCATTGAGGCCCTAATTCTGTTCTTTCAGTGCTAACTTAAAAACCCACCTAGTATCCAAATTTCTTCCAGCTTGTCTTTTGTGATTCTCCCACGGAATGGTGTCCTGTCATTCCTTACCTGCTCTTTCAACTTTGTGGCTGAGGTCTCACTGACAGATTACCTCCTTCCCTCATCCCCACAACTCAGCATGTTTTGTACTCCAGGTTGCCTTTAGCTCCAGTGGCTGGGATACCGCCCATGATTTCTGGCTGGGCTTTCTTTCATTTTCTGCCCATCGTAGGGGTGTTCTCAGCCCCAGGCACTCCAAGTCTAGCTTGTCCACTGTCACCTGCATTATAAGTTCCACTTCTGATGGACCGTACATAAAATTCCACGCTTTTCACTCCAGGAGGTTGTTTTAAAATATTATATAGAGGGGCACCTGGGTGGCTCACTTGGTTAAATGCCTGACTCTTTGATTTCAGCTCAGGTCATGATCTCACAGTTTGTGAGATCGAACCCCACATCGGACTCTGTGCTGACAGTGTGGAGCCTGCTTGGGATTCTCTTTCTCTCCCCGCCTCTCTACCCTTCCCCCACTCGCTCTCTCTCCCAAAATAAATACATAAAATTACAAAATATATTATATAGAAATATTTTTCATTACTCTTTACAGCTGCATAGCATTACATTGTGTGGTCCTCCTCTTTTTTCCCTTCATGCGTTCTCTATTACAAATAACGCTGCAATTAAATAGCCTTGTGCAGACATCACTTCTTATTTTTACTGGTGTATTTTTCTAGAAGTGGAAATGTTGGGTCAAAGGTAAGTGCATACTCTAGTTACTTTTGCTGGATATTGTTACCTTTCCCTTCACAGAGGTTGTACTGTTTTGTTCCCTCCAGGAACAGCTTTCATCAGAGTACTCTGTCAAACTTTTCCACTTTTGCCAACCTGACACATGAAAAACACCTCATTATAATTTTAACTTGCGTTTCCCTTAGGATGAACAACGTTGAGCATCTTTTCACATATGTAAGGGCTACTCAAACTCTTTTTCTTGTGAACTATCTATACATATCTCTTGCTCATTTTTTATAGAGTCATTGGTCTTTTTTCCCCATTGTATATATGAGGGATATTAACCCTCTGTTAGTGACATAACTTGCAAATATTGTTTCCCGGTTTGTCTTTCTCCTTTTTCTTTGCTTATGATATTTTCTGGGAGAGAAAAGTCTTTCTTATTTCTATGTGGCCATATTTATTCATCCTTTCCTATCACTTCTGTGTTTTGATTTACAGATAGAAGCTTTGCCCTGCTCTTAGATTATGCACTGTAAATCTTCATGGTATATTTAATTTCGTAATACGTATACACATTACCATTCAATGAAATAACAATTTAAAGCATGCACCTCTGTGCACATATACATGTACACACACAAACTCCCACAGATTGTATTAGTTTACAATCTGCACAACATTGAAAATGACCAGTTACATACAGAGTTAGAAATTTACAGTCAGTACTTCAAAGTATAGTCTGAATTTTCCTCCAATTCCTAACAAATGCTTTGCAAAGAATCAATCTGATAAATGACAGAGATTGAAAGGGTTTGAAAAAGAAATTTTACAAAATACAATGTCTTCTGAAATCTAAAATTGTTTGAGATAAATGGAGTATACTCAATTATACTCAATAAATTTCTTAAAAATGAGTTTTATTGGTGAAATGTTAACTTTATGATGATTCAGAATCTGAAAGACTTTAAATATTTAGACACAAGTTGAATTTAAATATTTCAAGATATATAATGCAACACGATACAGATTAAACACTCAAACTGTATTTGTTGAACAAATGAATGAGTGAATTATTCATCAGAATTGGAATGGCGAACAAGTAGACTCTGATAGAGTAAATAAAATTTTTCAAGAAGCCTAATTACCACAGATGACACAATTTAGACAAGTAGAAAGAAAGAATACAACAAGCCTTTACACTGAAGTTAATTTTAGTAGTAGTGTTCCAGTGATTAAGCTTTTCCGCACACAGGATCTATTTTGATATCAAAGATTAGGATGAGACTTCTGGTGACTCATTTGGAGCAGAAATGGCAACTATACTGAATGACAGACTCAAGAATCAAGAGGACCTCAACAAATTGTATGATGAACCCAATTCAATTCATCAGCCATTAACTGAGTATGTATTAAGTACAAGGCACTGGTAATAAAAAATATGACTATCACACTCTTGCTGATATGAAGATGTGCATTGTTGGTGAGGAAATAAAATGTGTAAACAAATAAATATCTTTCGGTGGGATAGGTGACATAACAGGGGGGTGAGTATACAAGGTACTGGAGGAACAGAGAAAGGAATGGTAAACTCTACCTAAATAAGTCTGGGAAGTTCCAAGGAATGATTAAATATGGATACAATAAAATGCTACATTTGGGTCCAAAAACCACAGGATTAGTTTATGCAATAGTAAGCATAAAGCAAAGTTAGAGATTTTGAAACATCGACTGCATTTGGTTGTTAAAATGTCAATGATGAAAATCATGGCATACTCTGTGCTCATCAGACTGGCATTGTATTCTATTCTAGGTGTCTTATTTTCAGGGGGATTTAGGCACTTGTGTGCATATATGGTAAAAGGGATCAGGATGGGAAGGAGACTTGAGGGCATATATGAAGAAGGACTAAAGGAATGGATAATAGTAAGTCTGCAGAAAATTATTTGGGCCAGGATGATTATTTCATTAATATATAAGTCAGATCAGGTCACTCCTTTCCCCAAAACCCTCCAATGCCTCCTCATCTCATCCAGAGTGAAAACATATTCCTGACAATGGCCCAAAGGCCCTGTAAGATCTGGCTACCATTTCTCCATGTCCTCATTACCTACTGCTTTCCCACCTAGCTCACTCATTATAACCATGCTAGCCCCCATGGTATTCCTTAAACATCCCAGGCATATTCCTGTTTTAAGGCTTCGTTCCTTCTGCCAGGAACAAAAGAAAGTTCCCTCAGCCATTCACATGGCTAACTTCCTCACCTCCTTCAAGTCTGGTTTCAAATGTTACCACGTTAATGATAACCATTTTGATTACCTTACTTAGATTTACACCCTACTCTCCCCAGTCACCTCCTCCTTGGCTTTCCTGATCCCCCTTACTTTGGCATTTTGGTTATATATCTGTTATCATATTAGTAAGTGATTATTTGGACTTTGTAAAAGCTTAACAGTCAAATGAGGTATAAAGAGCCCTATAATTGGTTATAGGGAAAATGCTGTGCCCAGGGGCTGACAATATTCATACTGTAGGAATAACAGACCCCCTGATTCCCTCTCATTCTCTTCTGAACAGTAAAATATAAGAAGGAAAAAAACAAAAAGAGAAAATTATATGAGCAAATATAATCCTATGGCATAAGGAGACAATTATCAAATTAATGCTCAAATTTTCTTTGGAATTGATGTTATATAGAAAATTAATTTTTAAAAGTTTAAATGAAAGTAAATGGATCTGAAGTTCCTTTTTATCAGCTGTAAAAATATTCACTGGCCCTGTGCCCAGAGTTTAAAAGAAATCAGCATGAGTCTAATGAAAAACAAGCTGTAGGTCTCAGGGAAATTCAATATATACTCTTTCTTTTCCTTTTAGTTTTTGATTGGTTTCCATGGGAATCTAGGCTTGTGGGGATCTCTAATCTATTCATAGAAAGCAGATGCTTGCATTTTCATGACTTAGTAAAACTGGGGGTCAGTGAAGAGATAAAGATGATTAGAAAATGACCATGGTTGTAGGAGACAGGAACATGTTCAAAACAAAATTCGGCAAGCCACATAGATTTAAAATACAATCTGCAAGGCTGCCCTGCTGTGTTTGAGGGGTGTCATAACATCGAGGGAAAATGCTGCCCTGAAAAGTGGAAGTTCTGGGTTAAATTCTGAATCTGGCCCATGAGAGGGAAAACCTTAGGCACTTCTTTGGGGGTTTGACTGGGAAACTAGATTTGGAAATGACTCTAGGTCAGAAGAACCAGAAGTCTGAGAAAGTAAGCTTCAGAAAAGTACGTAAGTTATCTTCCCATGGAACATTATCAGGAACACGAAGCTGGGAATCAGAAAAACAAAGTAATTCCTGACTCTACAAGTATCAGAGTGAACTAGAAGAATTCAATCAAACTATACCTCAGTTTACTTATATAGAAAAATAGAGGGGTGCCTGGGTGGCTCAGTCAGTTGAGCGTCTGACTCTTGATATTGGCTCAGGTCACGATCTCGTGGTTTGTGAGTTTAAGACCTGCATCGGGCTCTGTGCTGAGCGTGGAGCCTGCTCGGAATTCTTTCTCTGCCAATCCCTCTTTGCGTGCATGCTTTCTCTCTCAAAATAAATTTTTAAAAAACTTAAAAAAAAGAAAAATAGATAATATTTAACTATTCTGACTGCTATAAAGCCACCATGAAACTAAATGAATTTTTTTTCTCATTAGAATTATGTTAGAAAAATTCAAAGTAGTGATTTCAATCAAGATTTGTTGATGTGCTGTTCCTTATGACTACAAATATCATCCATGCAAGGAGACGTACATTAAGGATAGTCAAAGTATTAAAGGACAGATAGGTTTTAATTTCAGTTCTCAGATTTGTTTAAAAGCAGACCAACTCTGAATTTGCTTGGAATGCTCTTGAGTGTATGATCCTAAATATCTAAAATCAGTTTCTAAACTGGAACACCAGAAGGCAGGTTCAGAGATAGTGTCTAAATACTCCGAGGAAGATGAGCTTGAAGTGTGTTTGGAAACCTCAGAAGTTGGAATATACTGAAGCAAAGATTCTTCAGACTGGGACTTTCTGCCTGCCTGGAAAAGGCCACCTAGCTAGGGGTGAAGTCAAATGGGGTAAACTACGAGAGTTGCCTAACATCACTCATCTCAGCCCAAAGATCTTGAGAGAGCATTAAGATTCCAGAATATAAGGGCTTCATACACTCAGACTTACTACATTCCTAAGTAATGCGGGCATCACAGATGTCTTTTGGTGCCTTCTTCCAGAAGCATCCCAATGGCCAAAACCTCATTTGCTTACTCTTCAGGTATCTACTGACTACATAATGTGTGGTAGAGTGGGCACTTAGTAAATTATGTTAAGATGAGCTAATGAGTGAATACAACTACAGAGAAGCATCCAGGTCATTTCGATACATGTTCAAATTTGAGAACCACTGGGTTAGAGTCTAGATACAGGGCTTTCATAGAGCTTCTGAAGCTAAGGCTGGGGAAATGTGGCCAGAGTGCTTCAAAGTTTATATCAGGAACTATTCTTGATTCCATTCTTCTTTATCCCACATAATATATGCTATAAATAATACATACTGTAAATAACACTCATCAAGTTCTGGACATCTTTCCATTTTCAAAAATAATTTTTAAATCGAGGCAGAACATATAAACAATAAAGTAGATAAATCTTAAGTATACAGACTGAGAACTTTTTATGTAATGAACACACAGATCAAGATATAGATCATTTCCAGTATCCCTGGAAGCTTCCTTTATGCCCCTTTTCAGTCAATATCTATATCTTGGGTAACCATGAATCTGATTTGAATCACCACAAAGTATTGCCTGTTCTTAAAATTCATAAAAATACATGACTTCTTTCACTCAACATGATATCTGTGAAATTTATTCACATGGTGCAATGTATCAGTAGTTCATTATTTTTGTTGTGTAGTACTCCATTGTAGGAATACGTCAGTTTATTTACCCATTCGTCTGTTGCTAGGCATTTGGGAGGTTTGTACTACTAAGAATGTTTGCTACTGTATATAAAACTGTCACATACATTCTCATACATGCCTTCTCGTAGAATGAGGTGCTTATTTCTCTTTGGTATTACTGGGATTGGAACGTGAATTGCGGTGATTGTGTGTGTGTGTGTGTGTGTGTGTGTGTGTGTGTGTTCAGGTTTATCAAACCATTTTCTAGGGTAGATTAATCAATTTGCATTCTCACTAAAAATGTTTGTGAGTTCCACCTGTTCCATATCCTCTTCACCAACTGGTATTATCAGACTGTTTCATTTTAGACATTCAATGATTGTGTAGTATCTCACAGTGGCTCTAATTTGCGCTTATCTAATTAGTAATGATGTTGGACACCTTTTCACGTGTCTTTCAGAATCTGCATATAATCTTTTGTGAACAGAGCTACGTGTTTCAACATATACCTCAAAATCATTAGCATAAATGTTAAAAGAGCAAGTTGGGGAATGACACATATCATATAATACCACTTATATAAAGATTTTAAACATGTGAAATGATATTGATTATGGGTATATCCCTATAAAGAAAAGGTAGAAAAATATGCATGGGGATTGAAACCACCAAAATTAAGATAGACCAAGGAGACATGAAAAGAGGGGAATGGGATTTGGGTGGATAAACAGAAAACCTCAAGTGAATCTATAATGTTTTATTTCATTAAAGAAAATCTGGAGCAAAACCAAAAAATATTCAGTTTTATCTCTTCTGGGTATTAGGTTACCTGAGTATTTTAATATGATTCTCTATTCTTATCTGTAAGTTTAAAATAATTAATTTGGGGCACCTGGGTGGCTCAGTCAGTTAACCATCCGACTTCGGCTTAGGTCACGATCTTGTGGTTCGTGAGTTCAAGGCCTGCATCGGGACTCTGTGCTGATAGCGCAGAGCTTGGAGCCTGCTTCAGATTCTGTGTCTCCCTCTCTCATTCTCTCTTCCCCTCCCCTCCCCCTCCTTCTCTCAAAAGTAAAATACATTAAAAAATTTTTTAAATAATTAATTTACACATTGGGGTACATGTATCCCTTTGAATTAGTATTTTTTTATTCTTTGGGTAAATACCTAGTAGTGCAATTGCTGGGTCATAGGGTAGTTCTAACTTTTTGAAGAACCTCCACACTGTTCTCCAGAGTGGCTGTACCAGTTTGCATTCCCACCAACAGTGGAAGAGGGTTCTCCTTTCTCCACATCCTTGCCAACATCTGTTTTTCTTGTGTTGTCAATTTTAGCTATTTTGACAGGTGTGAGGTGATAACTCACTGTAATTTTGATTTGCATTTCCCTGATGATGAGTGATGTTGAGCATTTTTTCATGAGTCTGTTGGCACCTTGAAGTTTATAACAGCATTATCTATAACAGTCAAACTATGGAAACAGCCCAAATATCCACTGACTGATGAATGGATAAAGAAGATATCACGAAAAAAAAAAAAAAGAAAAAAATATATATATAATGGAATATTACTCAGCCATAATATATGATGGTTACAGTCATAATATATAACTGATGGTTCCCAGAGGGAGGTGGGTGGGGGGATGGGTGAAATAGGTATGGGGATTAAGGAGTGCACTTGTGATGAGCACCAGGTGATGTATGGAAGTGTTGAATCACTATATTGTACACCTGAAACTAGTATTACACTGTATGTCAACTATACTGTAATTTAAATAAAAACTTTTAAAAAGTAGCTTAAAAATAAGACAAAAAACATTCAGGTATATGCAAAGGCAAAGAGAATGATGAGTAATTTGTTAAAAAAGAGAATTGAAAGGAGAATTGACCCGATTTCTTCGTCCAATAACAGATTGGGACTAGAAGATCCTGAAGGACCTTTTTATCTCTGACATCTACTGATTCCTAAAGAGTACTATGAAGTTTATACCTATATTGCAGTATGACCAATAGCGATAATGTTGATAACCTACAGTCTTAGTATATTTCTCTACCAACCAAAATGCTTTCTATCTAAGAACACATCATTCCTATAAAGCAGACAGGGAGAAGTATATTATCCCATTTTATAGATGAAGAAATTGAGGCATACCAGAGTGATATTTGATGGGAAGTTAAGCTCACAGAGTCTTGTAAAATACCACTAACAAAATTATATGGGGCTGGGGTGGATAATGAAAAGGAATAAACACAATAACCAGTTTAAATTTCAACAGTTTTGAAGACCATACCATTCATAATAAATTTATCTGGCATTCGAATTTATTGATTCATTCCTTCATTCATAAATTCATTAAACAAACATTAACTGAATCTTTTTTAAATGGCAGGAATTGTGTTAAGACAGGAACTAACAGCACTAGTTGGGTGAAAATAGGTAAGTGAAATTTATGATGATCGGTGGTAGGCATGGAGTTAAGCAGAAGTATGTATATGTATGTGTATGAACACGCACACACAGGGATACGGAGTTCCAGGAGACTGGGAGATGGACTGTTTTGTGTGTTTGTGTATTAAATGAGTGTGTATAAAGTAAGGGAATCTAATATCTTAATATTGTTACTTGGTATTAAGTTTTCCTGAAAAGTTTCAGAGGTATTCTACTCTTCTCCTTTAATTATTTTAAGTCATTAACCTGGAAACAGCCTATCTTGAAAACAGAAAATTAATATTCAGTTTTCAAGGATGAATTGAGAATTACGTGGTGAATTAAAAAAACACACATATACGTACACAACACAACCACAGTGTGAAGCTTCTTTAGTTTTTGTGTTTAACATGATATATTTTTCAGTGGGTAGTCTTAATCTCCTCGAAACAAAACTAATAACCTCCTGGAAGATTAAAAATGCATAACTATTAACATTTAATAAGATTGCCAAGACTTTTTTTATCCTTATTAACAAACAAATGTATCTGTGGAAGTGAGAGAAATAGCAGATTCCCTGGAGGAAAACATTTCTAACAATTAGGTATCTTTTGTGAGAAACCCAGAAAAGGTATGACTGATTGCCTTCTTGGATTAAACTGAGGGTACAAATGAAAAATAAATTAGGTACAGATGTTCAGTATATTGAGATTAATTTTATTCTTGTGGGTACCATTTTCTTAGCTGCTTGGACAAACAGCAATTTGTTTCCAGAGAAGTGAGTATGTGTCAAAGTAAGTAAGCCAATCAGCACGGTTCAATAAGTTTTTCCCACATATGTGTTCTGAAACCGGATAAATGTTTCTAATAAACAAAATGTCTGGCATTTGTATTAATAATGACTTTCTATATAAGTAATCCAAAGTATATTCATTCATTCGGCCAAGACAGGTCAGACACTGTGTTAGGTTCTAGGGGATTCAAAAATAAAGAAAACAAAGTTCTTGCCTGGAGATCCAGTCCAGTGGGAAAGAGACAAGTGAGCAATTATTACAGTACAAGATAATGGGGCTCTAACGGAGACATGAACAACATGCTATGGGAACAAGAGTTTTTCCTACTAATCAACCTAATGAAAGATACATAATTGGGTCACTATCACAAAAAAAGCAAAAAGATAGTAAATAACATATGAGAATGGTTGATCTTCAGGTCAGTAGTAATAAATGACTATTTACATGGTATGGCTGTTGATACTTTATAAAATGCTTAGATATAAAAGGTAGATACCTTTATATCTATATCTAAGGCTTTATATCTAAGGCCAGCTTTAATTATCACTTGGTATCTTTGTTAACGATCTTTGTAGACAACTTATGAGCAGGAATCATGTCTTTCATCTTTGTATTCCAAAGCCTTAGCACAGCACCTGTTACACAGTAACAGTTTGAATATATTTTGAATGAATGCATTCATGCACATATACATGAATACTGATGATTATGCAAATAGCACACTTCTGAGTTCACAGATAACAGAACCGAATGGGATAGACAAGCCTTGAGAAGAATATTTGATATCTGATAGATCAGAGAGGGTGACTAAACAAAGACAAATGAAGTTTAATAGGTATCAGTATGGAGAGTACTTTTTCACCAAGACATACGTGATTCATTTTTTTATATTCTCTCTAGGTGCATAATCATGACTACATAGTAGACATTTGGCAACTATGGAATGGATGAACAGTTCTACCTCCACAATATATCTCTTAGACCAAACTCCTCCTCTCTTATTGGCCTGAACTGTAATAACTTTCTATGTACCTCCTCTCTCTTCTTCTTCCAAAAGAGCTTTAGTTGTCGTATTTGTCTCCCTAAAGTACTATTATGGTGTAACTTTTTAAATTTTCTAAGTAGCTCCCTCGTATTCAGGACCATTTATTTATTTATTTATTTATTTATTTATTTATTTATTTATTTATTTATTTATTTAGCTCCCTCGTATTCAGGACCATTTATTTATTTATTTATTTATTTATTTATTTATTTATTTATTTATTTATTTATTTATTTATTTATTTATTTATTTATTTATTTATTTATTTATTTATTTATTTATTGAGAGAGGGAGAGAGAGGACGTGAGCAGGGGAAGAGCAGAGAGAGAGAGAGAGGGAGACAGAGAATCCCAAGTGGGCTTCATGCTGTCAGTGCAGAGCCTGACGTGGGGCTTGCTCCTGTGAACCATGAGATCATGACCTGAGCCAAAATCAAGAGTTGGATGTTCAACTGACTGAGCCACCCAGGTGCCCTAGGACTCTTTATTTAAAAAACCATAATTAAAAACAAAACAAAAAAAGGATTGGAGGTACACAGTATAAAAGCCTGGCACTGGAACACAGCAGACACTAATTGGCTAAAAATTAATGAGCTAGGTCGTCCTGGGACAATTAGTTATTCATATGTTTTAAAATGAGAATAGATCCCTATACAAAAACCAACTTGTTATGTACTAAAGACTTACACAGGAAAGAAAACATAGGACAGTTTTAAAACAATCTCTGCTTAGCTCTTTGGTCTCCCAGCTGCTGTTTACTGCTGGGTTTCTTTGAGCCTCGCCCAGCACAAGCACAGATTAGGAATCTGCTAACAATTAGCAAAAAATCTGTACCCAGATTTTCAAGTTCTTTCTCTGCGGTTCCCTCCTCTCCAGGATTTTGCCCTTTCACCTTCCAGCAACTGCTAACTCCAGACTCTACCTGTGGTTTCTCAGCCTCATAAGATAATCACTTCCTGCTAGGGTTGTATTCTTTTGTGTCCTACTTTGGAAGATGCCTTGAAGGAGATAAATGTGGTGTTCATTTCCCATGATTCTCTTCTCCGAATGATTGTAATTTCTTAGATCCTGCTTATGCTGACTGCTCACAATGCCTTCAAACTATGTACATATATTTTGTTCAGTTTTTATAAATGTTTTTGGTGGATAGGTTATTCTAAAATAAGTGGTCATGGCAAGAACTGATGCCTAGTCATGAGAGTCTCTTACTGATTGTTCATTTTTCTGATTTCTTCTATCTTTAACCATTCCATCAATGGTTAGTTTACATGGTATTTCTAATGATACCAATATCGGTTTCTGAGGGAATAAATCTGTTTATCATTTCTTCTGACTCTCATTCATGGTAGATTCTTTCCTCAAATGTTTGGTGATCTTTCACTGTGAGATCTTGTTTGGTCTATGCAATATGGGAGAATCCTGGTTTGGGGTGAAGATGTTTGCTCTAAAGAAAATTTGTGCTTGTATCTGCTCAGAGGCAGGGTGTCCCAGGTGTGACCTGGGTCATGTCATCTCCAACTATTCTTTGAAAATTATTTCTAGATCCTTCACATTCTTATTCCTGCCTGATCTATACTAGCTCTGATTTTGAAAAATAATGGTGCTTTTGCATAAAGCACAAAATCAAACACAAAACCCAGTTTTGATCTGGACAGAGCAGAATATTAAAGAATTATGACCACTCTTGTTCTGGAAATTCTACTAGTGTTAGTATAGCCTAAAGATACATTTCCGCTTTTGACAAATATGCAAAAACAAACCGCAACACAGAGAAAGGGGGAAAAGGAGGAAATGTATAATTATCAGAAACTGGCTATTTCTGAAATCAGCTATGTAAATTGTGACATGTAAATATAGTTCTATTTATTCTTTGATGCTGTAGAAAGTCACAATTTAAAAAATAAAGGAGTGGGGTGCCTGGCTGGCTCAGTTTGGCCTCCGACTCTTGATTTCAGCTCATGTCACGATCTCACAGTTGTGAAATTGAGCCCCACCTCTGGCTCCGCACTAGGCATGGAGCCCGCTTAAGATTCTCTCTTCCTGTCCCTCTGCCTCTCCCCCGTGCTCGCTCTTTCCCTCTCTCTGTCAAAATAAACAAACAAAGAAAAAATAAAGGAGAAACAAAAAGCAAAAGAAAACAATGCACTGTACCTTGTGAAGACTTATAACTAACCCAATTTCTCAGCCTTTTTTGTCACGCTACACCTCTACAAAGATGACATGGCTGTAGGCTCATTGACTCAAACCCCCAGTTTTTTCACATGACCCACTTGATGTGAAGCTACCTACATTTTTGAAGTTGGCTTTTAAACCTACATGAACCACAATGAAAAATCTAAAGTGTATCAAATTCTTAATACTAGGGCTATTTCCAATCTGAAATGTTTACTTTTTTACGATAACAAGTTAAATGGAGTCACCCCTCCTGAGTGAATAATTTTTACAGCTGACAAGCCTAGGTGAAAGGTTACAAATACCTGAACAGTAGTTAAAACAGAAATTGAAAATGAGGGAGATTTTTTAAAAAATTACTATAATGAAAAGCAAATTCAAGAGCAATAACTTTGGGAATAACCTGACAGACCTAACTGATCACAGCATATAACTAGCATATTCAGTAGTATCTCTTAATGTCAGTCTCTTTTTATGTAGTCAACTAATGAAAAAGGTATTTTTCTAACCCCTCAATTAATCAGCTATATCTGGTTCACATTTTTTAATGGGAAATAACTCTAATAGTTTCTGCTGGATCTAGCTAATTTTTATTGCTTTTTATTCCAAAAATATATGTCTAAAATAACAAAAAGAAAAATATCAGGCACTGGAAATATATCTTATACACCATAATTTTACAGAGGGAAAAATCATTTTCAGATAAAGAAGTCTTTAAATGAATTTATAAGCTTCCCATTTTAATTTTTTGATATGTTTAATCTCAAAAATCTCAACTCTTGACAATGTCTTTAACAAACCTGAAATTATTTATACTGGCAATACAGTTTTAGATTTTTAAAAAGGTGAAATACATTTAGAAAATGGAATTTCTTTTATGCTTAATGCCCATACTTTAAAAGAGACTGCAACTTTTTGTTGTAAAAGATAATTAATAGTTGTGAGGGGGAAATTTTTAAACAGTAAAAAGTACCAAAATTCATACATATTACCAATGTTAAAACTCAACCACTATTAATATCTTAGTATTTTTATTTTTAATTTTTTTTTCAACGTTTTTTAATTTATTTTTGGGACAGAGAGAGACAGAGCATGAACGGGGGAGGGGCAGAGAGAGAGAGAGACACAGAATCGGAAACAGGCTCCAGGCTCCGAGCCATCAGCCCAGAGCCTGACGCGGGGCTCGAACTCACGGACCGCGAGATCGTGACCTGGTTGAAGTCGGACGCTTAACCGACTGCGCCACCCAGGCGCCCCACTTAGTGTTTTTTAAAAAATATTTTCATGTTTATTTATTTTTGAGAGAGACAGAGCGCGAGCAGGAGAGGGGCAGAGAGAGAGGGAGACACAGAATCCAAAACAGGCTCCAGGCTCTGAGCTGTCAGCACAGAGCCCATCATGGGGCTCGAACTCACAAACTGTGAGATCATAACTTGAGCTGAAGTTGGTCGCTTAACTGACTGAGCCACCAAGGCACCCTCTTAGTGTTTTTCTTTTTGGTCTTTGCTTTTTGCTTTTTCCCTATGCATAAATCGATTTGTAATGTGGTCTGTCATAGTATACATACAATTTTTATTACTTTTCCCTGACTTAATCTTAGATCATAAAATGAATTCCATTGCTTAAGGAATGCGGATAAGTGAATAGGGCCACTCATGATTATCTGTGCTTTATTCTCTGCAGTATAGACTGCTTCCAGAGAGAACAAATGGAACTAAGAGTCACATACTTGTGATTTCTTTACCATCTGTCTATTCCATAGTCCCATTAATCAATGTACAAATATCTCACAAAAGGTTTACACTTCAAAGGAATTTAACTTCTCACCTTTTGAGCTGCAAGATGGAGGGCTGTTCTCTGGCTGTGGTCAGTTTTATTAACATCTGCTCCTGCCTTCAGGAGAGCATCTGCACAATCCAGTCTGTCAGCCAACACACAGTACATGAGTGGTGTCCTCCCAAATTGATCTTCTTTGTCTTTAAGGGCAGAGTTTCCTATGAGTATAAGAAAACAGTGGTCTTTGGTAATTGTTGTTATTACTAGTATAACTAGGAATACGTCTGCCAACTTTATTATCAAGCTTTGTGTTAAAAGCATGAAATATATGCCATTTTTACTTACCCGATGAGACAGATATCACTACCCCCATATTATAGGAAACTGAGACTCTGAGAAGTTAAGGAACCAGTTTATATTATACTGAAAGTAGGTAGAGCTAAAACTCAAACTGATAATTGATTCTGAAGGCCATATTCTTGGGGCTTCTGAATAACTCCGTCAGTTAAGCATCCAACTTTTGCTCAGGTCATGATCTCACAGTTTGTGGGTTCAAGCCCTGCGTCGGGCTCTGTGCTGACGGAGCCTGGAGCCTTCTTTGGATTCTGTGTCTCCCTTTCTCTCTGCCCCTCCCCTGCTTGTGCTCACTCTCTCTTTCTCTCTCTCTCTCTTTCAGAAATAAAAAAATAAATATTAAAAAAATAAAGACCATATTCTTAACTACCATGTTATGCTGAATTACCATTGTGAGATACGGAGCCACTTATTTTCCCCTCTCACTCCTTTCTTTTGTGTAGACCATACACTACACGTTGTGGTATGCTTTTACAAGGGATACAAAACTGAATCATGATTGGCTTCCCATTACAATATGGTGCAAGTGCATACTACCCTGATCCTTCCTCTAATGACAACTAAAAACCCAGGCAAAATACATGAAAGGTTGAGAAAAGGAGACAAACTAGGGACTGTGGAACTCAGGAAACAACCTAATGGTGAGTTCCCTATATTCCTTTCCCTTTCTTTCTTTCTTTCCTTTTTTTTTTTTTTCCTTCTAAAGACGGCCTGGGTGCTAAAGTAACCCACAACCAGAAACACCAATGGGTAGATACAAAATTCCCCAGGAAGCCTGCTCTCTCCAGGATTGGGAATAGGGTAGCCCTGGGAGACTCAACCCTGTTGATTATACTTGCTCTACTCAAAGCACATACAGTGAAAGAAACTGTACCTCTTTTCCCCCCTACTAGGCATGGCAGAGACTGTGGAGAGGAGCCCTATAAACCATCATGCCCTGCATTAAGAAAAGGATAGCAATGACGTAGTATCCTAGCCCTTTCCAACTAGATCAGTGGGGAGGATTATGGAGAGGAAGAGGCTGGAGAAAGCAATTTTTTAAATTGGTGCATGAAGTCATAAACAACTCTGGGCAGTCCATGTGTCAAACTAACCAGAATCAAAGTAGCCAAAGTTTTGAGAAGTGAACTCTGGGTAGAATACTGTCGAGGTTCTAAATTAGCTTGGGTAGCACACATGTAGGGCAGACCAGAAGATCCCTGTAAGAGCTATGGAAACTAACATGACATTTGACCCATAGTCCACAATTTTGGAACAGAAAGTTCATTCTAAACCAAAACAGACTGTCAGTCTATTAAAATAGGAGATTATTAAATACGATCCGGAGTCTCATAACAAAATACACAAAATGTCCAGGATATAATCCAAAATTATTAGATAAACCAAGAGCCAGAAAAACACTAAACAAAAAGAGACAATCAATAGGCACAAATACTGTGATGATATAGATACTAGAATTATCAGACAAGGATTTTAAAGTAACTATGATAAAAATGCTCCAACAAGCAATTATGAACATTCTTGAAACAAATGGAAAAATACAAAGTCACAGCAAAGAAAGACAGAATATAAAGATGAACCAAATGAAAATTTCGGAATAATAAATAGTTTAATAAACAAGTAAATAACCAAATAAAATAACTAAAATAAAAACCTCACTGAATGGAGATGACAGAGGAAAGAATCACTGAACTTGATGACAGACCAGTAAATATTATGCAATTTGAAGAAATGATAGAAAAGACAGAAACAAAAACAATCAGTGAGTGTCAGGGCTCCATGGGACAATAACAAAGTACCTACCATTCATATCACCAGAGTTCCAGAAAGAGAGGAAAAAGAATGAAGGGCTAAAAACATACTTGAAGGAGTAATGGCTGGAAATAGCCCAAATTTGATGAAAGACACAGACCTACAGATTTAAAAAGTTGAGCAAAACTCAAACAGAATAAACCCCAAGAAATCCATGCTGAGTCAATCATAATCAAAACTTGAAAACTAAAGAAGAAAAAAATCATGACAGCAGCCAGAGAGAAGAACCTATTATAAGGGAAAAACTATTCAAGTCACAATGTATTTCTCAAGAGAAACTATTGCCAGAACATTTTTCAAGTGTTGGGGGTAAGGGTGGAGATGAGCTGTCAAACAAGAATTGTATAGCCAGTGCTTGCCTGGGCTGAGGAATAAATAAGGCAGGCATTTGAGGGGTCATAGCTAAAGGGTATACAGGGTTTCTTTGGGGAGTAATAAAGTTGTTCTAAAATTAATCATGGTGATGTTTGTACAACTCTGAATATACAAACTCACTGAATTGTACTTTAAATTGGTGAATTGCATGGTATGGATGTATGGCAAATTTCAATAAAGCTGTTACAAATAGCCCCACTACATATAAATTAAAATTGAAAACTAAAAACATTTAAGAAATTCAGAGGAAGACAGGAAAGGGGAAAAAACAGGAATGGAAAACAGTGTTTACAAACAGTAAAGACATAATAAACTAGAAATCTTAAATCTTAACACCAATAATTACATTAAAGGTAAATGACAAAAAATACACCAATAAAAAAAGAGGTGGATATAAAACAAAGACCCAACTAAATTTCATATATAATAAAAAAAAAAAAAACAAAGACCCAACTATATGCTATTTATAAAAAAAAACTCATTTGAAATATAATAAGTAGATTAAAAGTAAAACAATGAGCAAAGATATGCTATATAAGTGCTAATTAAAAGAAAGCTGATTAATATCAGATATTAAATCTGGTAAAATAGACTTCAAAGCAAAGACAATTACCAGGGGCAAACAGAAACATTATATAATGATAAAGGGATCAATTCACCAAGAATACATAACAATCTGTACTAAATGTGTATGTACCAAATCACAGAGCTTCAAAATAGAAGCACCAAAAACTGATAGATGTGAATGAAACATTTGAAAAATTTACAATTATAATGGGTAACTTCAATACCCTTCTCTCTCTCAATAATTGGTTGAACTACTAAAATGAAAAGCAGTGATGACAGAAAAAAAACTGAATACCATTAAAGCAGCAGGATATAACTGATATTTATTGATCATGTCACTTAACAACAGCCACGTATATAACCTTTTAAAACACCAAAAAAACCCCGCAAAAAAAAAAAAAACGAAAAAAACAACCCACCGATGGGACCATTCACCAAAATAGACCATATAGTGGGTCATAAAACAAACATTAACAGATTTAAAGAAGTGAAGTCATACAGAGGTGCCTGGGTCACTCAGTCAGTTGGGTGTCCGACTCTTGATTTTGGCTCAGGTCATGATCGAACTCAGGTTCAGGAGTTTGAGCCCCACCCTGGGATTCTCTCTCTCCCTCCGTCTCTCTGCCCCTCCCCCTCTTGTGCTTGCTCACTCTCTCTCTCTCTCAAAATAAATAAACTTTAAAGAAAGAAGTGAAATCATACAAAGCATATTCTTTGACAATAATGTAATTAAATTACAAATCAATAACAGAAATATAATGGGAAATCACTGAATATTTGGGAATTAAACATCACACAGATAATCCATGAGTTGAAGAGAGTATCTCAAAGGAAATTAAAAAACATAATTAAATGAATGAAAATAAAAGTACTGTTGTAAGGTTCATACTCTACACATGAGGGGACTTAGAAGAAAATATACGGCATTGAATACTTGTATTACAATAGAACAATAGGTTCAAATCAATGATCTATACTTCTACCTTAGGGCACTAAAAAAAGAAGACCAAATTTAATCCAAATCAAGCAGAGGAAGTACATAATAAGATAAGAGCAGAGATCAATGAAATTAAAATTAGAAAAACACTAGAAAAAAATCAATGAAACTAAAAGTTGGCTCTTGGAAAACATTGAAATTGATAAATCTCTGATCAGAGTGATCATTAAAAACAGAGCAGACAGAAATTTCCAATATCAGAAATGAAAGCAGGTACAACACTACAGAGCCTGAAGTCATTAAATGGAAAATAGGGAAATATTATGATTTTATGCCCATAAATTCAAATTTAAGTTAAATGGCCGAAAAAGGACACTTAGATCAATAGGACAGAATTGAGAGTACTGAACAGACTCATATATGTATATGATCAGTTGATTTTTGACAAAGGTGCAAAGGCAAACCAATGGACAATCTTAAATAAATGGTGCTGGGAAAACCTGGACATCCATACACAAAACCAAAAAAATGAACAAACCAAAAACTTTCCCTATATTTTTCACCATATACAAAAATTATCTCAAAGTGAATCATAATCTTAAATGTAACACCTTTATAACCATATAAAACTTTTAGAAGTAAACAAAAATGACAATCTCTGTGACCTTGAGTTAGATGAAGATTTCTTAGACACGATACTAAAGAACAATCCATTAAAAAAATCAATAAATTGGATTTCACCCAAATTAAAAATGCTGTTTGAAAGGCACTGTTAAGAAAACAGAAAGACAAGCTACAAATTGGGAGAAAATATTTGCAAAACACATATCTGATAAAGTCTTCTACCTAGAATAAACCAACAAAACTAAAAGGCAATCTATGGAAGGGGAGAAGATATTTGCAAATGACATATCTGATAAAGGGTTAGTATCCAAAAAATATAAAGAACTTATAAAATTCAACACCCCCAAAAAAGAGTTCTTACAACTGAATAATAAAAAAATACAACTGAATAATAAAAAGGCAGATAATGAAATTAAAAGATGCGTAAAAGTTTTAAAGAAAAATTTCACCGAATACACATGTAGAAAGATGCCAAACATCATTAATACACATTAATACACATAATTAATACTCATCATTAATACACAGGGAAATATAAATTCAAACCATGATGTGATGCCATTACACATCTATTAGAATGGTTAAAACAAAACCAAAACTAAAAACAAACCTGACAATACCAAACACTGGTGAGGATACAGAACAATGAGAACTCTCAGCCATCACTGGTAGGAGTTCAAAATGGTATAGCCACTACAGAAAACTGCCAGTTTCTCATTAAGTTAAACATAGACTTACTACATGGCCCAATAATCTCTTTCCTAGGTGTTTACTCAGGAGAAACAAAAGCATGAAAGCTGATATTCACATAAAAACTTGTATTTGGACATTTAAGGAAGTCTCATTCATAATTGCTAAAAACTGGAAATAATCCCAATTGCCCCTCTAGTGGAGAATGACAAAAGAACTGTAGTCATCCATACAGTAGGATACTGCTCAGTAATAAAAAGGCATGAACTACTGACCTACTCAACCAGGAAAAAATCTCAAATGTATTATACTAAGTGAAAGAACTCTGTTTCAAAGGATCCGTATGGTATTCATTTACACCGCATACTTGGAAAGATAAAACTGTAGGGAGAGAAAACAGACCAGTGGTTACAAGGGCTGGGATGTGAAGACGGATTGATTATAAAGGGACACAGGGAAATTTTGGGGTGAGATGGAACTTGCCTATATCTTGATGGTGGTGATTACATGACTACATATTTGTTAAAATTAAGTAACTCTAGAGTAGCAAGGATTGGGGTTACTGTATTTAGTGTATTATGCCTCAATAAAGTTTACTTTAAAACAACAACAAAAGATACTTCCTGATATGTACTTTAAGTGAAAAAAAAATTTCCTACTTTCATCACA
Organism: Felis catus; assembly: GCF_018350175.1. Classification (NCBI taxonomy): domain Eukaryota; kingdom Metazoa; phylum Chordata; class Mammalia; order Carnivora; family Felidae; genus Felis; species Felis catus. The sequence goes on along the minus strand of NC_058380.1, from coordinate 62,244,446 downwards.
GACAACGATCAGGTATTCATATATAAGTTGAGGGTAACCACATACAAGTTGAAAATGAGGGAAGCCAGTTACTTTTAAGGTGCTTTGGCATAAACTCTGCTAAAGCTGTTCAAATGAAATATTTTTGAAGGGAAATATAAATGCTAGGAGAAGAAAGAGAAGGTGTCACACTTCTGTTTTAGTTGTTTTGTGCCTGAGATTAAGCTACTGTGTTAGCTCTAAATATTTCAGTATAGGGGCACCTGGATGGCTCAGTTGGTTAAGTGCCCAATTTCGGCTCAGGTCATGATCTCGTGGTTTGTCAGTTCGAGTCCTGCGTCCGGCTCCGTGCTGACAGCTCAGAGCCTGGAGCGTGCTTCAGATTCTCTGTCTCCCTCTCTGCCCCTCCTCCGCTCGCACTCTGTCTCTTTCTCTCAAAAATGAATAAAAATAAATAAATAAATAAATAAATAAATAAATAAATACTATATTTCAATATATATTTAAATCTTGGATGTGTTAGGACCCAGAAGTACTTTATAGTTTCTTAGATAACTCGTTTTGCTGATTCACGTTTCCATGTATCCTGGTAATAAAGCAAGAGAGGTCATCGCTTTTGAGATCTGAAAGAGACTTACAATTTGTGTATAACTCCTAGAGGAGGTAGGTGTTCTTTTTCAGAACCTCGGTTTGGGAGACAGAGGCAACTTCTGCATCTGATTCACCGTATCTGATAATAGAAGCCCCTGTGCTGAGTGGTAACACAGTGCTGGGTGTTATTCCCTCCACAATGTCTAATGTCTAATCCAGAAGTTTCCAGAGATTCTATCACTGCATTTATAGATAAGGACTCACTTAAACCGAAACTCATTAATAAAACTAAACCATATTATAGGTAGAGCATGTTCCTTTTATCATTTGAGCCCTGGTGGAGTTAAAATGATACTTCTAGAGAATACGAAACAAGACCAGTCTCTAGTTGTCTTTCATGACGGAAGGGCACTCTCTGCCACTGTATTGGCTTCCAGTGTTAAGCAAAGACAGCAGTATGTAGGATTAGCAAGATGATGGTAATTCAGGTTTAATTTCTCATTGGACATGTTACTGAGGGAGAAGATTTGGGAACTGTGGTCACAAGAACACGTGTTCAGAAATGGAGGCAATCATCATGTACTGGGATAAGCCTACCTGACTAGGCTTCTTAGGGCCAAAGTGAAGTCAACACCATGGGGTTAATAGGTAACTGTACCTCCTAGGATATGGAACTTTAGGCCAATTGCTATGCTTTTCCCAAGTCTTCTGTAAGGTACAGGGAAACTTCAAGCCTCCTCTTCAATCCCTGAAATACTTGTTTTTGCGTGACTGGTTATTACACTTGCCGACAGAGAAGATTTAATTGGGTTACGTGGCCACCATCCAGTATGTTGTGCCTGCCTATGTGGCAGAATTTGTGTATTTGAGGAGTCTGAAAGCATGTATCCCCTATCCCTGATTAGAAAAGCAGCATTCAGCTTCATTTAGGTCCTGTTTTGAGTTGCTTTAGGGGACAGCGGCTCTATGGCTAGTTTCTGAGTAACGGGAATCCTATCAGGTTCTGAGCTTCCTGGCTAAAAGGGAATAATAACCGAGAGAGGCCTGCGCCTTTATTGACCTACCATCCCCCCCTTCTTTAGTTCTCTCAATTATAGCATTCAGCCAATACCCGTCCAGTCTGCACAACAGCTTATTTTGATGTTTGAGTGAAATAATTTCCTGTTTGGAAGTGTTTGGTAACTGCAATACGCTGCACACATGTAGGGTTTGGGATGTAAACTCATATTCACTCTACAGCAGTGCACTTAAATTTGAATTGCTGCCAGGAGCAGCTAATATAGAAAGCAGCTGGCTAGTGTGCTCTGTTGTTTTAATTACTCTGGCGACTGTGGAGATAGCCTCTAATCCATGACCAAATGGTGCTTGCTTACCGGGGGCTGGCATTCTGCATGTGCTCAGCCTGAACATAGCTCAGAAAGCTGAGAGGGGACCGTGACTGGAAGGCCACCATTCCACAGCATGCAGTTATTTTAAGGCTAGCTGAAGCAGAAGAGTCTGGGTGGTTAATGGGTTGGTACGTGCAGAAACCAGAGCTCCAACTTAGCAGTTAGAAGATATGACTGTCACTTACAGTGATAGCTGCTACCTAATAGCTACTGTGCCACACTGTCCGACACGAGCAAATCCAGCATTCTTTTTTTTTTTAAGTTTATTTATTTTTGACAGAGGGAGAGAGAGACTGAGAGTGAGTGCAAGCATGACCTAAGGAGGGGCAGAAAGAGGAGACACAGAATCCGAAGCAGGCTCCAGGCTCTGAGCTAGCAACACAGAGCCTGATGCGGGGCTTGAACCCATGAACCATGAGATCATGACCTGGGCTGAAGTCGAACGCTTAACCGACTGAGCCAACCAGGCGCCCCCCAGCATTCTTTATTAACCTTTTATTTGCTTGTTGTAAAATGTTACCTGCATGTGGCATCAAAGATGCGTTTCATCTGCTTTCACCCACTTCATACATTTCACCTTTTGTATTGCTACAATCTTGGGAAGGCGTTTGTGGTCATTTAAAAACCAAGGGCACCTGGGTGGCTCAGTTGGTTAAGCATCCGACTTCAGCTCAGGTCGTGATCTCATGGTTTGTGGGTTTGAGCCCCGCGTCGGGTTCTGTGCTGACAGCTCAGAGCCTGGAGCCTGCTTCCAATTCTGTGTCTCCCTCTGTCTCTGCTCCTCCCCAGCTCATGCTCTATCTCTCTCTCTCAAAAATAAATAAACACTGGGGCAACTGGGTGGCTCAGTCAGTTAGGCGTCTGACTTCAGCTCAGGTCATGATCTCACAGTCTGTGAGTTCGAGCCCCGTGTCAGGCTCTGTGCTGACAGCTCAGAGCCTGGAGCCTGCTTCGGATTCTGTGTCTCCCTCTCTCTCTGCCCCTCCCCTGCTCATACTCTGTCTCAAAAATTAGTAAAAACATTAAAAAAAATTTTTTTAATAAATATTAAAAAAATAAAAAAAAACTATTTGCTTAGGGGCACTTGGGTGGCTCAGTTGGTTAAGCGTCTGACTCATGATTTTGGCTCAGGGCATGATCTCACGGTTCATGGGTTCGGGCAATGTGGAGCTTGCTTGGGGTTCTCTCTTTGTCCCTTTCTCTCTCTCTCAAAATAAATAAATGTAAAAAAATAAAAACTATACGCTTATTGTTATAAAGGCAACATGGGAACAATAGAGAGAACATAGGATTCAAAATCAAATAAATTGGTTTGAGTCTCAGCTGTGCAGTTATTAACCTTACAACTAAATTTCTTAACTTCTGAGTCTCAGTGTCCTAACATATAAAATGAGAATTATAATAATAATAAGGGACATATTACATTTTGAGATCACTTGAGATTTTATAAAATATTATCACATATTATCTCATTATAGTTGTGGTATCTTAAAATAGCATTTAAACTCATTGCTATTTTTTTTTAAATTTTTTTTTTTAATGTTTATTTATTTTTGAGACAGAGACAGAGCATGAGCAGGGAAGGGTCAGAGAGAGAGGGAGACACAGAATGTGAAGCAGGCTCCAGGCTCTGAGCTGTCAGCACAGAGCCCGACGCGGGGCTCGAACTCACGGACTGTGAGATCATGACCTGAGCCGAAGTCGGATGCTTAACCGACTGAGCCACCCAGGCGCCCCTAAACTCATTGCTATTTTGAGGGGCGCCTGGGTGGCGCAGTCGGTTGAGCGTCCGACTTCAGCCAGGTCACGATCTCGCGGTCCGTGAGTTCGAGCCCCGCGTCGGGCTCTGGGCTGGCTCAGAGCCTGGAGCCTGTTTCCGATTCTGTGTCTCCCTCTCTCTCTGCCCCTCCCCCGTTCATGCTCTGTCTCTCTCTGTCCCAAAAATAAATAAACGTTGAAAAAAAAATTAAAAAAAAAAAAGAAAAACTCATTGCTATTTTGAAATTATACTTGTTAGATCTTCCATTAGACCTTGCTATTTAACGTATCAATAAAATATGATTGTAGGTATACTGCAATATCATAATTTTAAAATAGTTTGATAACTGTACTTCAACATAGCTACTTTACTTTGGATCCCTATATACCATGCGTAAGCTCTTAAAAACATATTTTTGAGAAGGGGTACATAAGCTTTACCAGATTGCCAGAAAGGTTAGGAAAAGTCCTATTTAGATAACCATTCAGTTCGTCAGTCAAGGTTTAGACCTAATCAGCTCTTCCTGTCTTGTGTTTCTCATTCTCTCTGTATCCATATATATGAATGTGCATGTGTACACAGAGATATCTCCACGCCTGGAGGATCCATAGTTTAGTAGTTAAAAGCATGAGCTTTGGAATCAGACTTCCAGGCTCTAATCTAAGTTCTGCTACTTACAGACAAGTCACTAAATCTCTCTACACCTCGGTTTCCTCACCTATAAAAGGAAGGTAATAAGAGTATTCAAAACTCTGTAGTGTTTTGCTGTTAAATGAGTTAATGAGTTGCAAAACACTTATATAGTGTCTGGCACATAGAACATGACTTTATGAAATGCTGGCTAATTTTATTACTATTATGAGTATGAGTACATACAAATGTAGGCTGATACACACACACACACACACACACACACACACACACACACACACACATACGAGCTAACATTCATAAAACATTTAGTGACCCTAAAGTTTAAGGTCAAGGTTGAGGTAAAGTAAGATGTTAACTTGAAATAATGTCACTGGTCTGCTACTTATGAGTCTCCTTGCCATACTAAACTACTGAGCTCTTTTGGGATGAGCACTGGGTGTTGTATGGAAACCAATTTGACAATAAATTTCATATATTAAAAATAAAATAAAATAAAATGCCCAATTTAAACAGGTCAAAAAAAAATAAACTACTGTGCTGGGAGAGGTCATAGTCAAAAAGAGAAAATAACTCAAGAGGTTTACACTTGTTTAGACCATGGATGGGGCATCAAAAGTTGTGGTATAATCAGAATGGTGTTGCCTTGTCACTTGACCACTCAAACAACCCCAAACGCTATTAGCAGTGATGGTTCGATCAATCATTACGCACTATGCATATCTACAAATTATTCCGTTCAGTCTTCACAAAGAAAACAGTACTATTCTTCATTGCATTTAGTAATTTTTCATTTTGAGACATTTCTAAAACCATGTAAGCCTGGATCATTTTACTGTTAAGTCCAACCTGAGAAAATAATAACAGTAACAAGGTCTTTTTATTGTCTACTATGTGTCAAGTATGATGCTGGATTTTCTTTTTTTTTTTTTTGAGACATACTCAGCATATATCATTATGTTAGTTTCAGGTCGACTATATAATAATTTAATATTTGTATCTACTGCAAAATGATCACCACAGTGAGTCTAGTTAACATCTGTCACCACATAGTTACAAGTTTTTCTTGTGATGAGAACTTTTAAGATCTACTCTCTTAAAAACTTTCTTTTTTTCCTCTCAGAAATTTTCAAATAAATGATACAGTATTATTAACTATAGTTACCCTTGATGTTTTACAGTCATTACCCCATTGAACGCTCACATAAAGCATTATGGTCTATGGTTTTCAGATGAGGATATTGAGGCTCAAAAAGATTAAGTGGCTTACCCAAGGTAATACAGCGAAGAAATGACAAAGCCAGAACTCAAAACTCAGATTTATGTGACTCTAAAATCCACATCTTTTCTACAATACTACATTGTACAGTATTAATATGAATCTACTAAATTTTATTATCAACTATATCACTGGTATTCATCCAAATTATCTGAATTTAACGTTAAGAGAAAAAGCTACATATCTACAAATGACAACCATAATACATAAGGATTTTGCTATGTATGTTTATGCGTTTGGGGCCCAAGATTGAGCCCTAAATCATCTGAATCGAGGACATAATGTTATGTTAAGACATTAATCCGTTGTATTAGGTTAAACACTAAAAATCGCTTCTAAAATGATGTCTCATTCAGAGAAAGCCTCCTCAGTCCTTCTCCAGAACAATGGACAGCATAGAAAGTGTTCGATTTAATTAGTTGTGTATGTAGAAAGAGATGCTCATCTGTTTCCATGGAGTCGAACACATCACTGACATACTTCTCCATGGAAACAGAGAAGGGAAAACAGAAAATGCTAAAGTGAATGAGTTTAGTGAGCAGTTGGTGAGCAAAGATTCAAGAAAAAAAATTATTCATCTGTAGTACTATATTATGAGTTTAGGAAAGAGAAAAAGCAGCTATTCAGAGATCGTCAAAATGCACTAAATAAAAGAATACATAAGATACACTGAAATGTAAGATGAAACAGTTATTACTTTGATAGAGATACACAAATATTGGGAAATGCCAGGAGCACAGGTATGACGGTCTTTTCACAGAAGACATGACAGCAGAATTCTGAAAAGATGAGCAGTGTTAACAGCTCAAACTTGGTAATGAAGCAAGATGATAGAACACAGAAGGAACTCATTTATAAAATAAATTTATCAGCTCTATGCTGGTTTCACAGAATTTTGTCCTGCTTTGTTTTTAAGGACTTTTTTTTCTTTGGGATTTAAAGTTATAAGAATATTTCAAGTTTTGTTATGCAACACTTAGTTAATTTGTATGACTGAGTCTGTATAACCATTTTTAATTTATAAAACACTGTGTGTTTTGTTTCCTTTGAGTGTTATTTTTCATTAAAATAATAAAGAGTTCCTTTTATTTTATTTTTAAATTTTCTTTAATGTTTTATTTAATTTTGAGACAGGGAGAGACAGCATGAACAGGGGAGGGTCAGAGAGAGGGAGACACAGAATCTGAAACAGGCTCCAGGCTCTGAGCTGTCAGCACAGAGCCCAACACGGGGCTCGAACTCACGGACTGCGAGATCATGACCTGACCCGAAGTTGGCTGCTTAACCGACTGAGCCACCCAGGCGCCCCAAGAGTTCCTTTTATAAGACATTTTTTTCTTGAGGTATTCTGAGTTACAAAAAAAAATTTCCAATGGAATTTTATCCTAACCTGCCTCTCAAATCAGTTTAATTTAATTCAATTTGATTCAACTTGATTCACCATTAATCCTGGCCCTCAAAATGATTATAGGCCTCTTAGGAGGAAAGGTACTTAAAAGAATGATTGTAACATTTATTCACTCCTTCAACAAATATATCTCATGTCTCTATTATGTGTCCAGAACCGTGCTGGGTTTTGCAAATAAAGTGATGGATTAAACAGACACAGTCTATACTCACGGAGGCTACTAGCTTATGGGAGAGAGATATTAAGATAGTCATATGTATAAATACACAAGTTCAATGAAGAAAACCCTGCAGAGTTCTAAGAGAGAACACAACAAAAAAATTTCACTGAGACTGGATGTTGAGGGCAGGCCTCTTTGAAGAAATGACCTAAAATCTGAGGACTGAAGGATGAGTAAGAGTTGGTCAGATAGAAAGTGGGGAGAACAGTATTTCCAGCAAAAGCCGTGAGACAGAAAAGGGCTTGGTGGGTTTGGGAAAATGAAAGAGAGCAAGTTTTTCTCGGAACAGAGTGGATAAAGGTGAAGCTGGAGAGGGAAAGAGGAACAGGTGCACTTTTAAGTTTTATTCCACGTATAATGGGAAGCAAAGAATTTTGAGCATGAAAATGACAAAACTGTATACATAACTTTCAGTACAAGAAAACATGGAACACTTAAAAAAAGTTCAAAAAGGCAAAACCAGACTATAGTGTTTAAGATCTATACCTAGGTGGTACAATTACAATGTAATTATTATTGTAAAAGTCAAGAAAGCAAATTACTCCAAGGAGTAGGGTAGAAGGTATTAGGGGTTTCTAGGGGAACAATGTTCTCTGTCTCTTGACCTAATGGCAGTTACATAGATGTTTGCTTATATTTATTTATTAACATTACATGTAAGTTGCATGTACTTCTCTCTATATATACTTCTTTTTATTTATTTGTTTTTAAAAAAATTTTTTTAATGTTTATTTATTTTTGAGACAGAGACAGAGCATGAATAGGGGAGGGGCAGAGAGAGAGGGAGACACAGAATCTGAAACAGGCTCCAGGCTCTGAGCTGTCAGCACAGAGCCTGATGCGGGGCTTGAATTCACGGACCGTGAGATCATGACCTGAGCTGAAGTCGGACGCTTAACAGATCAAGCCACCTAGGCGCCCCTATATATACTTCTAAATAAGTATGTTTTGTCTTCTTTTAATAAAAGAGTGGATTGAGGTAATGAAGTGGAGTGCAGATAGCTCAAGAAGCTTGGTTTTGGTGACTGAGAGTGACAGTTGTCACCCCTCACCCATATCCATTCTCTGATTATTTTCTTTCCTAAGAATTGAGCACTCTGAGCTTTAGCTGGGCATGATGTCATCAAAGGAGAGATACCTTAGCCTCCTTTGTCTGGTGTGGCTCCGTGTCTAAGTCCAGTCCGCCTCCTAAGTGACAAATGGCTTTTCTGAACTCTCTCCACCCCTGCTGGCTGGGCTATGGCTACAACAGAAGTATCTGCCTTTGACCCAAGATGGAAGCCACATGTTGACGAGACAGCCACATCCTAGCAGCCTCCCTGGATGGTTTTGTGAAGTGGAAGTGTCTATCCACCACAGACTGCCCACTTATCTTTGTACTATGATGAGAATAAAATATTCTTCTATCTTTCTTAAGTAACTGCCAGAGCAGTTCAGGCTATGACTGATACAGCTATGAGGGAAGTCGAGAGATATGGAGAGCTAGGGCAGCTCCTCGAGGGGGTGAAGGAATAGGGAAAGGATTAAAAAAAATTTTTTTTTAATGTTTACCACTTATTTTTAAGAGAGAGAGAGAGAGTGTGTGAGCAAGTGGGGGGGGGGGCAGAGAGAGAGGGAGACACAGAATCTGAAGCAGGCTCCAGCATCTATCAGCACAGAGCCTGATGCAGGGCTCGAACTCACCAACCGTGAGATCATGACCTGAGCCAAAGTTGGATGCTTAACCGACTGAGCCAATCAGGCTCCCTGGGAAGGGATTTTTAAGTAATGGAGACATTAGAGCATGTTTACATGTTGATGGGAAGAATATAGAAGAAAATATTGAAGGGGTGGTAATTAGAAGTTTATACACAAAATGGAGCAAGGTCCCTGAGAAGATAGGAAGGGATGGAATACAGAACATATGTGGATGAACTGACCTTTGACAGAAGGGGATATTTGGTCTGTTTGAGAGAAGAGAAGAGAAGAGAAAAGAGAAGATAAAAGAGAAGAGAAGAGAGAGAAAAAAGAAGAGAAAAGAAGATGGATGCAGATGTAGGTTGATTTCTAGATATGCTGGAAGGTGAGGGAGTTCCTTCTTAAAGCTCATTTTTTTTTTCCAACGTTTATTTATTTTTGGGACAGAGAGAGACAGAGCATGAACGGGGGAGGGGCAGAGAGAGAGGGAGACACAGAATCGGAAACAGGCTCCAGGCTCTGAGCCATCAGCCCAGATCCTGACGCGGGGCTCGAACTCACGGAGCGCGAGATCGTGACCTGGCTGAAGTTGGACGCTTAACCGACTGCGCCACCCAGGCGCCCCTTAAAGCTCATTTTCTGTAGGGAACATAAAGCATTGGATGAGAGCGGTGGGAGGGAGGATTAGTGGCCAGAGATTTCAGGAGACTGAGAAGGTATGAAACACTCTTTACGGAGAAATGTGGTATAATGAGTAGAAAGTGTTGGGTGCCTATCTGAGGTAGGTAACCACATTAGGGTGCTACCAATCTTTGTGACCGGTTGAATTGTTCGGGGGTTGGCATTAGGTCCATTTATAGCTGGGGTTGCAACAGCCAGGTGCAACAGAAGGTGAGGAGAAAAGACAATTTTTCTTAGGTACAAATTTGAACAGTAGACTATGGGATCAGGGCTCAATGGCAGGAGGGGGAAAGACAAAAGGAGATAGATGGTTGAAACTGCAGAAGATAATGGACTGCAAGTCTTAATGACTTGAAAAACTATTGTTCTCAGTAGTGGGTGAACTGGAAGTAAGCGTTTTAATTGAATGGTGGAATGTTTGAATGAGTGGCTCAGAGGCAGTGGAAGATGTCTCATTCCAGGAAATAACTGTAGATGCGGTAACTGACATGAGGCTGAGGTATTAGGAGGGAACGTCTCTGATAGAAAAGAGAAGCCTGCACAGGGTATGTAGTAAAAGAATTTTGTCTTTATTTTTTATTTTTTTTAATTTTTTTTTCAACGTTTATTTATTTTTGGGACAGAGAGAGACAGAGCATGAACGGGGGAGGGGCAGAGAGAGAGGGAGACACAGAATCGGAAACAGGCTCCAGGCTCCGAGCCATCAGCCCAGAGCCCGATGCGGGGCTCGAACTCACGGACCAAGAGATCGTGACCTGGCTGAAGTCGGACGCTTAACCGACTGCGCCACCCAGGCGCCCCAGAATTTTGTCTTTAAAGATAAGTAGGAGTGTAGTAGAAAAGAGAATGAGGAGGAAGAAAAGAGGAGACAGATAAAATTCATGGCATTTAGGGAATGGAACCCCTAGTCAGGGGTTAGGGTGCATGGATAGAAGTTTTTCGAGAAACTGGAAAGGTAGGGCAAAAATAAATTCTGAAGGAACCTGTATGGAAATTGAAGTAGTGTGAACTTTATTTTACAGTCCAAGTCGTCAATCACGTCACTAGACACTGGTGTGTGAAAAGATTTAAAAAATATACATTTGGGGGCACCTGGGTTGCTCAGTCGGTTAAGCATCCGACTTTGGCTCAGGTCATGATCTCACAGTTTGTGGGTTCGAGCCCCGCATGGGGCTCTGTGCTGACAGCTCAGAGCCTGGAGCCTGCTTTGGATTCTGTGTCTCCCTCTCTCTCTGCCCCTCTCCCGCTCGGTCTCTGTCTCTCAAAAATAAATTAAAATGTTAATTAAAACATTTTTTTAATATTAAAAAAATTTTAATATTAAAAAAATTTTTAATATACATTTTTATTTATTTTTTTTAAATAAATACATGACTTCTGATTAGGTGGAAATGAGGTTTTTACAATATCTGAAAAATCCTTACCCATTCTTGCCCCTGAATACTCTCTCTCTCTCCTACTCACCTTGCTCTCTCCCTCTAGCATTTTTATATGGACCTCTATGTATATGATAGGGAGAACATTGAATCTATTTCAATCAATTGACTCAATGATAGGGAGAACACTTAATCAATTTTAAGTCATTACAATTTACGTTATTTGCAAGCTTTAGTACTTTGGGTATATACTAAATTTTGAAGATCATTATCCACTATCTCATTCTAGATCTCTGTTATTATAAAGATGAATTAATTCTCTTGGCACTTTTGAGTACATATCCAGATTTAGTGTCAAACATACAGATATTTCTCAAGTACTTTTTACCTAATCCTAAACTTTTTTTTTTTTTTTTAAGTTTTAGGACTTAATTACTTTCTTGTTCAAGTTCTGGTATGAAATATAAATAATGATACATTGCCATTAAAATGTATAAGTACACTGCAACTAAGACTAAGATTAACACACTCCCCTAGGACAGAGTTACTTTTAAAGGTTCTGTATTTATGGGGACCACTTACCTATGATGAGCCTGTGAAGAGCACCCTTATCTCCATTAATGGCAGCAGCATGAACTTGGGATGCTAATGAGGAGCCAGTAAAGAACAAGTTCTCTGACCTGTTCATAGTCTTCTCCACAACTGGAGCACCCTGAAACAATGATTTAAACCATGAGTATATGCAGGAAACATTTCTGAAAGCTGTCTCATCCGTCCTGAGTGGGTATGTTATAAATATGGCTGAATCGAAATAGTTGACTAAGATTCAAAAAGCCTGCAATCCTGGTCCTAGAATTGCCACAATGTTGGCCAAATAAATGACCCTTTGTACGAGATGGTCATCTGGAAAATGAGAAGGATGGATGCTTCCAAGACCCTTCTCAGGGGCTACCCGAGGAAAAAAAAAGGGGGGGCTCAGTATTTAACCTTAGGCACAGGGCTCAAAAGCCACAGTGACTTTTGTTGTGATTCCACATAATAATAAACATCAGATTTGATATTGGGATTAAAGGTGATGATCAAGCCACAAAATGGGTATGATGTGAATTTATTGTCAGGTCAGAATCAACTAGATCTAAGTGCTAAATTAGAAGGCACTTAGTTCTTTCTCTCATGCTGCCGAAAGGGACAATTTTTATTTGTCCTCGCCTTCTGCCCATCAAGGAAATATACCTAGCTTGAGATCTCCACCTCAGGATTTTACTTGGAAAAACCACATCATTAGGATCAACCATATTTCATTTAGAAAAATTTTGTTCTGGCTGGTAACCCGATATGTTTTGCTAGAACCGTCTAGAAACTCAGTAGCTGCATAGAAAAATAGTGAGTTCTCTAGCATAAGACTGTTGAAACAGAGGCTAGATTATGTCAGAAATACAGCATGAAGAATTCAAGGACAAAGGGGTAGTTGCATCTATGATTTTAAACTTCCTTCCTAAATGTAAGATGCTATATCAAAGTTCCCCAGTTGAATGCCTGCAAGGACCAGGAAAGTAAATAGTGTAAGACCCAGCGGGAGTCATGGTGAGCATGGGAAACTGGAGCATACACGCCTATCTACAGAAAGCAGCTGCTAATCATCCATTTAATAGCTGCCAAAGGGGCAGACAAACCCTCTTCTGATTTCACCAAAGTGTCACTCCAATCTCTGTGACTCCTAAGGATCCGGGAGTTTTGTAGGAGAAATTTATCACTACTGATGAGCTAGTACTTGCATTGTCATTGACAAGGATTATTGGTTCAAATTCTGCCTCAAAGTGAAAGTGTTTTCTTAATTTTGGTAAAGGTCAGCTCTTCATGTCTTTATTTTGCTGACAATTTGAGTTAACATGCTGGCAGAAAATATGGGCTTTGTGAGACACTTCTGTCATGTCTGTCATGTCGAAAGACCACTGTCATAGACAGGATTATATTAAAATGACTTGAAAGAAGCTACAAAATGGATGGAGGCGGGAACACAGTAAAAGAGGAATTGCACTTGGGCTCTAGGCCTGATTCTGTTAATAATAAATAGCATCTCCTTAGGCTACCTCAGCTCTCTGATTTCCTGTAAAATACGAACAATGAAAAAGGTAGACTGTTGATCCATTCAATAAGTTGAGTGCTATGTACTAGGCACTGCTCTGAACTCTAACACGTATCATTTTAGATTCTAAGTGATCACTTTTAGGCATATCAGAATCACACACACAGACAAGCCTCTTCATATGCCTTTTGAAAAATACACTGTTTAGATCTCAGTTAAATATATTTTTTATAGATTTCACCTCGTAATTGTTAGCACTTATCATAGTAACAGGTACATAGCTGGGGTTCAGTCAGTGTTTGTCGAATGAAAAGTCATAGGCTGGGTGCTAAGTCCAGAGGGTGAGCGGGATCAAAGTTTAATTTCTTGGACTAAAGAGGTTATACTCATGAGCGTCTGATCTTTTTTTAATTCCTCATTTCTCTTTTGTCAGACAGGTAGGGAGTGGTATAAGGATAAGAACACAGGACTAGGAGAGAGGAGACCTAACTAAAAGTCTTGGCTCTGCCACCATCTAATAATGTCACCCTGGGAAAAGCATTCTCTAGGGTCCTTTTTTAGTTACACACACACACACACACACACACACACACGTTTAGTACTCATGTCTTTTGTAAATAATTTTTATAAATGAACATCAAAACTACTTTGTCAGTTATAATGTACAGGTATCATTAACTAATTATAAAACCAGCCAGTGTAATAAATCCTTCTAATAATATAACTGTACAAGACTAGTGGTGCTGCAGTCACAAGCAAAGACTCATTTTGATCAGGACTAAAGGGTTGGTGTTTTGGCAAGTTCTCAGAGATGGTGACATTTGAGATGGCATTCCAGATAGAGAAGGGGCTGAGGCCATTCCAAGGCAAAGGAAAGCTGGAGTACAGGCAAGGAGTAGGAAGAACCACAAAAAAGCAGAATGCCTCCCAGGTACTTAGTACTGATTGTGTAGCTATCAGGTGGGACACGGGGACCTGGCTTGGTATTTACAGGTGAGGCTGGGGAGCTAACTTGGGCCAGGTTAAGATCCTGAACGGCTCGGCTGACGAAATTCGTAACTGTCCTGTAGGTAGGGATCCATGCATTAGTAGCGATCACAGTTACGCTTTTCAGTTTACAACGTGCTTTCCCATTTTGTCCCGGATCTACTCCTTCTACGAGCCCACAGACAATTAGAGATGCGGCATCCACTCATTCAACGGAGGCCCTGATAGGCGGCTCCGACTTTATAATGCAGTAATTAGCGCAGAAAGAAAAGGCAGCAGGCGAGGAGGCTAGTGATGAAAGATCAGGCCAGAGCCGAGGCCAGGAGGGCCTTGAGCTTGAGGTAGGGGCCAAGGCGATGCAGATCGATCGGAGCTTCCCCAGCCAGGCCCCTTCCTACTCACCCTCGCCTCCTCCAGGACTCACGTCCCGGGGGCGGCTCCAGGAGGCACGACCCGCAGTGGGCCGCCCCTCCCGCCAGGACAGTACACTACAGCCGACTGGGACAGACCCCACCGCGCTGAAACTAGCAGAACCCCTCCGAAGGCCGCCCGAGGCGTTCCCTCGCACTGCCCTCTGGGAATTGTAGTTCCCATCCTCTAAAAACAGAGGTTCGCCGCCCTCGGCTCTTTGTATCCCACAGGGCCCCGCGCGCGGAGAACTCGGTGGACCTAGGCGGAGAGTCTGATGGGAAAGAAGTTCTGGATGCCCAGTGACGTGCTCGATGAGAGTGGTGCAGGACTACATTTCCCAATATGCTCCGAGGTGGGCAGGACCCGGAAGTGAGGGTGTGCGAGGCCTCTCTGGAAGTTGTCCCGGGTGTTCGCCGCTGGAGCTCCGGGTCCAGAGGACGAGGAGCAGCTGCCGGGACGATCGTCCGCTGCCGCCGGCTCCCGGAGCCCAGCCCTTTCCTAACCCAACCCAACCCTGCCCAGTCCCAGCCGCGGACCCCGACGTTACCATGAATCCTGCCGTCTTCCTATCATTACCCGACCTTAGATGCTCCCTGCTGCTCCTGGTGAGTGAAGGAATGACAGACCCTTCGACAGACGCTCGGGCGGCCTCCCGCCCTAGCTAAGGGGGAACACCGCTGCCCCCACCCTTGCCTTCCTATCTTTTCCTCTGGTGGCGAAGAGTGCACCTTCCCCCGTTGTCTTCACTCTCCGCATGCGTCTTTACGCTTCCCAGGCCCGGGGTACCCGAGGCCTGAGAAACCACATTCGGAGGTTGGGTTCTGTAAATTGGAGAGTTAGCAGTGGGGGAAGGATACGTGGGAGGGTCACGGGCGAGGAGCTCTCCCTTCCCCCAGACTAACGGAGGTTGTTTCAGTCTCGAGGGCTTTTGGACCTGGTGGTAGGTGGAATCGAAGAGGACGGGGTTTGGGGGGGGGGGGTGGGGAAGACCTACTGTTCCCTCCCGTCCCCTCTTGGGAAGGCCGACAGGTGCTGGGGTCGTGTGAATCTCACACTAAGAGTCCTGAAACGGTGCCCGGGTAGGCAGAGCCCTCTGTTGTGGCTTGATGCGATTGGTTGGGAACCCGGAACTGGAGGCAGATTTGGAGTCTTCCAGGAGAATAAATGTTTGAAGGGTGGAGGCAGTGATTATCTGAAAACCTCAGCTCAAGGCCTCCCTCAGATTTTGTCACACACACCCCCACCCCGAAATTTAAGCAGAAGTCTTTTTCAGTGCTCCTAGTTTGAGAATGACCAGGTTTTCTGCATACATTTGCACTCATTCCTAAACTCTCCCTCACCTGCTTGGCTCCATCCCATCGTGTAAAGGAATCTTTCCCCAGTCCGTCTTTCTCCAAAGTACATCTTGAATGTGCAACCTGAGTAATACAGGCTGCAAGTCAAATAGAGACAGAAGTGAAAGCGGACTCCATATGGCAAAATGACGTGCCTTTCATCGAGCCGTTATTACAATACAGTATTTGAAAATACTTTAATTGTAGATTTTTAAAAAGCCGAATTTAAGATAAACATTAAATCAAAAATCACTTTTTTTTTCTTTAGCAACTTAAAAAGCATAATTAAGTGACTCAGAGGCGTATAGCTGGTTCCTGGCAAAACTGGGACCTGAAGCAGGTCTCTTGACTTACAGTGCTTACTCCACCATATCACGTTACATTTTTAATATTTGTATTTGAAGTTCACTTAATTTCTCTTTCCTCTCCCTGTTTTTTCTTTCTGATTTAAAATTCATATTCAAAAGCCATATATTTGGATCTCTTCAGAGAAAAAGCACTATGAAAATCTAAAGGGGATGTTAAAGTACTTTTGAGAACTAAAAGTTGAATATAAACATGTAATATTAAATGATGAAGTGTCTTATTGCCACTTCTTACACAGCAGTGAGTGACTTCTGTATAGAGGACAATATTCTGTATAGAGCTTTTTTTAAAATATGAAATTTATTGTCAAATTTCCATTTGTTCATACAACACCCAGTGGTCATCCCAACAGGTGCCCTCCTCAATGCCCATCACCCACCCCTCATCAACCCTCAGTTTATTCTCAGTTTTTAAGAGTCTCTTAGGATTTGGCTCCCTCCTTCTCTAACTTTTTTTTTT
The DNA here is from genome assembly GCF_018350175.1 of Felis catus. Taxonomy (NCBI): domain Eukaryota; kingdom Metazoa; phylum Chordata; class Mammalia; order Carnivora; family Felidae; genus Felis; species Felis catus. The sequence goes on along the minus strand of NC_058380.1, from coordinate 62,227,794 downwards.
TCCTTCCCCTCCCCCGTGGTCTTCTGTTAAGTTTCTCAGGATCCACATAAGAGTGATAACATATGGTATCTGTCCTTCCTTGTATGACTTATTTCACTTAGCATAACACTCTCCAGTTCCATCCACATTGCTACAAAAGGCCATATTTCTGTATAGAGCTATTTTTGATAATTTCATTATACACTGTGCTTCTCTTTTTCCTTCTAGAAATACTGGATTAAAGCTCATTGTTACTAGAGATTGCTCTCCTAGATACTAACCTTTTCCCTATTCATAAAATGCCTGAATTATGAGTTGTCTGCTAGAAATTACTCTTAGGCTACTAAAAAAAACAAGAAACAAACAAAGACCAAAAAGATACAAGTCTTAAGACATTAGAAAGAAAAGTTGAAATACTGAATAGGAAGATTACATCAGATGCACTTTCCTGGAATGTTATGTTTGGTTGTAGGACTAAGTTTAAGAAGGAGAAAGTATTTAATTTGAAGTAATTCCTGCTTTTAATGTAAAATCTCCAAGTCCTATTAAGTATAAAAAGACTTTTTTTCCCCTAATAATACTAAAGTCTAGTTAACATTTTGTATATTTAAGTAAATGTAGAGAAATAGAAACTTAGAAGACATTTTGGAGAATACCTGGAAAATTAATGCGCCAGAAAATAAAGCCCAAGAAAAGGCTTAATAAAACTAGAATTACAAGTCAAGCTAGATTCAGTTTGAACACAGTGTTTACCAAATAGTTTTAATAATCACATACTAGTTAGCAAATATTTATAAAACATCTGTTTAATCACTGCTTGAGTTACTTATCTAACTGGTAGTTCTGTTCTAGTGATGGAACCTGCTTACTCAGCATCCCACCTGTCTAAAAATATGTCCTTTATCTTCCCCAGTGTACTTTCTTCCTCTTCCCTCCAACTTCCCCTCTCAGACTTCAAGTTATTCCCTCCCACATACAGTCATTGAATATCCAAGTTCTCACCTAGCTGAGGTCATCATTTTTCCCTCAAATAGCCTGCCCTAAAAAGCTGTATGTTCCCTTACTACAATATTTTTTTTTTAAGGAAACTATGTACTTCAGCCCTAAAGAACTAGATCTGTTCAGATTTAGTGGTGTTCATAAGGTAATAGCTGAAACATAAATCTAAACTTAAAAAAATTTTTTTTTAATATTTATTTTTGACACACACACACACACACACACACACACACACACACACACACACACACACACACACACACACACACACACACACACACACACACACACACACACAGTGTGAGTGGGGAGGGGCAGAGAGAGAGAGGGAGACACAGAATCCGAAGCAGGCTCCAGGCTCTGAGCTGTCAGCACAGAGCCCAGTGCCCTGAGATCATGTCCTGGGCCGAAGTCAGATGCTCAACCGACTGAGCCACCCAGGTGACCCTTATAATCCTAAACTTCTGTAGAAAAATATTTTTCTTTTCCCTGATCTCAAAAACATTTTGGAACATCATCACTGTATGCCTAAAAAGCCTTTCTTGGATGGGTAACTTAAAACATAAGCTCAGTGTGATAACTTTTTTCCTGGGCTTTCAGACGTATTTTGCATTTGTATTTATATATTATATATACAACTTTTTAAACATATGTGTATATTTAAAATCGAGGTCTTAGAGAATGAATTCTTCCCCCCACCCAGGGTTGCTTTAGGAAATCCCCCCATTGCCTTTAAATTATTTTTAAACTCCACTGAATTTGCAGGATGCCTTAGACAAAGTGAGGTATTCTAGATGCACCGATTTGGGACAAATCAGAAGAGAAATTTGAGTCACCTGGAAAATGCAGTGAGCGCTTCATCCTCCTGATATCTTCTCTATCCCTCACTGTTTATTTTGTTTCTGTTATGGTTTAGATTGATCCACTTGGTGTGTATTTATAACTTTAGTTCTGAACTGTATGTAATCTGTGCCCCTGTAACTGTTCATCATATTTTGTGGATGATTTGAATGCTGGAGATAGCAATGATTATCTGCTGCAGACCCATGTATATAATATCTGGATTGGGAAATTGCTTCCAGGTGTGTGTGCTTTTAAGGCGCTCTACTCGAATCAGAGAAAAGCACCTGGCCAGATATAGCATGGCATCATGTTTTCACTTTGTTATGTGACAGTCATTACATAGCAGCTCACAGGATATTATTTCATTTGTCATTCTAGTAAAAAAGTCAGTACCTTTTTTCTGCTTATCTTTCTGTCTGGGATGGATGTATTCAGGACTGAAAGTGATTATTTTCCCCTTAATTATTTCTTAGCAGTTGTTCTTGCTGCATTGGTTGTGTATGAGTTCTGGAAAGGTGAAATAAGAGAAATAAGACTAAATTGGGATGAAGTTGTTTGGTTTATTCTAAGTAGCCTCGTCTGTGGTTCAGAGATTTGGAACACTCCAGTGGCTTTATTGAAGATGTTTTCTCTTGAGTTTCTTGATGATTGTGTTTATAGATCATAAGTTCTTACCAGTTCTAATTGCATCGTGCCTGGACATGAAGGCTTTTGACATTGTTCCTGGTTTGTTCAATAGGTATAGGAAGCCAGGAAAAAAAATATTTTTAAGTTTATTGATTTTGAGAGAGAGGCAGAGAGCAAGTCAGGGAGGGACAGAGAGAGGGAGAGAGAGAATCCCAAGCAGACTGTGTTGACAGAACCCCCAGTGACCATGAAATCATGACTTGAATCAAAATCAAGAATTGGATGCTTTACTGACTGGGCCATCCAGGCACCCCAAGAAAAATTTGTTTAAGTTAGAAAGCTAAGTAAATCAGAGAGCTAAGTAAACATTTGTTTAATTATAAGTAATAATTTATAATTTATATATAATAAATAATTGTAATTTATAAGTACCTTAAAAATAGGTACAGTAGAATTCAGAGATGTCATTATTGCCGTTAATACCAATAATAAATACAGATTACAGTCTTCAAGAAGAGTACTTTGGGTACTTGTAGTTTCATTCATAACTAGGTGAGTTATTTATTTGGTTGATATTACTTGCTCTAGATTAGTGGTTTACAAAACCTGGTTGCTGGTTAGAATCACCTGGGGCAGTTTTAATAAAATAATGCCTGGCCCTTTACCCCACCAGTTATATCTGTGGGACTCAAACATTGTTTTGTTAAAGAAAAAAATGTCCCTGGTGATTTTTTTTTCTTTAGTATGTCTTTTTAAAAGATAAGAACTAGGGGTGCCTGGGTGGCGCAGTCGGTTAAGCATCCGACTTCAGCCAGGTCACAATCTCGCGGTCCGTGAGTTCGAGCCCCGCGTCGGGCTCAGGGCTGATGGCTCAGAGCCTGGAGCCTGTTTCCGATTCTGTGTCTCCCTCTCTCTCTGCCCCTCCCCCATTCATGCTGTCTCTCTCTGTCCCAAAAATAAATAAACGTTGAAAAAAATAATAAAAAAAAAAATAAAAGATAAGAACTAAACAACGAAACAAAACCCAGAATAACATTATCAATCTGGAAAAATAAACAGAAATTTCTTTGTATCATAAAATATATAGTCAATGTTCAGATTTTCCTGATTGCTTCAAAAAATTTTTTAAAACAAATTGAAAGCAGGAGCCAAATAAAGTCCATACATGGCAATTGGTTCATGTGTCTCTTAAAAAAATTTTACATATCTTTATGTTCTCTCCTCATTTTTTTCCTTGTAATTTATTGTTGAGGAAACTGGATCCTTTGTCCTGCAGAATTTCCCATATTCAGATACTGCTAATATCCTTGTGCGTGGTTTTATGTTTCTCTATTCCTTGTGTTTCCTATAAATTTGTAATTTATGTGGTACCAGCCACCAACTCTGTTTAGTTAAATTCATTTGTTTCATTTAGCTTTCATTTTTTTAGCTTCTAAAAACCTACCTTCTAGTGTATAATTATGTAAAATTTACTGCTTCCAAAAACCAAACCTATAAAGCAAACTATATTTGGACAAATCTAGCTTCTATTCCTGTCTGTATGCTTCTCTCTCTCCTGATATAAGAAACCTTTAAAAATTTTTCAATTTTTAATTGCTTTTTTTTTAAGAGTAGGCAGTCTGAGTCTATGTGTATATGTTTCTCCCTCCCCTTTGATAAATCATAGCATATACTTTACTTTTTTTTCCCTTTTAAACTTAAAAGTGGATGTAAGTGTTGAATCACTAAACTATACACCTGAAACTAATACATACTACACTGTATGTTAACTAACTGGAATTTAATAATAAAAAAAAAAAGTGTATCCTAGAGATCAGGATAGAGATATCCCTTATTTCTTTTTAAACTTACTGTTCCACTTGGTAGATGTGCCACATCCACTCTTGTTTCCATTCTTCTGTTGTAACAAATAGTTCTGCAAAGATTAGTTGGTACATACATATTTTTGCTAGTGTATCTTTGGGGTAGACTCCTGTAATTAAGTCGCTAAGGCCCACAGTAGATGTATATGTAACTTTGTAGCTGTTGCTAGATTCTGTGAAATTCCTCTCCACAGGAGTTTTGCCAGTTTGTGGTCTCACCAGCAGTGTAACAGAATTTCCCTGTATCCTTGTCAACAGAGGTATGATGTTGACAGATTGGGTGTTTGTCCGTCTGATGGGTGAGAAATGGTATCTCAATGCATTTCAATTTGATTCTCCTTCAATGTGTGTGACTGAGCTTTTTTTATGGGTAAAGTCCATTTGCATTCAAGTTCTTAACTCATGATTTCCTTAGGTGATTCTATGATGCAGCTAGAATGAGAGGCACTGGAAAGTACTACCCTCTCTGAATTCAGTAATATTTGTGATGGGTTAAAACTTGAAAAGCCTTGGGGAAGATTTCTGATTGCTGCAGTTATTGAAAACTTTTTCTATACTGTAAACCATGATTTTTAATAGCTTTATGATAATTTAGCTTTTAGATGCACTATAATTTACTTCATCTTTTGTGAAGACATTTGGATCTTGGTTATTTCCAATTTTTCACAGAAAAATATGTCCAAAAGATACATATATGATGTTTACTGCATATCTCCAAATACATCCTCAGGATACTTTTCTAGAATTCTATTTCTTGGGTCATATGGCATGCCTGTTCTTTGGCATTTCTGATACATTGTACCAAATTGTCCTTTCAGGGAGTTGTTTACTCTTCCTCTAGTAAATCAGAATGGAAATACTCACAAGATATAGTCTAGGAATAATGGAACGTGGTATTCCTTTGTCTATTCATTTAATGTCTGTTCAAAAGGTAGCAGAGTGCAAAGAATTCTGGACTTCATGTCAGGGCATTTATGTACAAGTTCTGTCTCTTCCATGTACTTAACATCGTAATCTTGGATAAATCACCTAACTAGATTTTTTAGTGTATAAGGTAGGGACATTGGAATCAGTGATTCAAGGATTCTTTAGTCTCTTTTGTTTTTCAGAAAGGAGTTCAACTCCCCTAATTAGTATACTTACAATGTAATTGGATATCTTCTCAAAAAATCTACCTTTTCACCAGGTTGCGGGCCTGTACCTCCTCTCATCCAGTGCAAGGAAAAGCATGCTTTGGTCACAACTTTTCTGGTTTTGACCATTGCTGTGCTCCATTTCATTTAACCAAGGAAGTGATTACAAAGTTTGATTTTTCATAGCATTTATTGATCTTTAGCCTACACTTGATTCCATAGAGAGGAACTATCTGTGGCCCAGGCTGCAGGAACTTTATGGCATTGGTATTATTCTTTCCTTGCTTCCTGTCATTTGAATGCCTTTTGCTATCTGCTGTGGAAGAGAAAAATATAACTCAGATGCATATCATGCTTCCAAGAAATTTATAATTCAGTTGGGAAGAGAAGATGTGTATGTAAATAATTAAAATTCCAAAAGGAAAGTGATAGGTGCCTGTAAGGTATTTGTAGAAGTGGTTCATAGATCTCCTACCCAGAAGTGTGGTTGTAAGGCTAGGCATCTACATCAACTGGGAGTTTCTTCCAATGCCCCCACCCCTGGCTGAATCAATCTGCACTTTAACAGTGTACCCAGCTGATTCATATATGACCATTAAAGTCTGAGAAGTACAGCTGTAGATGTTTGAAAAAAAAAATGACTTCTCATTGGAAGAATCCGAGAAGTCTTCTTGAAAGATAAGTATGGCCTTGAAGAGTGAAATTGATGGGCTGATTTTCAGTCCTGAATACAATGAATAAAAAGGGTTGTGCCTTTGAATAACTTAATAGATCTTTTACATGAATACCTGTGGTGGTGTTTATTTGTTTGTTTTTGTTTTTAAGAAGTCTTGCTGTCTCGCTGACATGGCCAGATGTCAGAATTGGCCCTCAAGAAGTTGGCAAACCCTTTGGCCAGTTTCCTTTAAAACAGCTCATTATTACCTTAGCCAAAGTAAAAATCATGGTCTTCAGTGGATTCTCACTGCATTCCAATTACTCCATTCAAGAGGGAAGGAAAATGCCACTTTGGAAAAGTTTCTTCTGTATTGCTGTGATTCTCAGGTCTTGGTTATGTTACTGTAAAGATTGAACTCAAATTCTAACTGCTTTGATTCCCTCAGTGATACTGTGGTGAAGATCTCTATGATTCCTCCAGACCTGTGATTTTCTCATTATGCAAAACCTTGAGAATTACATTTAACTCTAGGTCATCCGAGTTTGTAGACATGAAAATTGCTAATATAACAGAGAGAAGAGATGAAAGAGAAGAAGGGAGTCATCTTGGACAAGCATTCTAGTAGTATATTGAGCTAAAGAAGACTGTTGAATGAATAGAGTATGAATACCTTTTCATTTCTTCCTTAAAATTATCATAGTCTAGTAGTGGGAAATTTGGTGATTGGATTTAAGAGGTTTTAGGAAAAGTTCTTTAGGAATCAGAAGAGTTTTTGACCCTGGAAGAAAGGAATTGGATATCTCTCTTATTTCTGTGGTATATTGTACCGTTAGTGTCTTGCTTGCTTCAGTAGGCGAGAAGGGATGTAAGAACCATGAGTGGATCACATGCAGTAATAATGACTGAAGGTATAGTTGTCTAGAGTTTTGCTGTAGATTTAAGTTCATCAAAATTAAGTAAAATATAAATTCCATTCCTCAGCTGTGGTGGTTCTGTTTCAAGTGCACAAAAGACAGAAGTGACTAGTGGCTACTCTGTGGAACAGTGCAGATAATTGAATGTTTCCATTGTTGCAGAAAGTGCTATTGGATAGTGCTGTTCAGGTCTTGTTGCTGTCCACCTCAGAAATCAAGACGGATTGAGATAAAGAATGAGGAAAATGTCTCAAATAGTGTTTCACAGCTTGTGAGCAACATACGTCTTGCCTGGAGAGCGACAGTGGTAACCTGGAAAATGTCAGTAATCTTATCAGTGAGCACAGATTTGGCTTTTGGTTGCTTGCTAACAGATTTCAGTTAAAGTAAAAAGTAAGAGTTTATGTGTTAGGATTGATTATTTCACTAGTTCGCAGTCGCTTGGGGCAAGTCATTTTTTTTCTTGATGCCTTAGTTTTTCAACTGAATATTGAGTAGGATTGAATAGCCCGTTCTGGGAATCTAATGGGCATTCTGATGGACTCTAACTGTGATTTTGGAATTTGAGGGCTTGCAGTTTGAGGGCTGTGGTAAAATCCCTTTTGAGGGCTACCTTTTAGAAATCCCTTTTGAGGCCTGTAAAAAGTTGGCCTGTTGATACGTTTTGTTTGTTTCAGGTATCAGAAGGATACCCTTGCCAGGAGCCTAATGTTCTAATTTGATTAAATCCACAAATTAGTGTGTATCTCTTTCTGCCTGTTTCAGAATGGCCAGAAATTATATGAACTCATGAAGATGGACTAATATTTAATACTTATATTAAAAGGAGTTAAAATTTGTCAGTCCTTTGGACAAGATACTCTCATGTTTACATGCCTATTTTTGAGCTGTTTTGTTGTATTTGAAGGTTTGGAAAATGTAGAGGGGAAATGCCAACGTTTAAAAAATTAACACCACATTGAAGTCTATCTCTTTGCTTGAAAGAACAGTTTCAAGTGTCAGATAACTTGTGATTTTAGAGTTATCTTGAGAAAAGAAAATTTGGGCATTCTTAGTTCCTTTGACTTTTATTACTATGGTTTTGGCCCAAGTGCAGTAAAATCTTAGCTAGCTGGTGAGAAGCATATACTTTGTAATGATTTCACATCTGAAAGAGCTAGGAAGAAAGAACTACTTTTTTTTTGTAGTCAGCATAATTTTTTATTTTTTTTTTTAAGTTTATTTATTTATTTTTAGAGGGAAGGAGGGAGGTACAGAGAGAGAGGGACAGAGAGAAGCCCAAGGAGACTCCATGCTGTCAGCAGGGAGCCCAGTCCTGCTTGATCTCATGAGTAGAGAACTGCAAGATCATGACCTGAGCCGAAATCAAGAGTTGGATACTTAACCAACTGAGCCACCCAGGTTTCCTATAGTCAAAATATTTTTTTAGAAAACAGCTATTCAAATGGACTCATTCCTTAAGCTTTCTTGATAGCACCAGTTTTTACTAAGAATGGATACTGATTCTAATAGGAAGTCTCACGATCTCACAAGACTCACAAGTAACAAAAGTACCGCAGTGTCGCAAAAATATTTGGTTCTTTTAATTGTCCCTGTGCTCATATCTTCCAGAAATAATTTGAAGAATTTTTCCCTTAATGGTAACTTGAAAGTATATTGGCTAAGGAGAAAGCTTTTAGAAGAATGTTCAGTTTAGGAGTCAGAGACTTGGGCTCAAATCTTGGATCTGCTACTTTATCTTGCCTATTAACTTCTAAGGAATAATATAGGTATTATGTCTGACTCATAGGAGCTGTTATTATTTACATGTTTTCTATTATGGTTTTATAGAACAAAAAGTAGAAAGTATCACATTCTTTTATTATTAGATCTCACTTTCTAGTATAATACCTTATGCAAGTTGTGCTCAATAATTTTGTTAAGCGTATGGAAAAAGGTAGAGCTAGGGTAGTAAGGAAGCTCATGAATGCATAGAGGACTTGTAGTTGGTAAGCTTCATGAAGGTGAGCCTTGACCTAGGTGAGGGAGTTAGTCATTTGGATTTTTTTTTTAATGGTTTTATTTATTTTTGAGAGAGAGAGTGAGAGAGAGACAGACAGACAGAGATAGAGTGTGAGCAGGGGATGGGCAGAGAGAGAGGGAGACACAGAATCCGAAGCAGGCTCCAGGCTCTGAGCTGTCAACACAGAGCCTAACGTGGGGCTTGAACTCGTGAACTGCAAGATCATGACCTGAGCTGAAGTCAGCTGCTTAACCGACTGAGGTACCCAGGTGCTCCAGTCATTTGGATTTCTTGAGGAAGAAAGCAGGGGTAGAGTCCCAAATGTGGGAGTGTCCCAAGCATATCCAAGGACCAGCCAGGAGGACGGCGTGGTGGTCATACTATGCATAAGATATGGTATGTTAGAAGATGAAGTCATGTGGCTAAAACACATTTTGCAAAGTTGTGCTTACTCTTACTGTGTATATTTACTGATTCTTTCTTTCTTTTTTCTGTGCTTTATTTTATTAAAAAAAGAATTGCTGACCTGACCCCAATAAGGTGGAACTTGCTAACAGTGTTGCTGGAAATAGTGATCTCCTCAGCCCTGGCCCAGTTGCTCCTGCTGGGAGTAGCCTAATGTGCCAGTATTTATCCCAGTGGGCCCCCATGCTAAATTAAAAATATTCTCCCTATATGACAGGGTGGGTCACAACCTACAGTTGTAGTAACTTCTAATGTTAAAAGTTTTCCTACCATATTTTTTGATTCCTGAAAGCAGTATGCTGCTTGGTACAGAAAAGTGTAATGAAAATAAAAAGCTCAGATCCTACCCACTGATGGCATTTTAATATATATGTCCTTCCAGTTTCTTCCTTTGCATATTTGGAAGGACTTTTAACAGTAACATGTATGTTTTGAAAAAGTAGGTTTGTGTTGCTCTCTTTTGACCCTGGTGTAGAGTGGTAGAGCACTGTTGATGTGGGACCACAGAAGATGGCCCTGTGTGTGTGCCTCTGCTTGGGTTCACGTAACTTGGAAGTAACTCCTACCTTGACCATTTAACTTTAAGAAGTTATTCAACCTTTCTGAGTTTCCATTTTCTCACCTATCAAAATGGGGATAAAGACCTCTTCTGCAGAGTTCTGAAAAGACAAATAAGACTATTTGTGAATGTGTCCATGGTATATAATAGGCACTCCAACTTTCCTGGTTTCTTTCACATAGTAGGTGCTCAACAAATATTGCTTGATAAGGGAATCCATGAGTGATGAATGATTGAATACATTTCCTTTTTTGGGTAACTTTCAAGTTGTCTGTCCAGTGGTATTAAAATTGTGTGCACTGAAGTAATGAGCTAGCATGACTAGCTTCCAGCTCCTGTGGTCTTCTGATGCTGATAATTACACTGTCATTATTATACTCACAAAAGCGGCTTAAAAGTGTGACTATTAAATGAGTAAGTTATCTGCTTACCTCTTTTTTATAACTGTACTTAGTCTGCATATAAATTCAGTATATAATGAGGATAGCAGTTAATGGAGACAGTTGCATTTTGTTGTACAGGCCATTGGTTTTATAACTGAGGTATTAACTTGAACCCTATTCTGCCACTAGTTTGGAAAGGTCACTTAACCTATTCGAGTCTTCATCATTTAACAAGCGTTTGTATGTAGTGTATACCAGATACTGTAAAGTTTCAGTTCCTCATTTATAGTATATGTGCTGCCGAAGCGAGCACAAGTTCCTCATTTATAAAATAGGAATAATATAATTACTACTTCACCTTCAGAGTTGTTATAATGATGTAAAAGAGATAATATATGGGTTTGTAAATACAGGTTGTTAGACTGAAATATTTTTGAGTGCTTCAAACATGTTTTCTACTTGGTTTCTCTCCCTAGAAGCCTTGATATGCAATGTATATCCCTTTCAGGGAAAGTTGATGAATTATGGAAATAGTTCTAGGGGTGGATTTCCAGGATAACTGACAATACCAGAAGGTAGAGTGACTTTGATGCTGGAAAGACCTAGCCCATTCCCAGCTCTAACCCTTTGTAGCTGTGTGATTGATGTTAAGCAAAGTTCCTTGACTTTCTGATCCTTACATTTTCTATTTTAAAAGTAGGGATGATTATTTTGCAAAGTTGTAAGATATATGGTATATAAAGTACTTTGCATCATGTCTGGCATACAGGCGATATTTTTGTTTTGTAAGGTGATGAATAGAGAGGGAAAGCCTGTCAAGTGGATGGAGTCATTATTATGAAGTGGAGAAAGTACCTTGTAGGAGGACAGCACATGTGCTAATCATCTTTCTGTGCTTGTACTACCTTTTTTTTGACCCTCAGAAATGAGTAAATGGATGACCTTTTTATTCTAAAAGTCTAATTCTAAATATTAGTGGTTTCTTAAAGTACTTATCAACTTGTCTCTTTCCCCTGATGAGTTATGCAGTAGTCTTATCAAAATAGTGACAAATGTAACTGTGATTGATAGAAATAAAAATCTAACCTGATATGCATTTCTGCTTTTAATACAAAAGCAAACAAATTCCTGTAAGTGGTAGAAATGGAAGTGGAGAAACATGCTTTATGCTTTGCGGTTTGAAAGGTATCATTTGCTCCACAAGGAAAGGCATCATTTCTGTTACTTTGTACACTCAAAATCATTAAAAAAATATATCCTTGACTGCTGTAATTGACTAAATATTTGGAAAATGATGATGATTCTTTGGAAATATATAATCTTCTTGTTGAATTCAGTAAGGGAAGAGACGATTATGATAGCATATTTTTGGTCACTGAAAAGATAGAAAAATAAAAATCCTATTTTCTGTAGATGTGGAAGATTCAAATTGCTGGTTATACAGTTTCATTCGTTCCTATAAGCCTAACTTACTTGTATGATAGTTATCCCTTAAATATTGCTTCCAGTGGGAAGTAAAGTTATTTACACATAAGCATGTATAATATCTAATACTCTTAGTAAGTTTTGGCTCAACACTTTTAGTAAGTTATACATATGATGGAAACTGAGGGTATAATAAATATTTTTTAATTTGGATGCTCTGATGAAGGTGTTTGCTGAGAACCAGTGGCATATAAGATAGTGTAGGATGGGTATTTCAACTTGGATCAAGAAAAGCTCATCATATAATATTGCTTTTCCTATCTCATTGATACATCTAAAAATCCTTCCAATTGGGAAGATGAGTACTTGGTTAGAAGAGGAGGGCAAATTGTATTTCCTAGTTCTACAACACTTGCGTAAAGACCTCCTTGATATATACCAGTTATTATCTTGAACAAAAGAGTGATTTAAGGTATATAATAAGATGAACCCTCAAGAAATAGCTTTTAATTCTGAGAAGTATCCAATATTCTGTAGGAAAATAATCAAGAGTGTCAGTCTTTCTCATTTGACTCATGAGGCAAGAGAAACCACCTGACTAGGTATGACTGAAGCAACTGTTATGTTTGATGCCTTAGTGAAAAGTCTTTCTTGCCTCCTTTATTTGGGGAATTTTGATTTATACAGTAGTACTAATTTCCCTGGACCAATTTTAGCTGCTCTAATACAGAAAGGATGGTGATATTTGAGTTAATTAGCAGACAGCATGTCTGTATGAGAAGATTTTCCACGTATCACTTATTTTGGAATATTACTTTGAAGTGCTAAGTTAATACCCTTATTGTAAAGATGGGATAGGAAATATTTTCTTAATGGCTTAAAAGGTACCTTTATTCAGGTTGTTGAAAAGAGTTTGAGCTTAAAGAATGAATGAGGGTGTCTTCAGGGCACATTTTCTTTCTTTTTTTTTAATTAAAATTTTTTTTTTTTTTTTTTTTTTTTTACCATTTATTTGCTATTGAGATACAGAGACAGAGCACAAGCATGGGAGGGGCAGAGAAAGGAGGAGACACAGAATATGTAGCAGGCTCCAGGTTCTGAGCTATCAGCACAGAACCTGGCACAGGGCTTGAACTCACAAACCACGAGATCTTGACCTGAGCCGAAGTCGGATGCCCAACCGACTGAGCCACCCAGGCGCCCCAGGGCACATTTTCTTCTAAAAGAAATACAGGACACTTGTATTATTAGTAAAGGTTATCCACCCATCATCAGAACTGAGGTAATTCATATCAGTAAGGTATTTTAGTAATTAAAACCAATGCCATGCAAACACTATTTTTTCACTGGAAATTATTCAAAAAACATAAAGAAGCATTTATGTTTAGGTTCTGAAATGATGTTTGTTAATGGCCTTGTTCATAAGTCCAGAGTGACATACCGTATAAGGCATGACTTATTTATTTCATCTGTTGGTGGCAGGCAGAATCTACGTGGTTTTATTTGATTTGCATCTGTGGAAACTTCTAAATTTGTAGATTGAAAGTTTATAAATAGAGGAGCCGATGTCTGCCTTCCTAGAGGCTAACAAATATGATTTGGCTTTTTAAAACTGGTGATTGTGACGTCTTCCCCAGGTCACACCAGCCCCTTAATTGGGAATTGCCCTACTCTTTGGTAAGTCTGCTGCTCATCACCCTTTGAGCATTTCATACTGTCAACTACCCCATTTCTTCTTGAAGTGCTGTTCTCCCTGCTCGGTCCATGCTGTAGGAGTTCTTTCTTTCTCTCTCTCTACCCCTCCCCTTCCCCCACTCACCAGGAGTTGGGGAAGGGGCAAGGGCCTACATCCTAGCAACAGCAGGCGATCAGGAAGTAAACGGGGATGTTCTTGAATGTACCAGAGTCGCTTTCCTCCCTTCCCATTCCATCTTGTCATCCAGTCATTTTACCTCTCAGCTTTATTACTGCTCTAAAGTTTGCAGTGGCCGAGGAGTCTGTCAGTGTCTTGGTTAGTGCCTTGGGCTCAGTTATTCCCTTAGTGCTTTAGTCCTGGTTATAAAATGTAGTCAAATGCCATTTCTAGCCTCTTTATGCTGGTGGGTAGAAGGCACCTCATCTTCTGTCAGCTGTTTTCTTACTGACTGAACAAGGCAGATAAGTAGTGACATTGAGGTAGATCAGTAACTGCACAGAAGTTCTTTCTCTAAGACAGTCTTCCTCTCCTTTGAGTTATGTCAGTCACCTAGGTTTATAGCTTTGGCTCATTGAATGTTTCTACCCTTTAGTGTGTCATCGTGACCAATTTACTTTCTTTTAAAAGTCTCCCAAATTTCCCCCACCCCTGGTTAGGCCTTTGTATCCCTCCCCTATATTATGTGTCACTCTTGAACTGTATAGTTTTACCTCATAGAATATGGACCTCTAACCTTAGTCTTGAAATGGTGCTCCTCACTGACGAGAAGTCTTCCATGCTCCCTTCTTTTCTGCTACAGCAGAGATCAACCCCTCTATTTGGCTTTCAAGGGTATTATACTTACTCTCCTTATACCCTCTTTTTGTTGTTGTTAACAATCCGGCCCAGCCTAACCTTCCAGTGTATCTATCAATACTGCACTATGTGAAAAGCCAGGCTTTGCTACTCACTCGCTTTACCCATAGAAACTGCTCTGCTCATCTACCCCATGGCAGTGCTCTCTGCCACTTTTCTGCTCTCTCTAAATTTTTCTAGGATACTTGGTGTAAGCCTTGCAGTACTTGCATCATGTATCTTGTATGCTAACTTTGCATGCATGGTCACGAAGCTCTTGAAGGACAGAATGTGCTTTTCAGTTCCCCACAGGCCATATCTGCTTCAGTGCTTCCGTCCCCACCGGTTCTCATCCAGGGACTGCCAGGAGCTTGTGGGTGTGTTCTTGATGAGCTGTACATGGTAGAATTGTGAGGAATGTGTAGAAGGGAAAGGTGAGCAGATGTGCCTCCCAGTAAAGGTGAAAGTTTCTAGTGGTGCTATGTCATAATGGGTAGGTTTGCTGTGTCAAAAGCTTTCTCTCAGAGCAGGTGTTCCCGTGGGAGGCCAAATGGCTATTCTGCCAGGGATGCTGTCAGGGAGAGTCCTGCACAAGATGGGAGTGGAGGTATTATGCAGTTAGATAGACGTGGGCCCCTTCGGCTTTGTAATTCTAAATAACTATTATTTTGACCTAGTGAAGTACAGGTTAGAGAGGCTGATTAAGGTGATGCTAAGAAGTAATTTACAGCTGAGTAATTATTTATAGTTTATGGTCCTCTTTCAGTGCTGTCTTTATATTTTATGATGTTGAAAACAAAATTCAAAATTATGGAGTATGTTTTGGGGGTGCTTGGGTGGCTCAATTGGTTGAGCGTCCATCTTCGGCTCAGTTCATGATCTCACAGTTTGTGGGTTTGAGCCCCACATCGGCCTCTGCACTGACAGTGTGGAGCCTGCTTGGGATCCTCTGTCCCCTTCTCTCTCTGCTCCTTCCCGGTTCTCTCTCTCTCTCTCTAAAAAAATAAATAAACATTAAAAAAATTTTTTTAAAGTATGTTTCCATGACTTTTGCATATGATCATTTATTTGACTACTGGGGGAGTTTGATTTAGAAGACTGCTTAGCCTACATAGACCCATTATTGGACAACTTTCTTGATTACTAAAAACAAAATGCTCATTGGGATTGCTGTAGTCACTTTGCTTCCTGGTAAATAGGAGAATTATGCTTATAATTTCCACAGCGATAGAAGATGTAAACTCCAGCTGATTAAAATTTGCTTTTTCCCCCCCTCCCTCTTTAAATTAAATCCAAGATGAATGTGGTATTTTTTTGATTTGTCACTTTTTTACTTGCTAGTTTGTTCTGAGGCAGGCCAAGTATTTTTCTTAAAATACTTGAGGGAAGGGAGTCTCTAGAATTCCTGCTTTATGGTGAAGCACATGTTTTGGGGTTTTTTTTTTTCCCTATTTAAAAGTGATCCTTTCACTGTCATAATTGAGTACTAGTCCTCAAACAAAGATTTCAGAAAATGCTTCCTAGTCTGATTGCAAAACAAATGTTAATTCATGGCCTCTCCCAGCTTTAAGTAGATAGGTTTCTTTTGTGGTCTTGTAGAATTGTAGAATGTCTGAAAATGGAAGAACTTTATTTAGTTCAGTCTGTTCATTTAGCAGGCATTGTGGAGTCTCTACTGTTTGTCAAGCATCATACCAGGTACTAAGGAAACAAGTGAATACAAGAGCATAAAACCACCTCCTTGACAAAAGTAAAATAAAGCAAGAAGAGAGGCATTTCCATAGTGAAATAACGTTTTCATTATTTTATAACAGTCTTAGGTTTTTAAATGCAAGGTCATTATCATATGAAAGGATTCTAATGACGAAGACTTCTTGCTAGTGGTGTATTTGCTTTGCCAAATACATGTATGAGTGGTCATGACTTCTTTGCTTTTTGTACTTAGTTCTTAAATGTAAACTAACATGATTTTGCTTTTGTATTGGTTTCCTACGGTTGCTGCAGTGAACTAGCACAAACTTGATGGCTTAAAACAAATTTATTCTCTCACTGTTCTGGAAACCAGAAGCCTGAAATCAAGGTACTAACTAGTAGGGCCGCTGCCCCTCTCAATCTTCTCTGGGAGAATCCTTCTTTGCCTCTTCTAGCTTCCAGTGGCTCCAGGTATTCCTTGGCTTATAGATGGATCACACCAAGTCTCTACCTCCATCTTTACATCATCTTTTCCTCTTTGTGTCTCTATGGTCTCTTCTCTTCTTGCAAGGACATCAGCCATTTGATACAGGGCCCACCCTAAATCCTAAATCCAGGATGATTTCATCTTGTGATCATCATATCCTCAAGAGTCCTGTTTCTAAGTAAGGTCACAGTCTGAAGCTCTGGGTGACATGAATTTTGGGGGTGCCCTGTTCAACCCACTGCAGCCTCTGTGGTCCTTTTTGACCCCAAATCTATATTTATATAGATCCATAGACAGAAAGAAATAAACTATTCATGTGCATGTGTATATATCTCAGATGTTATTCTTCAGGCTTGAAAATAGAAGTAATGGAGCCCCCGGGTGGCTCAGTCGATTAAGTGACCAACTTCGGCTCAGGTCATAATCTCAGTGTTTGTGGGTTTGAGCCCTGCATTGGGCTCTGTACTGATGGCTCAGAGCCTGGAGCCTGCTTCAGATTTTGTGTCTCCCTCTCCCTCTGCCCCTCCCCTTGCACTCTGTCTCTCTCTCTCTCTCTCTCAAAAAATAAACAAACATGAAAAAAAAATTAAAAAAAGATAAAAGAAAAGTAGTGAATTAAATAATTTTTTGCATTAAAGATATTTAGGAAAATAACTTTAATTTGCATTAATAATGGAATAAGGGATAACTTTTTCTTTTTAATGTGTATTCATTTTTGAATGAATAGTTTCTTTTTTGAAGAACAGTTTCAGGTTCGCAGCTATATT
The DNA here is from genome assembly GCF_018350175.1 of Felis catus. NCBI lineage: Eukaryota > Metazoa > Chordata > Mammalia > Carnivora > Felidae > Felis > Felis catus. Next base: position 62,210,469 of record NC_058380.1, on the reverse strand, counting down.
AAGCAGAAGGTACAGAGATTTCCTGTGTACTCCCTGCCCTCACATGTGCTTAGCCTCCCTCATTATCAACATCCCCCACCAAAGTGGTGTGTTTATTATAGTTGTTGAACCTACCTTGACACATCATTATCACGCAAAGCCTGGAGGTTACATTAGGATTTACTCTTGGTTTTTGTACATTCTATGGGTTTGGACAAATGTGTGATGACATGTATCTACCATCATAGTATTATACAAAGTAGTGTCACTGCCCTAAAAATCCTCTGTGCTCTACTGATTTATCCATCTCTCCCTTCTGAACTCTGGCTACTGATATTTTTACTATCTTGATAGCTTTGCTTTTTCTTGTCTTATACTTCATAATGTCATATGGTGGGAAATAAACATAGTGTAGTTTTTTTTTAGATTGTCTTCTTTCACTTTAGTAGTATGCATTTAAGTTTCCTGTATATTCGTTCACGGCTTAATAGCTTATTCCTTTTTTTTTTTTTTTTTTTTTTTTTTTTTTTTTTTAGCACTGCATAGTATTCCTTCATCTGGATGTACCACAGTTAATCAGTTCACCTACTGAAGGACATCTTGGTCACTTCCAAGTTTTGACAGTTATAAAATCTTTTGTAAACATCCATGGGTAGGTTTTGAGCAAACATAAGTTCTCACTTCCTTTGAGTAGATACCAAGGAGCATGGATTGCTGGATTACATGTTAAGGGGATGTTTAGCTTTGCAACAAACAGCCAAACCATCTTCCAAAGTGGCTGTACCATTTTGCATTTTCATCAACAATGAATGAGAATTTCTGTTGCTCCGCATCCTTGCCAACATTTGATATTGTCAGCACTGTGGATTTTGGCCATTCTAATAGGTGTGTAGTGGTATCTCATCCTTTTAATTTGCATTTTCCTGAGGATATATGATGAAAAGCATGTTTTTAAATTTTTTTAATGTTTCTTTAATTTAGAGAGAGAGAGAGACAGAGACAGAGAGCAAGCAGGGGAGGGGCAGAGAGAGACGGAGACACAGAATCTGAAGCAGGCCCCAGGCTCTTAGCTGTCAGCGCAAAGCCCAAGACAGGGCACGAACTCATGAACCATGAGCTCATGACCTGAGCCGAAGTTGGACGCTTAACCAGCTGAGCCACCCAGGCGCCCTGCAAAGCATGTTTTTATATACTTATTCGCCATCTGTATGACTTGTGTCTGTTAAGGTTTTGGGCCCACTTCTTAAACAGATTGGTTTTTTATTGTTGAGTTTTAAGAATTCTTTGTATATTTTAGATAAAAGTTCTTTGTCAGTTGTGTCTTTTGTAAATACTTTCTCCCAATGTATGGCTTATAATCTTATTCTCTTGACAGTGCCTTTTGCAGAGCAGAAAATCTTAATTTTAATGAAATCCAGCTTATCAATTCATTCTTTTATGGATCATGCCTTTGGTGTTATATCTAAAAAGTCATCACCAAACCCAAGATGATCTAAATTTATTGCCTTTAGGAGTTGTATAGTTTTTTGTTTTACATTTAGGTCTGTGATCCATTTTGAAGTAATTTTTGTGAAAGGTATAAGGTCTGTGTCTAGGTTCATTTTTTTGCATGTGGATGTTCAGGTGTTATAGCATCATTGTTGAAAAGGCTGTCTTTTTTCTATTGTATTGCTTTTGCTTCTTTGTCAGAGATGAGTTGATTCTATTTATGAGTCTATGAGCCTTCTTTTCCATTGGTCTATTTGTGTATTCTTTTGCTAGTGTCACACTGTCTTGTTCATTGTAGCTTTAGAGTGCGTCTTTAAATCAGATAGTGTCAATCTTCCAATCTTGTTCTTGCCCTTCAATTGTTGTCTATTCTGGATCTTTTGCCTTTCTATATGAAATTTAGAAACAGTTTCTTAATATCCACAAAATAAGTTGCTGAGATTTGTATTGAGTTTGCACTGAATCCATAGATCAAGTTGGGAAGAACTGACCTCTTAACAATTTTGAGTTTTCTTATCCATTAACATAGAATAACTCTCCATATATTTAGTTCTTTGATTTCATTCATCAGAGTTTCATAGTTTTCCTCATGTAGATCTTATACATATTTTGTTAGATTAATACTACGTGTTTCATTTTGGAGGATGCCAATGTAAATGATACTGATAGAAAAGCGATTGACTTTTGTTTATTCATGTGGTATCCTGCAACCTTGCTATAATTGTTTATTAGTTCCAGGAGGTTTCTTTTTTGTTGTTGTTGTTATTGCTTTTGGATTTGCATAGATTATCTATCAAATGCAAACAAAAGCAGTTGTGTTGCTTCCTTCCCAATCTGTGTATGTTTTATTTCCTTTTTTTGTGTCTTATTGCATTAGCTAGGACATCCAGTATGGTCTTGAAAAACAAACATCTTTGCTTTGTACCTGATCTTAATTGGAAAGCTTCAAGTGTCTCACCACTAAGTGTGATAGTAGAGGTAGAGGTTCATTAACTAGTTGTGGAAGTTCACTTCTATTCCTAGGTTACTGAGAGTTTTTATCATGAAAGAGTATTATATTTTGTCAGATGCTTTTTCTGCATGTATCAATGTGATCATATGATTTTTCTTCTATAGCCTGTTGATATAATGGATTATATTGAATGATTTTCACATATTGAATTGGCTTTGCATTCCTTGGATAAATCCCCATTTGGTCATGGTATATAATTCTTTTTATCAATTTTGGATTTAGTTTGCTAATATCTTTTTGCATTTATGAGAGAAATTGGTCTATAGTTTTCTCGTAATGTCTTTGTCTGATTTTGGTATTAGAGTAACACTGGCTTCTAGAATGACTTAGGATGTATTTCCTCTGCTTCTGTCTTCTCAAAGAGATTATAAAGAATTATAATTTCTTAAGTGTGTGGTAAAGTTCCCCAGTGAACCCATCTGGGCCTGGTGCTTTCTCCCTTGGAAGGTTGTTGATTTTTGATTGAATTTCTTTAATAGATATAGGCCTATGTAGATAGTCGTCTTCTCCTTGTGTGAGTTTTGGCAGATCGTGTCATTCAAGGAATTGTTCTATTTCCTAGGTTATCAAATTTGTGGACCGAGAGTTGTTCATAGTATTTCTTGATTATCCTTTTAATGTCCATGGGATCTGTAGTGTGATGTCCTCTCTTTCATTTCTGATATTAGTAATTTCTGATTATTGATCAGTAATTACTGATTAGCAATTACTGATTGTTCATTCCTTCCCACCAATATATGGGAAAGGATTTAATATGGGGAACTGGTTACATAGATGTTGGGGGCTGAAAGAGCAAAAAACAAAGACAGTAATAACACTGGGAAGTAGTTCTATGCCTAGATTGAGGGAGATAAGAGATTATCGTCATCAAAAGGTAGGAATTTGAAAGGAAGATCCACAGAGCTGGTGTTCAGAGCTCTGGGGAGGGCAAAGTCAGCTACTGCTTCATGTGAGAAATGTGGAGGAAGGGTCTCCAGAGTTGAGGGAAGTCTAATGCCCATGTTCTCTTCTTGAAAAATCTGCTCATAGACATAATCCACTCAACTGAGATGTAAAGTATGAGTAATCACTGTGTTGAATAAATATGGGTGTTGGAATGTACTCATAAAACACTAAATTCTAGCTGTCAAAAATAAGGATAATAGCAAAAACAGGAGGAAGGAATTAGTCAAGACCAAAACATCTGTAGAGAATTATAAAAAACAGAAGGGGCGGGGTGCCTGGGTGGCGCAGTCGGTTAAGCGTCCGACTTTAGCCAGGTCACGATCTCGCGGTCCGTGAGTTCGAGCCCTGCGTTGGGCTCTGGGCTGATGGCTCGGAGCCTGGAGCCTGTTTCCGATTCTGTGTCTCCCTCTCTCTCTGCCCCTCCCCCGTTCATGCTCTGTCTCTCTCTGTCCCAAAAATAAATAAAAACATTGAAAAAAAAATTTAAAAAAAAACCAAACAAACAGAAGGGGCACTCTGATGAGAATATGGAAATATTTGCTAAAATTGATCCACGTGTGCTTAGACATAGCAATTTAACTCCTAGTTATAGACCCTCAAAAAAATGCTTCTAATATGCATAAAGAAACACATGAATGTTGATGCAGCATCGTTTGTAATAATAAAATCTAGAAATATCCCAAATGTCTATCAGTAGAAATAAATAGTAGTGCTATAGTATGTCCAATAGCAGTTCAATCTATATGTATCACTATGTCTACATAGAAAAGTTACAAAGCGGTACCCTCCCCAGAAGCACCTGGCTCAGACGAGTTCATGGATGAATGCTTACAAATACGTAAGAACTTATGAACGCTTGCTCTGTGCTGTATACGAATTCTCAAAATAACACTGTGAAATCATATCACCATCATCATCATCACCCCTTTTTTATAGATGAGGACACTGTGGCACAAAATGATTAATTTGCCCAATGTCAACCACTAGGAAGTGACATATCTAGGATGCAAATCCAGGCAGTCTGCCTCCAAAGGCTCTACTCAACCACTCATCCCTGTGTTATCAAAACTATTTCAACTCACTGTGAAAGGTGAAGCTTATCCAATTTTTGTTTGAAGACCTACATATCTAGCAAAATATCTAAATATCTAGTAAAAGCAGTACCCAAAAGGAGAACTACAGAACAATCTCAACCATTATATTAACGCAAATATCCTAGTAAAATATTAGCATATAGAATTTAGTAGAATATTAAATAAATTTGCAACTTGAGCAGATGGAGTTATTCTAAGAAGATAAGGATTATTCACTGTTAGGAAATCTGTTTAAAAATCTTACCATACTGGGGCACCTGGATGGCTGAGTCGGTTAAGCGTCCAACTTCAGCTCAGGTCATGATCTCATGGTTCGTTCAAGCCCCACGTCGGGCTCTGTGCTGACATCTCAGAGTCTGGAGTCTGCTTTGGATTCTGTGTCTCTCTCTCTGTCTGCCCCTCCCCCGCTCACATTCTCTCTCTCTCTCTCTCTCTCTCTCTCTCTCTCTCTCTCTCTCTCTCAAGAATAAATAAACATTAAAAAAAAATTAAAAAAAAATCTTGGGGCGCCTGGGTGGCGCAGTCGGTTAAGCGTCCGACTTCAGCCAGGTCACGATCTCGCGGTCCGTGAGTTCGAGCCCCGCGTCAGGCTCTGGGCTGATGGCTCAGAGCCTGGAGCCTGTTTCCGATTCTGTGTCTCCCTCTCTCTCTGCCCCTCCCCCGTTCATGCTCTGTCTCTCTCTGTCCTATAAATAAATAAACGTTGAAAAAAAAAAAAATCTTAACCTCACTGATCAAAGGAGTAAAAACAAATTATATTGCGTAATTAGTAATTTTTCAAATGATATAGGAAAACATTCTAGAGTAAACAATTTAATAAAGAAAAAAAATAAATATAATAAGTGGAATAAAAAAGAAAACTTGTATCCCTTTACCTCTTCCCATTCTTAACTTCTTTCCCCCTTTCTAGATGTAACCCCTTTGGTGAATATCTGGTAACTCAGATAAAAATTTTTAATGTATTATGTAGGTCATCTTATAGCCTTACTTAGCTGAAAAGTAAATAAAAGTTATGTTATTATATACATAATGTTTATTGTCCTTTCAGAGGACTGTAAACTAGTATCATGTGAACTTGCTTTTTTGGGTTGGGGTTGTATAGCTGTCACATAATGTTCCATTAGTTTTATGTGTATAACATAGTGATTCAGCATCTCTGTACATTATGCTCTGCTCACCAGAAGTATAGCTACCATCACCATACAACACTATCACAATACCACTGATTATGTTCTCTATGCTGTACCTTTTATTCCGGTGACTTACTCATTCCATAACTGGAAGCCTCTATCTCCCACTCCCCTTCACCCATTTTGCCCACCCCCAACCTCCTTTTACTCTGGCAACTATCAGTTTAAACTTCTCTGTGTTTGTAGGTCTGATTGTACTTTTTGTTTGTTTGTTCATTTGTTTTTTAGATTCATTTTTGGGCAAAATCATATGGTATTTGTTTTTCTCTATCTGGTTTATTTCACTTAGCCTCATATCCTCTAGGTCCATCTTTGTTCCTTCTTTATCTCATGGCAACTAAGAAAAGGGTGACAGAGTGCACAAGTGAGATAGAGTCCTAAATTTGGATTTCCCTTTAATAAACCATGGTCATTCCCTGATTACTTTTGGTCAAATTGCTTAGAAAGCTAAAACACTACATGGTAGTGATGGAGATCATGAAGTAATGACCCTTAATATTTATGAAAGCTTTGAGACTGTCATGGGGGGAGGGGGAGGGAATTTAGACCAAAGGGGAAAGGACAAATCCATTTGCTTTGCAGACTTAATTTTTTTTTTAATGTTTATTTATTTTTGAGACAGAGAAAGACAGAGCATGAATGGGGGAGGGTCAGAGAGAGAGGGAGACACAGAATCCAAAGCAGGCTCCAGGCTCTGAGCTGTCAGCACAGAGCCCAACGCAGGGCTTGAACTCACAGACTGTGAGATCATGACCTGAGCTGAAGTTGGATGCTTAACTGACTGAGCCACCCAGGCGCCCCTTTGCAGACTTAATTAAAACAGTATGTGGGCTATGGGGCAGCCAATGATTCTTTCATCTGGTGATTGAATTACTACAGGTATCCCAGCAATTATGTGGCCTTTCAAAGATTAGTTCTGATTGACATTTAGAATTGGTTTGATCTGAAGGAACAGTACAATTTTGAAGATACAGATTTTTAAGCAGTGGATTAACACATTAGGCCTATATAAAAATGGAATCATTCTTGGGTGGCGCCTGGGTGGCTCAGTCAGTTAAGCATCTGACTCTTGGTTTCCGTTTAGGTCATGATCTTACGGTTGGTGAGTTCAAGCCCCACACCAGGCTCTGTGCTTACAGTGCAGAGCCTGCTTGGGATTCTCTCTCTCCCCTCTCTCTCTGCCCTTACCCCACTTGTGCATGTGCTCTCTCTCTCTCTCTCTCCCCCTCAAAATAAATAAACTTAAAAAAAAAATGGAATCATTCTTGGATTTGTTAATGAAAATATTTTTTATTGTAGAACATAGTACTCAGGGAAAGGAAACCAAAAAGCCTGAGAGTCATTCCAGAACTAGTAAATATGGAAAACAAAAAACTGAAGGTTTTACCAAAGAACAGTTCTTCACTGAAGGTTGTTGACTCACCAAGAGGGGTCAGGGTCATATGTTTAGTAGTGAAATACAGACATTGTTTGATGTATATAGGAGGCATTTTCTTCACTTTGTGCAGTTTAGAAATATGCCACCAGCAGAAATTGGTAAATAAGACAGTTAAAGGATTTAAATTATACAGTTTAGGATATATCAGGGCCTATATGGTATAAACCTTGAAATTTGTTTAAAAAGTAAAAACATTGGCATTTAGTTCACTGTATTATGTTGTATAGTGGCTATCTTCCCCATCCTTCTTCCCCATTTCTTTATGGGTACTTCCTTTTTCTTCCAAATAAACTGCTTGTATTGGGCTACTTGTCTTGGGATCTGCTTTGGGGGGAGCCCCGGTGAAGATAAGCTGTCATTTTTCCTATAAAATTTCCTCTCTCTCTCTCTCTCTCTCTCTCTCTCTCTCTCTCTCTCTCTCTCTCTCTCTCTTTTTTTTTTTTTAATTTTTTTTTTCAATGTTTATTTTTGGGACAGAGAGAGACAGAGCATGAACGGGGGAGGGGCAGAGAGAGAGGGAGACACAGAATCGGAAACAGGCTCCAGGCTCTGAGCCATCAGCCCAGAGCCTGACGCGGGGCTCGAACTCACGGACTGCGAGATCGTGACCTGGCTGAAGTCGGACGCTTAACTGACTGCGCCACCCAGGCGCCCCTCTCTCTCTCTTTTTTTAAGTAGGCTTCATGCCCAGCATGGAGCCCAGCATGGGGCTTGAACTCACAATCCTGAGATTAAGACCTGAGTTGAGATCAAGAATGTGAGACGCTTAACTGCCTGAGTCACCCGGGTGCCCTTAAAATTTCCTATCTCTTGACATGGCTTCTTGGATCCCCATGGTGTCATTTTGTGTTTTACTCTGTATTCATTGTTTCCTTGTACTAGTTCTTGGGCTTGATGAGATTGAGGTCAGGTTAAGTTTTTTGGGTTAATACTTCGTAAGTGGTGCTTTTTATTTCCTATTGTATCCTATAAAGAAGCATTAATATCTGGTCGTTCCACTTTTGGTAATGTTAAGATTGTTCAGTAACAGTGTCAGTGTAGTCGTCTGCATTAAGATTAACTCAAAGCTTCTCGAAAGCCTAAGCAAAAAGAGCCTATGACATACTGTGTAATTCTCATTGTTTGGTGCCCAGCAGTTGTCTTTTGAGAATGACTTTGCCAGGAACTATGGATGACTTTTCAATTAAAATACTTCAGACAGAGAGAATCTTCTCTTTCTCTTTTTTCAATGTGAAAGAGAATTTAAGTTTGATGATCTTGCTAGATGTTTGTACATATATGCATATATATAATGTTATTCACAACCCTATCCCTAGTGCCTAGTATGGTGCCTAGCATGTATACAGTAGATGACTCAGTGAAATATTTATGGAGTGAATGATCTAACAAAAAAATATATGTACCAACATGTATGTAGATTCCATTAAGGGAACTTGGTTTCCTGAGGCATCCTGCGTGAGAATTACAATGTAGCACAAGAAGAGTAGTCATAATTTTCTCTCGGCATATATTTGCAAGTATTTGTTCTGGAGACAGTGATGAATGGGATGTTGTCTCACACCACCCTCCCTCCTCCTCCCCCACCCCCCACCTCTGGTTCCAGACTGTGTACAGAAAAAGAAGACAATTCTCATCTTAACTATTCTCCCAATTCCCATGCTTTGTTAGTACCACCATTGCTAGAATTTTAGATTTTAGAGGAGGGGTATGGGGTGATTTTAAGAGAAAAACCCTTTCCACACATTGAGAAGATCAATCCCATTTCTGAAAAGCTTTGGACTCTTCTGTGAAGGTCAGACTACTACATTGTCTATTCTAGGTAAATTAGTTGATCCACTTCCTTTTTTGGTTTTTTGTTTTAATTCCAGTACAGTTAACATATCGTCTTGTATTGGGCTCTCATCCCGTTTTTAGAATACAGTGGGGAACCAAACACACAGATGACATCGACTTTTTAATTATTTATTGTTTGTTTGTTTATTTAGAGAGTGCGAGTGGGGGAGGGGCAGAGACAAAGGGAGAAGCTCCATCCCGCAGGCTCCGTGCGGTCAGTGCGAGGCTCGAGCTCCCGAAACTGCAAGACCATGACCCGAGCCAAAATCAAGAGTTGGACACTTAACCAACTGAGCCACCAAGGCACCCCATCAATTTTTAAAAAATGTTTATTTATTTATGTTGATAGAGTAGGGGAGGGACAGAGAGAGAGAATCCCAGGGAGGCTCTGCACTGTCAGCACCCCCATTTTTTTTTCTTTTAGTATAGTTGACATAAAATGTTACATTAGTTTCAGGGGTACAACATAGTAGTGGGACAGTTTCATACATTATGCTGTGTTCACCACAAGTGTAGCCACTACCTGTTACTATACAACGCGATTCCAGTGCCGTTGACTGTGCTCCCTATGCTGCGCCTCTTCTGTGACATTCTCATTCCATAACTGGAAGCTGTGTAGCTCCCACTCTCCTTCACCCATTTCCCCCATCCACCTACCCTGTCTCTGATGATAACCATCAGTTCTCTGTATTTATGGGTCTGTTTCTGCTTTTTATTTGTTTTGATCTTTAGGTTCCACATATAAGTGAAGTCACATGATACTTATCTTTCTCTGACTTATGTCACTTAACATAATACCTTCTGGGTTCATCCATGTTGTCACAAATGGCAAGATCTCCTCTTGTTTTTTTTTTTTTAATAGCCGAGTAATGTTCCGTTGTGTGTGTGTGTGTGTGTGTGTGCGTGCGTGCGTGTACCCGTACTGTACCTTCTTTATTCCTTCATCTATGGATGGACACTTGGGTTGCTTCAGTATCGTGGCTATTGTAAATAATGCTGCAATAAACATAGAAATGCATATATTTTTTTGAATTGGTGTTTTTGTTTTCTTTGAGTAAATACCCGGTAGTGAAACTAATGGATCATACGGCATTTCTGCTTTTAATTTTTGAGGCGCCTCCATACTGTGTTCTACGGGGACCCCAGCAGCATACATGCTCACCAACAGTGCACAAGGGTTCCTTTTTATCCACATCCTCACCAGTACTTGTTATTTCTTGTCTTTTTTATTTTAGGCATTCTGACAGTATGCAGAGATATCTCATTGTTTTGATTTGCATTTTCCTGATCATTAGTGATAGTGATCATCTTTTCATATGGCTTTTGGAAAATGTCTGTTCAGGTCCTCTGCCCTTTTCTTTTGAGCTGCAGTCAAGAGTTGGACACTTAACTGACTGAGCCACCCAGGCACCCCTGCCCATTTTTAATCAGATTATTTGGTGTTGGTTTCTTTTGTTTGTTTGTGGGGTGTGTTTTTGTTCGTTTGTTTCTTTTTGGTGTTGAGTTGTATAAATTCTTTATATATTTTGGATATTAACCCCTTACCAGATATATAATTTTTAAATATCTTCTCCTATTTAGTAGGTTGCCTTTTGTTGACCATTTCCTTCCCTGTGCAAAAGCTTTTTATTTTGATGTAGTCCCAATAGTTTGTTTTTGTTTCCCTTGCCTTAGGGAAAAATGTTGCAAAGGCCAGTGTGAGAAATTACTGCCTGTGCTGTCTTCTAGGATTTTTATGGTTTTGGGTCTCACATTTAGGTCTTTAATCCATTTTGAGTTTATTTTTGTGTATATTGTAAGAAAGTGGTTCAATCTCATTATTTTGCATGTAGCTGTCCAATTTTCCCAGCACCATTTATTGGAGAAACTGTCTTTTCCCCATTGTATACTCTTGTCCCCTTAGTCATGGGTTAATTGGCCAGGTACTTGTGGGTTTATTTCTTAGCTCTCTATTCTGTTCCATTGATCTATGTCTATTTTTGTGTCAGTACCATACTGTTTTGATTAGTGAAGCTTTGTAGTACATTGTGAAATGACATCAGTTGTTTTTTTTTTTTAATGTTTATTTTTGAGACAGAGAGAGACAGAGCATGAACGGGGGAGGGTCAGAGAGAGGGAGACACAGAATCTGAAGCAGCCTCCAGGCTCTGAGCTGTCAGCACAGAGCCCAACGTGGGGCTCGAACTCACGGACCACGAGATCATGACCTGAGCCAAAGTCGGACGCTTAACCGACTGAGCCACCCAGACGCCCCGAAATGACATCAGTTTTAATGGAAACCCATGCCTGATCAAATAACTAATGTGCAAGAAAAAATACGAATTGCAACAATATATTTTTATTTTCTATCGTTGTTTCTACTGGCAGAATTTGAGTTTAGGAATTATGTTACCTACATTTGAATTATTCTTTGGGTATAGAATTTATTTTCCCAAACATGTCTGCACCCACCATATTTTGACTTATTTAATGAGGAATGGTATAATTTTTCTAATGTTTCTTTATAAAAGCAGACTGGTTCTGACTTGTCCAAAATTTGTGTCATTTGGCCAAAGGTTGTATCACTGAGCAGTTGAGGGTTAAAGTAGCTTGCCAGGGTTATTCTATACTTAGTTCTATTTTTCCCCTCTCTTTGAACTTCTAGTTCATTATAATGCTTCTGGGAATACTAACAGTGAGATGTGCCTCCATTGATACACAGCTTCAAGGCTCTTACAGTGCTTGTCAGCCTCAGTCTTTTCTCTCTGGGGACCTTTCATATCTCTTAGCTCCTTGCAGACGACTGAAAAATCTCTATGCTTCTGTTGCCTGCCAGCTTAATGCAAAACTGAGAGTCAGAGAAGTGGCCCCAGGGAGGAGAAGCAGCCTGGGTCCCATGGCATCAGGACTTCAGGTAGTAGGCTGGTTTGTCAATTTGGATTAGAATGGAAGAGAGCTGTTGCCTCGTACATTACTTATTTCTTGCTATAGGAGAGACATAGTGTGTAAAGGGCTTTGAGAGTCTCCTAACAGAAAGGCAGGAAAATGAAAGATTTAGCAAAAATACACTGAGCTATTACTGCAGAATGCCTAGCAGATGTAATGTCAATTGAGAACGGTAATGCCACATGGAAGGAAACATTCTCTATTAAAGCTTCCATTTTATGCCAGTAATTTTCATGCAGAAATCTCTATTCAAGCAGAAGGCACTTTAAAAAATTAACATCTTTGTAAATTTCTAATAAGATTACAGATTCCACATTTTTCTAAAATCACAGTAATTTGCATGTCAATACAGACTTTTCACAAATGAGTCTTACATGTTCTTGTGTTCATATTTGAGGACCATAAACATTGTACAGAGTTTAAAATGGGTTTACATACTTGCTTGGAGAGTTAGAGCCTTTGCTATCTAAAGCAGTGCTGCCTTGTCCAACTTCAGCTCAGGTCATGGTCTCGCAGTTTGTGAGTTCGAACCCCGCATTGGGCTCTGTGCTGACAGCTCAGAGCCTGGAGCCTGCTTCAGATTCTGTGTCTCTCTCTCTCTCTCTCTGCCCCTCCCCCACTCACTCCCTCCCACCCTCCCCCCTCAAAAATAAAATAAACATTAAAAAAAATTTTTTTTAAAGCTGTGCTTCTTAAACTTTGTGCATAGGAATCACTTGGGGATCTTGTTAAAGTGGAGATTCTGATTCAGTAGGTCTGGGGCCTGATAGTCTGCATTTCTCACAAGCTCCCAACTGATGCCAGTGCTCCTGGTTCAGGAACTATTTGAATAGCAAGGTTTTAAGGTAGTCAGCTTTAAAAGAAACACTTCTTGTTTTCTAAACTCATCAAATTATGGTAATAAAACATTTAAGGCAAAGCCTAGCAAATGCTTTGTGACTATAAATCTTGCTAACAGAAATAATACCCAATCACCTCTTCTGCCTGATAGTTTATTAGATTCTGGTCCTAAAATAAGACAATATAAGAAATATTCGAAGTTTATCCACTAATGTAACATGGCTATTCTCGTTTATTTTTGAGAGAGAGAGTGGTCATGCGTGCAAGCATGAGTTGGGGAGGGCGAGGAGAGGGACAGAGAGAATCCCAAGCAGGCTCCATGCTGTCAGCGCAGAGCCCAAGGCAGGGCTCGATCTCATGAACTGTCAGATCATGACCTGAGCTGAAATCAAGAGTCGGACACTTAACCAACTAAGCCACCCAGGTGCCCTTGCTATTCTTAAATGAGGGTGCTGAAGTGCTATGTGCTGAAGTGTCTAGAAATCACATCAGAGTATACCTGTAGGGGAACCTGAAGAAGGTATGCCTAGGAACTCAGGACAGCACTTAGTGATGTAGAGGGCTTTCTGCAGGAGGCAGGAAGATCACTTCTGAGGTTCACTCTAAATTTGGCTCTAAATAATTACCTAGTAGTGTGCTCTTCACCATTACATAATTAAAAACAAATTTTAATAGGCTTCATTCTTATTTGATAACCTTATTATCCTCAAACATGTTAAAAATGTTGGCTGTTCCCATTTCTGAACTTTTTTCCCCCATTTCTCACCTCCAGCACCCTCCCTCTAAATTCTTAGTGTATTAACATCATCTATCTTCTCATTCACTTTGTATGTATTTGAGTACTCACTGTATACAAATAGGGTGTCGTAGTAAATGGATCTGTGGTATACAAAATTGAATAAGGTGCAGTCTCTTTTTCAAGGTACTCAGTCTCCTGGAGGAGGTATGATAGCACAAGTAATCAGTGTGAATAATAATCTGTTAGCACCCTCCAGAAAGTGCTCTGTGGGTTCAGAAGAGAAATGAATCACTGGGTTCTGGGATCATCAGGAAAGCCCTCATAGAAAAGATAGCTTTTGAATTAGGTCTTGAGAACTAGATAGCCCTTCCTAGCTGTTCCAGGCAGGACATTGTAAGAAGAAACTGCACAAGGAAAGTATGGATGCAAGAGAATAAGGAGACACATTTTAGTAATTGCATGTACTATAGACCCCTTGCATTTTGGATTCATAACTTCAGGATTTGTATTGTCCGTTTGTGAGTGACCATTGAAGGGTTTTCCTGAGCTACTGATTTTATTCCCTTGTGAAGAGCCTCGTATATCAAGTCCGTGGGTGAGGTTAGTAATTGGTTCAGCAGCATTCGTATCTGCATCCATCTTTATTCTTTTCTCTTATTTCCTTTTACTGTATTTCGTGTGGGAAGACATTACATACTTATTAATAATTTGGGATTTGCGAGGAGCTTGTTATAACTCCTTTCCATTGCCAAAGGTCTCCTGCCAGTATGGTGACCATATAATTTATTGCCTAAACTGGGACCCACTTGAAAGGAATTGTGCTGTTAGTGATATTCCACAGCAACCAGGCATAAACTGGGTTTGTCTCAAGCAAGCGAGAGTATATGGCCAACTAGAACATTCCTGTTAGTTGGAGGATGGGATATGAATGGGGAGCAGTAGGATGTTATTTAGGAAAGCAAGTTTGTGGATGGTCCTAAATGCCAGGTTCAAGGTTTAGGCTTTTATACTGTAGGCAGAGAAAAACCCTTGGAGGTTTTTTTGTTTGGTTGGTTTTGTTCTTGTATTCTTTTGGCAGAGGGTTTGATATATGCAAAGCAGCTTTTGGAAGGAGGAGTCTGGCCTCTGGGCAGATTAGATTGAAGGGAAATGCTCGATTTAGGGAGTGCCATAGTATTCCCTTTAAGGATATATTTGAACAATAGCCACTCAAATGGTCTTCATGTATAAGGAAAAATTGGTAATTTATATTTATTTGTATAATTATGAACAGAGAAGTTTTAATAATTCACTTCCAATATATGTTATTACTGATGTTAGCTCATACTTCTGAAGAAGATCCTGTGGGATTAGCGTCTTGTTCAGTTAATGTTTTCTCAAAAGAGGAACAGTACTGGGTTTAGCAGTGAGCGCTAGAACATTTTGTCTGCACTAGTGTTATGCATATATTTACCTTAATATTTTAACAATTAAAATTTTACTTAACACTGAGAGTGCTTAGTAAAAATATCTTCACAAAATTTATTTCTAAAAAACTATCTTTTGCCATGTAACCAATCTTTTATTGTATCTTGTTTCAACCTGATATCTAATCCAGAGAAGGTTTTAATTTCCACTAGCATGCATCTCTCCTTTTTCTATCCCCACCCCATGGAATGGGTGAAACTTTTGAGAAAGGAAAGTTGTTTTTTTTTTTAAGTTTATTTTACTTTTTAATTTATTTAATTTTGAGAGAGAGTGCAAGCAGGGGAGGGGCAGGGAGAGAGGGAGACAGAAGATCCAAAGTGGGCTCTGCACTGACAGCAGCTAGCCCAGTGAGGGGCTCACAGTCACAAGCCGCGAGATCATGAGCTGAGCCAAAGTCAGACGCTCACTCTACTGAATCACCAAGGTACCCCGAAAAGGAAAGTTATTTTTTACCAGGAGAATCAGACAGCTATTCATGGAAGAGGAAGTCAGTCTTTGAAGGATTGATTCTGCAGTGTTGGAGAAGAGAACTTTCCAGGTAGAGGAAACTATGTATGCAAAGAAGAGGAAGCAGAAAAATTGTGGGGTGTGCTTGGGGAAAAGCAACTGACTGCTGGGTGGCTTCAGAAATGCTATGGAAATAACAGCTGGCACACTGGCATCACTAGCCAGTTACGTGGTCATGGAGGACACAGGGAAATTGAAGAAAAGGAATGCTTTTTTTATTCTTTTTTAAATCTTCTTTAATGTTTATTTTTGAGAGACAGAGACAGCGACAGCGTGCTGGTGGGGGAGGGGCAAAGGGAGCAGTAGACATGGATTCAAAAACAGGCTCCAGGCTCTGAGCTGTCAGCACAGAGCTGGGTGTGGGGCTCGAACTCACAAGCTGTGAGGTCATGACCTGAGCTGAAGTTGGACACTTAACCAACTGAGCCACCCAGGTGCCCCAGGAAAAGAAAGCTTTTTAATTCCCAAGGATTTCTTAACTTTTAGAAATCTTTTTTTTTTTTTTTAAGTGTATTTATTTTGAGAGAAAGAGCACAAGTCGGGCAGAGAGATAGGGAGAGAGAGAGAATCTCAAGCAGGCTCCATGCTGTCAGCGCAGAGCCGGGCATGGGGCTCTATCTCACCGTGAGATCCTGACCTGCGCCGAAATCAAAAGTCGGACGCTTAACCAACTGTGCCACCCAGACACCTCTTAAAAAACCTGCTAAGGGTAGAAAATACTCTTTACTTGTTGAAGAAGCTTCTATTTAAAGGTAGCCTGTCACCCTTTTTTTTTTTTTTTTTGATGAATTTTTTTTTTTGATGAATACCATTTTTTACCGATGGGCCTTTTATGTAATAAGATCATGTCACTAGACACATCTCAGAGTGAAATGTTTAATATTTGGTACTTATTGCATGTGGATGGAGTTATGTAGTGACTTCTAGATGATTGGAGATTCTTCTCTGTTGGCAAGAAAAAGAGGTAATGAACTGAAGAGAATGACCAACTTGTAAAATATTTCCTAAGTTTATGTCTGTGTATTTACATATGTTGTGTAAATATTTCATCATTAGAGGGTAATATTCTCCATGTCTGTTAAGATCTTCCATATTCAAAATGTCTTTGTAGGTCTTTGCCGTTTCTTTGAAAGAAAATACATTTAAAAGTTTACTTCAAGTCTTAACTTTTAGGTGAATGATTACCCTCCTCTCTTCCTGGTTTAGAGCTACTTGTCTTTATTTTACTTAAGCACTATAGAATTTGACACATGAAGATGTTTCCCTGGAAGAATTCTGTTTAGGCTTAGGGCTGACATGAAAAGAAACAATTTGTCAGACTAGTGGAGCTTGCTAATAATTCAAATAAACAGCCTGTCTTTTCCTTTACACTGCATATTAATAAAAATGTTAATGATAAAACGCCTCCTTTACACCCTACAGGGTGCAGAGATGATTGGGTCAGAGACTGTTTTCTTGCTTTGGGCCCTCTTAAACACAGCTGCTAGCTGAATGTGGCTTATCAGTTGCATGGTTATTGGTGCCATGTTTCTAAAGTAACAGGTATTTAACGCAGCCAGGTTGAGCGTTGCCTCGATTTTTTTATTATCTGGCATTTAAATACTTTTGCCGTGTAAATATTTCAAAGTAGAAAGCAGTTAAATTTAGAATATACTTCTTTATAAACGTACTTTGATGGATAAGTAACTCTTCAAAAATGGGGTTACTTAGATCATACAACTGAAGACTGTTACCTGTATTTAACATTTTTCTCCCCTCCTTACTACCACAATTTTGAGAGCTCCTGATGGTAGAGCATACCATGCCTTATGCATTTGTGCCCTTGGTACCTAGTAGATACTTCATAAATGTCAAGTTATTTAATGATGACTTTGATAAAGACCAACTTTGTTGCTTAATTGTATATTTTTGCTTCACCTTCTTGAATTTTTCTTCAACACACAATTCACTCTGAAATCTTGTATCAGTATATCCGGATTTCTTAAACACAAAACAGGCTCAAATGGAGTTACTTATGCTAAGCCCCGTACTACCAAACTAAGACTTAATTACAGTTTTAGCTCTCCCAGAAATGGAATTTTAAACCAGTCAGCCAAGAAATACCTGATCAGCACTAGTTAGGCAATATGCCTAATAGACTTCTGCCATCCCCAAAAGGAAAGTGACTTTCAATGACCAACCCACTTTTTTTTTTTTTTTGCCTAGTAAAACTTCCTTCTTTCCACTCCTTTTTTTTTTTTTAACTTTATTTTTGAGAGCTACAGAAAGAGTGAGAGTAGGGGAGGAGCAGAGAAAGAGGGAGAATCTTAAGCAGGCCCCGTGCTGTCAGCGCAGAACCCAACGTGGGGCTCAATCTCACAAACCGTGAGATCACTCAACTGATTGAGGTACCCAGGCACGCCTCCAGTTAATTTTTAAGGTGTTAAAAATGATGCAACTAGTTATATATGTCAAACATTCAGCGGTTTTAACTTACGTAGCTTAGTTTTAGTAGAGTATAATTTATTGGTTGCTAGCAGAAATAGTAGTCCACTGTTGGCTACTCAATTTTGGTAACTTGAGAATAAGGCTAGTGCTGTTTGGCTTTTTCTAAGAAAATAATGAATGTATAGAGATATTTCAGATAATTATCTGGGCTTGTTTGCATATCAGCATCAACATGGCTCTTTGTACCATTCAGAAATTGAATTGTTGGTGAAGTAAAAATTTTTCGAGTGGTAACTGTAGTGATTACTACAGCGTCTGTGAAATGGGTGGGCAGGGGAGTAGCCATCAGTGCCTTACCAGGACCCCTGACATTAGTTGTCATTCAATAGCTGTGGTTCAGTGAATGGATTTCCTTAAACACAAGGTGTATTAAAGATGGAACCTAAGGGGCGCCTGGGTGGCGCAGTCGGTTAAACGTCCGACTTCAGCCAGGTCACGATCTCGCGGTCCGTGAGTTCGAGCCCCGCGTCAGGCTCTGGGCTGATGGCTCAGAGCCTGGAGCCTGTTTCCGATTCTGTGTCTCCCTCTCTCTCTGCCCCTCCCCCGTTCATGCTCTGTCTCTCTCTGTCCCAAAAATAAATAAACGTTGAAAAAAAAATTTAAAAAAAAAAAAAAAAAAAAAAAGATGGAACCTAAAAATAAAATACACTAAGTGTACTGCCTTTTAAACTAAGTGAACAGTTGCTAGTTTAAAGTTGAATCTTGTATTTATTTTGCAGATGGCAAGCTAATACTGTCTTTGATAAACTTGAAATTTGGTTTAATGGTTTGGAAGCAGAAAATTCTTACTCTCTTTTAATAGCCTGTCCCTTGACACATTGTTATCACCAGTATGTGAGATGAGGCAAGAAAGGCTTCTGGTTCACAACTTAAAAGTCTTTCTTGAATTCTTATCTTTATCATTTTGTTTTATCTTAGAAACATGGTGGGGATAGAGTCAGCAAACTTAGCTTTAGTTTGTATTCTTTCAAAATTGATAGTAAGCCAGTACATTTTTTTCTTGTTGCTCCGTAAAGTTCTTGAAATATTAATTTAAGAGAATGAAAAAATTCTTAATTTCTCAATTGTTTAGAAACAATTGCGTTTGTGTTTTTGGATGTATAGGAAGTCTTATTTATTTGATCAGTTTCTAAGCTTAAGAAGTTAGTATTTCCCCTGTTTCACTGATCTAGTGAAGGGTTAAAATAAAAATAAAGATAATAAAAATTAAAACCAATTGATCGATGATTTTGTAAATAACAAGTGGAACCAACTGTATGCATAAATTTTCTTTTTATTAGACTTTCTGCAATATTTACCTTTTGTGGAAACATTTATTAATTTCACATTTTTAAAATTTCCAGGTAACTTGGGTTTTTACTCCTGTAACAACTGAAATAACAAGTCTTGATACAGAAAATATAGATGACATTTTAAGTAAGTACCTTGATATTTTTAAAGTACACTTTTCTTCTTTATAAAGAGTTAGTTTATATACAAAAACAAAGTTAAATCCCAATTACTAGAACAGTTTGAGGAGCTGGCATTATGATTATTTCCATGGTTTACTGAATTAACAAAACACTTTTGGTTTTGATTTTCAGTAAAATTTCTTAAAATGTGTATGTCTCCTTTATGTGTTACAAATAAACTTTCATCTCATTTTATTTGTCTTGTCATAAATGCCACCTTAACAATTCGTATTTTGCTAGAGCCTACTTAGATTAGAGGCCAGGAGTCTCCACTGTGCAGTACTAAAAGTTTGTGGTCTTAGGACACAGTCTAGACATCTTTTGTCTTTTTTAACTTTTGACTAATTCACTGACTCTGATATCTTTTATTGTCATTGCTCCAATTAAGTTAACTGTTTTACTGACTGCTTGTTTGCTGACAGTGTGATTGTGGATACAATTAACTTGCAGGGAAAAGATTTCTGTTTTTAAAAGTAGTAGAGGGAAGGTGAACACATGGTTGATGGAAAAAATCACAATTTAGGAGATTTAAGAAAATGTGCAATGCATAAATGATTTCTACCTTCTTCTTTTTAAAAGCCCTCCACTGGTTTAAGCAGAACAAAACCAAAAATAATAAAAGTGAAAAGAGTTATTCTTGAGACTCATATGCTGTTTTGTGTTCTTGGAACTGGTTTTAAATGCTAAAATGTCTATTCCTACACTGTGGGATCTCTTTAGAGCATTGGTCTGTAACCTTTAGCATGCATGAGTTACCTGGAGGACTTAATAATATCCGGACTGCTAGGCCTGGCTCCAAGTTTCTAATAGAAACTGCTAGACCCCACCTGAGAATTTGCATTTCTGTAAGTTTCTACATGCTGCAGGTGCTTCTGGTCCAGGGAGTGCAGTTTGTGAACCACTGCTTTAGATGAAGAAGCAAGTGGATAAAAAGTGCTTTGAAGGTAAAAAAGGAAGAAGAGAATTGAAACTTACAAAAAATTCTCCTTTCATTTTTCAAATTCTAGAATAACTTTTATTTTTGTGAGTCAGTGAATTTATCTAAGTTTCTCTGTAGTACGTTTAGTCTCCTGTCTTCACATCCTCATATGCAGATGATACTAAGTTATTTTGGCAACAGAGAAGAGCTGTTAAATGGATTGGAAATAGAACATGTACATGTTTTGCAACTTTATTGGTTGTAGATTTCGTGTTGCAACTAGGTGGGACATCTGAGCTGTACAAGAGCTTTCTTTACACATAGTTTAGTTACACAGGTCTTTTCTGTGAAATAGAATTTTCTTGCAGAGTCACTTCTTGGTTTATTCATGTATATGGGAGATCAAAAACTAGATTGTTAAAGCCCAGATCATCCCACTTCACTTTTTTAAATGTTTATTTATTTTTGAGAGGGAGGGAGGGAGAGAGAGAGACAGATGAAGAGACAGACAGAGCACAAGTGGGGGAGGGGCAGAGAGAGAGGGGGATACAGAATCCGAAGCAGGCTCCAAGTTCTGAGCTGTCAGTACAGAGCCCGATGTGGGGCTCGAACCCACAAACTGTGAGATCATGACCTGAGCCGAAGTTGGCCACTTAACTGACTGAGTCACCTAGGTGCCCCTCCATTTCACTTTTAATGAGTTAGTGGCTTACTTGCCTGATCTGGGTTTGATTCTTCTTTTGCTTTATATTCATTCAGTGAAGGTATAAAGATGGAGAATATAGAGAAAAGGATCAGGGATTCCCACAAATTATGTAACCTATCCATGACCCTGTGTGCGGGTTTCTTAATTGTTATTGTGTATTTTTAGTGGGTCTTTACATAAATGGGAAGAAGACCATGAGGAAAACCAAATCTTGGATTATGTCAGTTACAAAGACATAATTAACTTAGGTTGTTTGGTTTTGTTTTTCAATTTCAGACAATGCTGATGTTGCTTTAGTAAATTTTTATGCTGACTGGTAAGTAATAATCTTATTTTTGTTTTTTGCGGGGGGAGGGGTAATGAAGTTGCATCTTTTAGTTTTTTTCTTTTCATCTTGCTACGGGTGTATTTTGCTTTGCTAGAAAGGGGTGAGTGGGGAAGCCTTTTTCATATGTGAGATAGTATTGCATACACAAAGTCAATTAAGGTTCATTCACAAAGGGAACAGCTTAATTTGCTGATCGTTTGTATTTTAAGAGAAAAATACATCTGATTCCATTATCCCACATCTTAAAAGTAGTAGCAAAAACTCAAATCCCTCCCTCCTTTTCTCTCTTTCTCTCTTTCACACCCCGCCCCCCCAACACACACAGTACTGCAGTTCTGTATTTTTCCTGTAGGGCGGTGTTTGGAGGTGAGGGTGTGGGTGTGGCAAGTTTAGAAGGAAAAATCATGTTGACACTTTTTAAACATGTATCGTCTACTACTTCTAGGAAGCCTTTATTCCGCCCCCTGTCTAAATCAGATTCTTGTCTTTTGTGTTTATGTAGTACTGGACACCACTTTTTTTTTTCTTACTACATTATTTTGTTTTTTATATTTGTGCGCCAGGAAGAAACATTGAGGATGGAAATAATGTCTTACTCAGCATTCGTGGCATTTAAAACCGGGGCATACTATGTAGTAGATGTTAAAGAATATGTCAAGTGGGGAGCTTGAGCCAGAGAGGTTTGAAACACTCACATAATCTTTATTCCTAGACCATCTGTATTTTATTTGACCCTTCTACGCTTATTACTGCCTACGGGTTGCCACTGCCCTACTTAAGGCCACAGTCCAGTTTACCCAGATTCCTGTGACAGTCTCCTAATTTGTTTTCTGTGCCTCAGGTCCTACGTGTGTCCATTCTGTTCTCTAAAAAGTAAGCCAGAGTGGTCTTTCCTAAAGTGCACACTGAATAAGGTTACACTTCATCTTAAAACCCGTAAATGATGTTCCATTAACTCTAGGTCTAAAGTCCTTTACCTTGACCTAGAAAGCCCCCAATGACCTGCTCCCTTCCTGCCTCTACATCTGTATATCTTGCCTCTCTCCGCTCCCACATTCTGTACCCGTTACACTGAACGTCTTTCAGTTTCTGTAATATTCTATATTCTTTAGTCACTGGACCTTTAGTCATGGTATTTTTTCTGCCTAGATGGGTCACTCTTCTCTCATTTAATTTAAGTATTATCTTTCGAGTCTTAGATTAAATGCCACTTTCTCCAGGTCACCTTCCTAGATCAATATTCCTACCCTTATCCCAACCCTTTTTTATGTCTTTCCATAATACTACATGCTCACCTCATTGGGAACACTTGTATGCTGTAGTTTATTTGGTGACACCTACTGCAGCCTTAGCTTTAAGTTACTGTATCTGTCTTTTCTCAGTATTCGTCCCCAGGCTCTCTGCATAATACTTGGCAGATAATAAGTACATAATAGATATTTACTGAGTGAATAACATATAGTGTAGTTATTTAAAGAACTTCAGTAAAATGTTGAAGATATACAGAGAAAATGCCATTTATAAAATGCATAACCAAGGTAGCATTTTCCAAGGTAAATTAGGATTGTCCACATGTAGCAATAGCTGTAAAATTTGGTATACGATTATCTAGTCCAATCCACTTTAGCAATGAAACTGAGACCCAGAGGATCAAAGTGTCTTCCCAGGGTTACCTGACAGAGTTGTGGCAGAGTTAAAACTGGAACGCAGTTCTCTTATTTGAGGTATTTTGTGTGTTGTAAGAAAGGGAAATAAAACGTGCCATTGACCTTGTCCTAGAAACTGAATTGGAAATGTGGGCTGATTGCAGTTATTTGGGAAAACATTTTACCCAAAGAATACCTTGAGTTGTTCATGAATTAGTACTCTTTATTCAATTGAAAAAAAACTTAGGCAATTGGCCACAGGACATAGATTTATATTATGTAGTCTCACAGGCTCAATTCTGAGTTCTGTCTGGAAGTTATTAATGTGGCACAGTTTAAGGAAGAATTCTCTAGTAGAGCTGCCTAAAAATATGGATATGCCTTGGAGGGTAATGAACCATAGTAGGTCCCTGATAATGCTGTTTTGTGCCAGTCTTTTTATATACATTGTTTTTAATGCTAAGAACTACCTTGCAGGTAGGTATTATAATTTCCATTTTAGGTTGAGGAAATTGAGAAAGGTCATACGGCTAGTAAGTGGTGGAACTGGGATTTAAACTCAGGTATGTCTGACTCCAAAGCTTATTTTTCCCCCTACCAGGTCATACTAGTAAGTACCCCCAAATTGTCCCTGCAAGGACTCTTACCCATTCGGTTGATTTGTAAAGGGTTGATTCAAGCACTAGACTGAAGATTGGATTCAGATGACCCCTAAGGCCTTTGTAATAGATCTGTTGCTTTTGTTGTGTTACTTTTATAAATGTAACTTTCCATGTGAATTGGATACATGTGGATGAAGGTATAATATTGTTGATTGACTTTTATTTCATCCTTCCCTTCCACCTTCTGGTATTAAAATTGATCCTGTTTTAAGCATGAACCTGTGCTTCAATGCTTACTGGGCAGCAAACTGGACAGTCTGGAAAGAAGGAGCCCCTAATGTATGTCTTTTCCTTGCCCTTAAGCCAGGAGCCTGTCCAGTAATTGTTTACTAGGCCATATCCTAATTCTTCAAGAAACCACCTATCAGCCTTTGCTTCCCCTGCCCTCCAGCACCATATTTTCAGCAAACTATAAGAAACTACAAACTTGTGGACCTAGCCTTTCCAGTTCCTCCATTCTATCAATTTAATCATTTAACAGACATATTGAAATGCTTACTAGAATACATAGTCAAATAAGACACGGTCCCTGATGTCCACAGACCCCACCCACCTATCCCAGATGGGAGAGATTTAAGAATGCTAAAAGAGGAAAGAGCCACTTGAAAGCAAGAGATTGAAGATACAGATTGTGTCTCCTTGCTATATTCTAGGACATCTCCTTAGGAAGTCAGGTGAGTGGGCCAGCGGAGGTATCTACAGAAAGAAATAGGGAGGAGTATAAGAATTTGCATCCTTTTACAGGCTTTACCAGACTTGCATTGAATTGTAGTTCATATGTATGACCTAATCATGTGGATTAAAGAGTTCACAGGCTTCATTTAAGTAAATCTCTTAGTGGAAAAGGGCTCTGGAAGCAATAGTAATAGCAGTTATAGTTTTTTTGTTTTTTGTTTTTTTTGTTGTTAACAAACACTTAATACCTTTTTCATACAAGAATAACTATTCTAACCCATCTGGCTGTGTGCTCATTTTGATTCTTCTTCTCTTTCTTATCAGGTCCCTTTACTAACCTATAGCATGTTTGTGAAGTAGTTGGCCTGATTAAGGGACAGAATTAGAAGAAACAAGTTTCTGAAATACTGTAGGGTTTGTGTCCCTTTGTAAAAGTAAGAACAAAACAAACGACAAAGGAAACATGAATAAGAAATCTTGTTTAGGAATTTAGCACTTTTGCTCCTGAACTTAATATATTTGTTTATAGACATGAAAGCCTATTTTAACCAGGGGTTAATTTTGAGGGTCAAGAGTTTAATATACACTATATATCCTTTTCATGCCACTGGTGTATCTAGTATGCTGACTTGCATATGAGATTTGATTGACCTAGTCAAGCGAATCAGTCTAGTATTTGAAATAAACTTACCATCTTAAGGATTTTGTATAGTAGTCTCAAAATATGTTCATTATTTAGAGAAAGCTAATTTCTTCTCTAAATGCCCAAGTCTTAATAGTTATAAGTCCAAGTGGATACATCTTAGAGGGCTTATATCAGACTTGTTTCTGGCCTCTTTGAGAGATCCTTAGCTGTGTGCTTCATTATAGCACATAGCTTCTTAAGCTGCAGAACACCAAAATCTTTAAATTGGAATAGGCTTTGAGTTCAAACTTGCCTTCATCTTTAATGAATGACATTCAGGTCCATGACTAAATTAACTATGTGATTGTCTCAAAAGCTGTTTATTGTACATACACTAAATAACAATAGATGATAACTGAAATAAGATTTTATTGCTTCTGCTTTTCAGTTTTAATTGGTATCCTTCTTTGTGCATAGGTGTCGTTTCAGCCAAATGTTGCATCCAATTTTTGAGGAAGCTTCTAATGTCATTAAGGAAGAATATCCAAATGAAAATCAAGTAGTGTTTGCCAGAGTTGATTGTGATCAGCACTGTAAGTATCTCAATAGGAATTCTGGAACAAATCGTCTCATTCCCTTCTCTACACACACATACACACACACACACACACACACACTCTCTCCCTCTCTCTCTCTCTCTCTCTCTCTCTCTCTCTCTCTCTCTCCTTTTTTAATGCTCAAAAAAAATGTTCTACTTTAGATGGAAGGTTCTAGTGACTTTGGTTAAATGTTAATATTTAATCTTTATGTACTTACAATACTAGTTTGTATTTTGCCTGAGAAGTAATTAATTTTTTAATTAAAATATAGTAGAATAAGCATATAGGTAGTAAGTTATAACCAGCAATGTGTTCTGCCAAAGTGAATACCAAAATAATTAATAAATAAAATTGAAATAAAGTTTTAGGAAAAAATGGATTTCTGTTAGTTTTAGAACCTACAAAAATACCATTTGTAGTCATTGCAAATAAAACTCTCAGATTTTTGTGTGTTTTTGTTACTTAAAAGGTTCCACTAAAATTGGCTGAGACTGTCTTCGAGGTGTAATTAACTGTAGTTATGGATTATAAATATTGAAAGTGTTGAGAAACTTAGGTTAGACTCACTTACAGTCCAGCGTCTTGCATTTCACTTCTCCCAGCAGAGCATTCTCTGTAAAAGCCTCTTGGTTTTCTGTGTACATGACCAGTCTTGCTAACTTGAACTAGTGAGCCTGCAGTGGTGTTCCCTCCTTAGTGTGTCCAGCAGGTGTGAAGTTCTCCTCTCTCATAGTACTAGACTCACTGTGTTTGTAGCTCTGGTTCATTCTGTCCTAGTTGTCTCAACCGTTGCAGCGTCCGTTCTTCAAAGGCAGGAACTTTTTCTTTTCATGCTTTTTTTTTTAATGTTTATTTTTGAGA
This sequence comes from Felis catus, assembly GCF_018350175.1. Lineage (NCBI taxonomy): Eukaryota > Metazoa > Chordata > Mammalia > Carnivora > Felidae > Felis > Felis catus. Next base: position 62,184,053 of record NC_058380.1, on the reverse strand, counting down.
GGGAGAGAGAGAGAGAGAGAGAGAGAGAGAAAGAAAGAAGAAAGAGAGAGAGAAAGAAAGAAAGAAAAAGAAAGAGAGAAAGAGAAAGAAAGAAAGAAAGAAAGCAAGCAAGCGTGTAAGCGGGGGGGGGGGGGGGGGGGGGTGGTGCAGAGAGAGAGGGAGACACAGAATCCCAAGCAGACTCTGCTGACAGTTAAGCATCTGACTTTGGCTCATGTCATGATCTCACAGTTCATGAGTTCAGGCCCCACATTGAACTTGCTGCTGTCAGCCCAGAGCTCACTTCAGATCCTCTGTCCCTGTCTCTGCCCCTCTCCCAATTGCGCTCTCTCAAAAATAAATGACACATTAAAAAAAAAAAAAGCTTGTTGCCTCGTGTTACTTGCAAGTTGGTCTGAGTACAGAACGCTCCATTCTGCAAATTTCCTGTCATTTGCTCTTAGCCTGACAATTAGAATTTGTGTGTGTGTGTGTGTGCACTAACTTTTCATTTTACTGATGAGGAAATGGAAGTCAAGTGACTTACTCAGTATCATAGAGCTTAATGTCTAGTCAGGCCAGATTTAGAATCCAGATCTGACCAAATACTTTTACAGACCTGTTAGCTTTATTAGTGTCTTTCTATTCAGTTTAACAAACACTTTGGGGATTTACTGGTGGAGAAATGGCTAACGGCAAAGTATTTCAGTATTTTATAAACCATACCCCAAATTTCTGTCTTTTGAGATTCATAACTAAATAGGATGAAGGGAGCAGTAAAAGATTGTCAGTACAGGTGTGGACTGCATTTTCACACTGCTTTCTGGATCTTTCCTCCTACTTTTCGCTGACAGATATGATGTTTTTGGTATGGGTTCTCATTTTAAATCTTTCTATTTTTTATGTATTTATTTAGACATTACAGTACAGACAGTAGTTCCTACTTTCACTGAATTTGGACCATAAAATCTGAACTTGTGTTTTTAAACTTAAAGTCATTGGGAAGAAAAATGAACTATTGTTGAACCATAAATATTATTTATTCTGTTTTTTAAACTAAGATTAACTTACTTTTGAGATAAACCTGACATTACTACTATTGATCAGGCTCTCTTTTTATGGGAGTAAACAGCCATAATTCAGATGCTTTTTGATCTACCAGATAGAGCTACAAAGTCAATTTTTTACCAATGAAAGTTGTATCTGAGACATTGTGTATTCTCTCTAAATATTTTATTTTTTCTGTGCAATTCTTCACTTTTTAAAAGTGATGTTATGAAATCCTTATTGATTGATGATTTATTCACATTTTCCACTTTCTCTTTAGAGATTATAAGACAGACTGTGCCCTGGATCACTTCTCATGCGCCAGCTATAACGTAGAGTTTCTGAACTGGAAGGACCTTAAGAATCCTGTGGTCTCGGGAGAAATGTCTGTTAGGTAGATTGTTCTTTGGTAGGATTGGTTTTGTTTTTAAGAGATTTATTCAGATATAATTAAGGTAAAATAAACTGCACAAGTTTAAATTATAAAATTTGATGTTTTGACACATGCATACACCTATGAAACCGTCACCCCAATCAAAATATCAGCATATCTGTCATTCCCCAAATTTTTCTTGTTTCCTTTTGTGGTGCCTTTCTTCCCCCATCAATCTCAGGGGACCATGGAACTGCTTTTGTTAATAAGAGATTAGTTTGCATTTTCTGGATTATGTATAAGTGGGATCATACATTGTATTGTGTGTGTGTATGTGTTTGAATGTGTGTGTTGTTGTTTTACTCAGCCTGGTTATTTTGAGATTGTTGCATTTATCATTCATGTTTATTACTGTTATTATTTTTTCATGTTTATTTTTTTTTGAGAGAGAGAGCATGAGCAGGGGAGGGGCAGAGAGAGAGGGAGACACAGAATCCGAAGCAGGCTTCGGGCTCTGATCTGTCAGCACAGAGCCCGATGTGGGGCTCGAACCCACAAACTATGAGATCACGACCTGAGCTAAAGTCAGACACTTAACCAGCTGAGCCACACAGGCGCCCCTGGAAGTTACAGATTTTGATGTCAAATTTATCTGTTTTTACATTTGTTGCCTGGGCTTTTGGGGCAATAGCTAAGAAATCATTGCAAACCCAGTGTTCTGGAACTCTTCTACATTTATTTCCAAGAGTATTACAGTATAGATTGTGTGATTAGGCCTTTATCAGTTTTGAGTTAATTTTTGTATGGAGTGTAAGATAGGGATCCAATTTCATTTTTTTGCATGTGGACATCCAGTTTCCTAACACCATTTGTTGATGACCCTGTCCTTTCCCCACTGAATGATGTGGTACCCTTCATCAAAAAACATTTGACTGTATGTGTGAGGGTCTGTTTCTGGGCTCTCTGTTCCATCTGTCTATATATCTATCTCTATACCAGTACCACACTTTTTTGATGACTGTAGCTTTATAATAAGTTTTGAAATCAGGAAGTGTGAGACCTCCAATAATGTTTGAGAGTATCTTTTGAAGGGTATATATTCTTTTTTTTTTTTTAAGTTTGTTTATTTATTTTGAGAGAGCACAAGTGGGGAGGAACAAAGAGAGAGAGAGAGGGAGAGAGAATCCCAAGCAGACTCTGTGATGTCTGTGCAGAGCCTGATGCAGGGCTCGAACTCACAAACTGTGAGATCATGATCTGAGTCGAAACCAAGAGTTGGATGCTTAACTGACTGAGCCACCCAAGTGCCCCTGGGTTCATCAAATTCTTAATTTGATGAACTCCAATTTATCCATTTTAAAAATGGATTATACTTTTGAAGCTGTATCTAAGAAGTCTTTGTCTCACCCAGGATAACAAAGATTTTCTGGTATGTTTTCTTTCATAAATTTCATAGCGTGAAGTTTTACATTTAGCTCTATGATCCATAGATCATACATTTCCTTTTAGCTCTGTGATCCAAATTTGGAGATAATTTTTACATGTGGCACAATGTGTGGGTCAGAGTTCATTTTTTTGCCTATAGTTATCAAGCTGTTGTGATAGTATTTGATGAAAGGACTGTCCTTTCTTCATTGACTTTGCATCTTTGCCAAAATCAACTGACCATATATGTGTGGATCTGTTTCTCATTTGTCAGTTCTGTACTGTTGAGGTGTTTGTCTGTGATTTATTTGTCTATGCTTATGCCGGTACCACACTCTCTAGATTACTGTAGTTTTATAATAAGTCTTGAAGTCAGTAGTGTATAAATCTTCCAACTTTGTACTTTTTTTCAAAGTGGTTTTACTATTTTAGTTGCTTTGGATTTCTGTATGACTTTTAAAATCAGCTTGTTAATTTCTAACCAAAGTGAGGGGGAAAAGTTGCCAAGATAATACAGAGAGTTCCCTGATAGTCCTTACCCAGTTTACCCAAATGCTGACATAATTACATTAAGATTAAGATTACATTTGTCAAAAGTGAGAAACTAACACTGGTGTATTACCATCAGTAAACTATAGACTTTATTCAGATTTTATCAGTTGTTTTACTCATGTTCTTTTTCTGTTCCAAGATTAAGGATATTGCATTTAGACCTCAGGTCTTCTTGACAGTTGATCATTTTGAGGAGCATTGGTTAGCTGTTTTGTAAAATATCCCTCATTTGGGTTTGTCTGGTGTTTTTTCTTAGGTCTCACACATCTTTATTTTTTGGTGCTATTATAAATGGCATTGATTTTTAAATTTTAATTTCTGATTGTTGCTAGAAATACAACTAATTTTTTGTGTATTGATCTTATAAACTGGTACTTAATAGTTCTAATGGGTTTTATGTAGATACAATAGGATTTTCTATGTAGACAATTATTGTATGTGACTAAAAGCAGTTTTACTTTATGTGGCCTGCATGTCCTTCCAGTATTCTTTCTAGCCAGGTGTACCTACTTGCTGCTTCAGGATTAATTTCTGTGAGGCAGAAGATCTCTAGAAAGCTTTTTTAGCAAAGGCAGAAGGTGACCTCAGAATGCAGCTATCATCCCGCCCACGTATGTCTCATTCTCATTAATCACCTTCTGGCATCGTGGCAGCCTACTCTGTGCTGCCCTCTGATACTTTAGTCTGTCTGCCTTGCTTCTGATGCACTGTGTCACCCAGACTTCCCAGCCGAAGTAAGAGTGTTATTTCTTGGAAAAGTTCCTGTAAAAAGTTTCTAGTCCAATTGCCGGAAAAAAACAGTTGATGTAGCGTCTACTTGGCTTTAGGTGTGCTTTCACATGCGTTATTCCGGTTCTCTTCCCCACAGCCCCTTGAGTCAGATAGTGTTATTCCTTCACCCAGCAGAAATGTTTACATACATACCCTTTGTCATGCGGCATGCGTAGGTTCTAGAGATACAGCAATGAACCACGTCTACCCAGAAAGCAAGAGTAGCAAATACACAGTTGCTCGTTGTGATAGCTGCTCTGAGGAGAGGTGTTGGATGCTGTGAGGTAATGCGAATGCTTTCTGAGACAGACCTACAAGACCTGAGGGAAGAGTAGAAATTCTTAAGGGAAATAGGGGAAGAAGAGTATTTCAGACAGAAGGAGGAGCAGGTGTGAGGTTTCTGAGGTGGGAATGAGCGTGAGACTTTGAGAGAGCGGGAGTGTGCCATCACTGTACAGATGAAGGCGCTGAAAGACTTGGAGGGGCTGAGCGACTTGCCAGAGGGTTCCACAGTAAGTGGAAGGGCCAGACCGGAGCCCAGGAGCACACAGTGCGTCCCAGGCAACTCTAGTATCCTGAGGTCAGAATAAAGTCAGTTAAATTGGATTTCTCATCGAAGCTGAGAATTCACCCAATTTCTATATAAAAATTACTAAAAATGTCTGTAACGAATTATATCATAGTCTGTTTAAATTCTTTGTAATGGGTCAATGTAGAAACAAAAATGAAATTAATCATATGTGGTATTGTTGTTTCTGTTATTATTGTTTTATACTGTGGGGCCCAGCCCTCCAGTAAGATAAGAATTCTCTGGGGGCACCTGGGTGGCTCAGTCGGTTAAGCATCCTACTCTTGGTTTCCGCTCAGGTCATGATCTCATGGTTCGTGGGTTTGCGCCCTGTGTCAGGCTCTAGTGTGGAGCCTGCTTGGGATTCTCTCTCTCTGTCTCTCTGTCTCTGTCTCTCTCTTCCCCTCCCTCTCTCTCTCTCTCTCCTCTTCTCCCCTCCTCCCCTGGTCCTTCTCTCTCTCTCTCAAAATAAATAAATAAAACTTAAAAAAACAAAAAGGTAAGAACTCTGTGTTCTAATACCAGAAGCCCACCACTTATAAAAGTTACACACACATGGACAAGTGACTTAAAAATCACTGAACTTGAGTCAGCACTTGCCATAAAAGGCGTGAGTGCATGTGTGTAGCAAGAGAGAAATGTGGTAACCAAACGTGATAAAATGTTACATCTAGGTTAGGGTATACAGGTGCTCATTCTATTACTTTTTCATATTTTCTGTAAGTTTTAAAATGTTCAGAATAAGAAGTTGGTATAAAAAGTCTCTGGACCTGTAATTTGTCTTTGGTTAAGAAGCAGGAAGGAGGGTCTTGTTGCCTGAGAATTTTTGAGAAAATGTGTTTGGAAGAAGCTTGAAATCTGTTCTGTACAGGTGTATTGTGATACTGTTAATTGCGTTTTCTGCTTATTTTCACTGTGATAAATGACCTTCCGGAGGGTCATTGAATGTAAAAAGAATTTTCTTGGATAGACTTTTGCTGACATCTTGAGGGCTACTTAGAGTCACTCGATGACTTTTGGAAACTGACGCACGGTTCTCTCTGTGGCTGTCTGAATTTTTCAGTGAAACCTCCATGAGCAGGTATGGCAGTTGAGGCCATTTTATTGGTCCCAAAACTACCTTCTTTCTTAAGTTGCCATCTCCCGGACATTAGCATGTCTGCCTTACCACTGGGTATCATGGAAGGTAGATATGCTTTTGTGAATATTCTCCCATTACCAAGTGCATGTATGCCCATAATACAAAGATGGGTTAATATTAAGAAATAGAAATCCCCACCACCAGCTAAAATTAAAGGAAACCGGCTTATCTTATCAGTTAATTCTGAGAGACTTGATAAAACTCAGTATAGGTTCTTGGAAGAAATTAATGAGGCAGAGTGTATGAATCAGCCGTTGCTTGCACTGAATTTTTTAAATCTTTAATGACTATTCATTGCTTCATAATGTGTTGCAACGTCAAATTGAGGTGTGACCCATGTCTGAATTGAGTTGTGAAATCTGTCTAAGCCATAAATTTTGTATATTGTCTTGCATTTGGGAATTTCCACCAATGCTGTGTTACTGGTGTCTTTCTTTTGTCAGCCCTGTTTAAGAATTAAGGATGAGGTGAGACCATAAAGTCAGAAAACAAACAACATAATTATATGACAGTATAAAAATGTAAGGGCTCTAATTTTCAAAAAAACATTCCAAGTGAGTATTTTCAAAGTAGCTTCTTAGGGAGGCAATGCATGTACTCATTCCTTAGAACATGTTGGGAATTCCTTGGGAGTTGTCCTCTGTGCCACTTTACTAGTCCGCCAGGAAAACCCATCTCCGTGCAGTCACAGGACAGCCTTATTCAGTTTGCTGCCTGTATTTTTTTTCCTTCTCTCTCCCTCTTCCACCCATCAGCATCCTGCGGAGTGCTTTCTGCCCTATCTTGACTTCACTTCTTTATATGCCCTTCTTAGGACTTTGTGTTCAAAGGTTCAGCTAACTAGGTTGAGAACTTAGAACTGGAGAAAGGAAGAAGGCAAAAGGTAGGTATAACAGGCTGATTTCACCCAGTCAGCCCTTTTGTTTCTGTGTGTGAGCTAGATGCGTCAGCTTTGATCTCCCCCAACCTGTCTCCCCACCAAAACAAACAAACAAAAAAATAGGTTGCGGGAGGTTGGGAACTTTGGAAGCAGAATTTTGAACTCAGACTAACACTAAAGTGTCATCAGGAAGTTTCCAACGTTTTAAGTTGAGGTATATTTTTTGAAACCCCAGCGTAAAACTTGTAGCTTAAATGACCCTCATCTAGGGTTAAAATTTAGTTCACTTCCAAAGTCCCTGAATTCTTCACTGTTGCATTTATTTAAAAAAAAATTTTTTTTTAACATTTATTCATTTTTGAGAGAAAGCGTGAGCCAGGAAGGGGTGGAGAGAGAGGGAGACACAGAATCTGAAGCAGGCTCCAGGCTCTGAGCTGTCAGTACAGAGCCCGACGCGGGGTTCAAACCCACAAACCGTGAGATCGTCACCTGAGCTGAAGTTGGACGCCTAAGTGACACACAGGCACCCCTCCATATGTTGCATTTAACAAAGGGAACAAAGTAGGAGGAAGAGAAAAAAGAAAAGGAAGTCGAGGCAATTAAAGAGACAGAATCAAGGAGTAAAATGTGGAACAACCTCTTCTCTACCCACCGGGCATTTATGTCCTGTGATGGCAGCAGAACAGGTGTCCTCCCTCATCCTGCATAGGACTAAGATGCTAAGTTTCATCCATGTCACAGAGCTCACAATCACCCTTTTAGTTTGTCCCATCTGGAGGGTCCATGAAAGGAATCTCTACATCTCTGGTATACAGTATAAGAGAAGTACGCTGAGTATACTAAGTATACTAAGTACAGTATAAGAGAAACCCTCTATAGTAAATCACCAATAACTATAGAGGGTTTCTCTTATACTGTACTTACGGAATCCACACATCTTTTTGCTACATGCATTTTGTATTACAAGTTTTTACAAATTTCATTTAAGATTCTAGCCTGTGGAAACAAAGTAGCAGCAGTAATAGTAATAGTGATGATAATAATATAAAATAATAATGATAATAATAATAAATGTAAATTCTATAAACTCCATAAAATAAAACTCTATAATAATAAATGTAAACTCTATAATAGCAAGGACCTTGTCTTTTTACCCTTGTGTCCCCAGCACTGGAATGATGCCTAGCACATAGGAGGTGCACGATTATAGTTATTGAATAGATGGATGGATAAATGTAATGAGTAGTAGCCAGCTTTTATGAACTCTTAGTTTTGTAGGTATTCCATTAAGTACTTCAAATAAGTTATCTCATTATCTCCCAACAGTACGATTAAGTATTTTCTGCAGTATTTCATCAAATCTAACTTGGCATTGATTACAAGGCACACTTTTATCTGTAACTGAAAAAAAAAAAAAAAAACCACCGAAAAATTATACAACACAGTGCTTTCCTATCACTTAGAATTTTTTTATGATAAGAGCTATTTTAGACTTAAAGATTTTTTTTTGTCATATCATTAGTGTGTATACCCAAAAAGGAAAATAAATTTGTTCAAGTAATCCTGAAACAATTTCACATTCAGAATCTGACTGTTATACACCACTTTTCAATTCTGAGTCATTGATTTTTGTGTTTTTCCACACAATATTGACTTCTGTGCCATTAAGAGTGTTGGTAATGCTCTTGATTAAAGAGTGTTATCCTGCTTTTTCTAGGATTTTCTTCCAAGCTGCTGATACCCATTCTGGAAGTATTCATGCTGGCACTTAACTCTTTGAATACCTTAGAGGTTTTTGTTTTTTTCTTTCCATTGAAACATGTCACTGCTTGTTAAGCAACTTTAATCAAAGTCAGCAAGATATAATCAAAATGTTAACAGTGGTTTTCCTCGGTGGTGGTTGGATTACAAATTGTTCCTGTTTTATTCTTTGTAATTGTCTTTCTTTTCCAAAATTTCTACACATATACACAGTTCAAACTTGCCTTTGCTTCACCTGTCGTTCATGGTCTCCCTTTGTCTCATCTTCTGCATCCTCCTTGTCTGGGGAGTTTGGAAGTTAAATTCATCACTCTCCCTGGTGGTGCTGCTGCTTTAGATGGAGAAAGTCCTATCAATCTGCCCCTGGTGGGACCAGGATCTCTGCTGACCTCCAGTGGCTGTAGGGTGCATGGCACTCAGCAAGAGCCATTTCATACATTATCTATTGGGAGGTGCAGAACATTCAGACTCTTGCTAGCTAGCATTTTTAGGAAAGTACTTTGTAACTGACCTTGAACTAAGCAGCACATGTTCCCAAATACCAGAGTTATTCTTACCTGTGTGCCTTCCCATACAATTTGAACTTTCCACAATGGAAATTGGGAAGCGTTTGTTAGACCAATATGTAAATGAGTCATTAAGAATAAGAAAATTATTATAAACAGCAATATTGGAATATTAAAAACATCAGACTTGCTAAGATCAGACTAGATCTTAATTCTCACCACAAAAAACGTTAGTTACGTGAAGTGATAGAGGTGCAAGCTAGTACTACAGTGACAATCATACTACAGTATATATATTTATTAATGTATCAGATCACCATGTTGTATGCCTTAAGCTACACAGTGTTATATATCAAATATATTTCCATTAAAAAAGTAAAAGGAAGAAGATGAAGAAAATATCCACCGAAGAATTCATGTGCACAAAACAGAATTTGGATGCCCAGTGGCAGCCTGAATCCAGAGTAAGCCTGTAGGCTTTGTTTGTAATCTTTCTGTTTAGGGTTTTATTTTGTTGTGGTGTTTCATTCCTGTTGTTTTTCCCTCCATGTGGGGAGGGCATGGTTTGGGAATGGAAAAAAATACAGAGGCAGCAGTAGTCCTCCTCCCTGAACCAGAAGAACAGTAAGACCTTCCTGTTGAAGTCATTGCCAGGGGTAATCACAGCAGGGAGACACATTGCGGAGATAAGAGCTGAGGCACTTTTCCCACGTGGAACCCTGCTGGGCCTGAGTGAGCAAGGTGGTGGGCGGTCGGGCAGGCAGGCAGAGCCTTTCAAGGAAAAGTGACCACTGAAGCAAAAATACATGCTAATTTTCTAATCAGCGAGCTGTTCACCTTCTGAAATTTATAATTCCTTTGACATGCATTTTAACATTTGATCCATCCAGTTAATTAAAAAAAACATTTATTATACCCCTTAAATCATTCTTTGTTATATTGTCAAAATGTCACATTATAATTATCTTAAAATCATTTTTGACCAAAGCTTGTAAAAAGTCACCTTTATGTCTGAGATTATTGATTAATGTAATTTTAAGGTTTTTGCTCCTTAATAATTAAAAGCCACCTCACTATGCAGCGTACCTGCTGCCATGATGTTGTTTGAGAATTAAGCAGGCAAGTGTCTGTTCTTCCAGTAGTCTTCAAGTCTTATTCGATCTTTTTCTATCCATAACTAGAATTTTAAGGCAACCTAGAGGTTGTAATGTTGAAGTTTGTAAACAGACTCTTGGTACACCTGCCAGGTCTATTGCAGTAGTTTCCCTACTGGTCTCCCTGATCCTCCCAGATTTACTGCCAGGTGAATATTTTTACAGCCCGCTTCTACTGCTCAGTGGCTGCTTTGTACATGTCAGGTAACACTCAGACTCCATTAGCCTAGAATTTAAGTCTGCCTGGAGTACACCTGTAGCCTTATTTATTTTACTTCTGGTTTTTGCATGTTTGCTATCAGCACACTACTTGCCCATTATGCCCACTAATTTAAGAAAGTTAATGACTCCAGCAGTGCCTCTTGGCCGTTTTCATACTGACCTTTAGGCCGCAAATAGAAAATGGATGTTTCCAATTAGACTAGTCCCTTTCTTAATAGGTTATGTCATAAACTTTCTGCCAAATCCTTTGGGGATTAGAAAAATTCCTTGGCTTTCTACTGGCAAATTAGGCACCAGCTAGGCGAGTTTAGCCTTATTAACACTATGTACCTAAATTGGACTTAGTGGGAATATTTTCCCTTTGTGGAGCTTGATATTAATGAATTTAAAAACTTTTAATTATTATTTTGCCAATAGGATGGGCAAAATATTTTCTGGTCGTTTTCATTTGTAACCTCTTGATTACAGGTGAGCATGTTTTTACATGTTTACTGTGTGTCTTTTATAAATCAACTGATACAGGGGCGCCTGGGTAGCACAGTTGGTTTAGCGTCTGACTTTGGCTCAGGTCATGATCTCACAGTCTGTGAGTTCGAGCCCCGCGCTGGGCTCTGTGCTGACAGCGCAGAGCCTGGAGCCTGCTTCAGATTCTATCTCCCTCTCTCTCTCTCTCTGCCCCTTCCCCTGCTAACGCTTGCTCGCTCGCTCTCTCTCTCTCTCTCTCTCTCTCTCTCTCAAAAATAAACATTAAAAAAATTTTTTTATAAATCAACTAATACCTTTAGCCCGGTTATCTTTCTGGTGGTCCTTTTGTTAATTTTGTTATGTATTATGAATATTATCGTCTCTAATATATGTCACAGAAATCTTCCAATTTTTCTTAAAAATTCATGGTGTTCTTCATCATCTAGATGCTTCCTAGCCTACGCAGCTTCAAAATCTGCAAATGTCTTGGTTATATGTTTGATGCTGATGCAGGCCCTCTCCACAAATAGACCTTGTTTCCTAAGCACCATGAGGCCATAGGGATGTTACTCTGCTTTTCTGTTCCAGCCTTCAGCTTCCTGTGCCTCCCACGTGCTCAGTAAATATCCTCTGGGGGAAACTTGCTGTGTGTTTCAGGGTCCTTATCATCCACCATTCCAGCCCAGGTGACTATGAAAAGCTTCACTGAGTTCTCTTGCTGTCTGTGCACGCATAATCCTCGGCCCTAAATCTGCACCAATTGCAGATTTAATTTTTTTTACGTAGTTTATTGTCAACTTGGCTAACATACAGTGTGAAAAGTGTGCTCTTGGTTTTTGGGGTAGATTCCCATGGTTCATTGCTTACATACAACAGCCATTGCTCATCCCATCAGGTGCCCTCCTCAATGCCCATCACCCATTTTCCCCTCTCCCCCGCATCCCCATCCACTCTCAGTTTGTTCTCTGTACTTAAGAGTCTCTCATGGTTTGCCTCTCTCCCTCTCTGTTTGTAACTATTTTTTCCCCTTCTCCTCCCTCATGGTCTTCTGTTAAATTTCTCAAGATCCAAATATGAGTGAAAACATATGATGTTTCCTTCTCTGCCTGACTTATTTCACTCAGCATAATAGCTTCCACTTCCGTCCACATTGCTGCAAATGGCAGATTTAATTTCTAAGAGGAATTGCATAGTAAACGTATAGGAAAGAAAATAGCCAGTGGGTGATTTTTGCTCACTTAGGAATGGTCCCTTCCTTCCTAGAATTTTAATTCATGTAGTCTTCATTGGTTTCATGGTGTCTGATGTCTGTAAAAATGTGATTTTTAAAAAATCTGTTTTTCCCTAGTTGTCACAGCAGGAGCAGTAGATTTCTGCTACCTACTACATCCCACTTGGAAATGGAAATTCTTTAGTAGATTCCCTTTTGAATTTTCTGTGAATCCAATAAGATTGGCTGTAAATAATAACATTTTTATTTCTTTTCCAATATATGTATGCTTTCTTATTAAATGACTGAGAACCCCACTACAGTGTTCTTACAGAAGGGATAGCAGGCATCTGTATTTCTTTCTTGATCTCAGCAGGACAGCTTTCAGTATTTTACTGTCAAGTTGTTTGGTAGTTGTTTATTTAGATACCCTTTATCAGATTACGGAAGTTCCCTTCTGTTGCTAGTTTGCCAAAAACCTTTAAGTCTGGATGGATGTTGAATTTTATCCAATGTTTCTCTGCTTCTTTTGAGAGGCACAGTAGTCCTCCTTGTCTGTGGTTTTGCTTTCTGTGGTTTCAGTTCACGGTCAAGTACAGTTCCAAAGCTGATGAATTGTCAGAAGGTCAGTAGTAGCCTAGCATTACATCACAACACCTACGTCATTCATCTCATTTCATCTCATCACATAGTCATGTTATCTCACATCACCACAAGAAGGGTAAATACAGTACAAGAAGATATTTTGAGAGAGAGAGAGACCACATTCATGTAACTTTTATTACAGTGTATTGTTATAATTGTTCCATTTTATTATTGTTGTTGTTAATCTCCTTACTGTGCCTAACTCATAAATTCAACTTTATCATAGGTCTGTATGTATAGGAGAAGACCATAGTATATAAAGGGTTCGGTATTACCCATGGTTTCAGGCATCCACTGGGGGCCTGAGAACATATCCCTTGTGGATAAGGGCGTGGGGGGGGAGCACTTAGTGCAATTTTCCTCTTTTATCCTGTTAATGTCATGAATTACATCAATTGATTTTCAAACGTTAAACTGAAGTGCTAGACCAAATCTAGCTTGTGATGTATTATCCTTTGTACACAGTGCCAAATTTAGTTTAATATTTTCAAGTTTTGCATCTGTGTTCTTGAGTAAGACTAACATATACTTTACTTTTCTCATCATTTCCTTGTCAGATTTGGCAGAAGGATTATGCTGACCTCATAAAGTTAGTCAGGAAATGTTCACTCTTTTTGTATTTTCTGGAACATTTGTATAAACAGCATTATTGGCTGCTTAAATGTTTGGTAAAACTTGATGGTGAAGCGTTCTAGAAATGGAGTTTTCTTTGTGGGAAGGCTTTGGATTATGGATTCAATTTACCTAATAATTTTAGGACTACTTATGTTTTCTATTTATTCTGGTGTCAGTTTGGTAAGTTGTGCTTTAATGGGAATTTTTTTAATTAAGTTTTTAATTTTAATTCCAGTATAGTTACTATACAGTGTTATATTCATTTCAGGTGGACAGTAAAGTGATTGAACAACTCTATACATTGCTCAGTACTCATGATGATGAGTATGCTCTTAATCTCCATCTGCTATTTCACCCATCTCCACCCCCCTTGTACCCATCGGTTTGTTCTCTGTAGTTAAGAGTCTGTTTCTTGGCTTGTCTCTCTCTCTTTTTTCCCTTTGCTTGTTGGTTTTGTTTCTTAATTTCCACTTATGAGTGAGATCTTAGCTGACTGACTTATTTCACTTGGTATTATACCCTCTAGCTCCATCTGTGTCGTTGCAAATGGCAAGATTTCATTCTTTTTTTAGTGGCTGAATAATATTCCGTTGTACATATATACCACATCGTTATCCCTTTGTCAGTGGACACCTGGGCTGATTCCATAATTTGGCTGTTGTAAATAATGCTGCAATAAACATAGGGGTGCATACATCCTTTCAAATTAGTGTTTTTGTATTCTTTGGGTAAATACCCAGTAGTGTGATTACTGGATCATAGGGTAGTTCTGTTGAAAAATTTTTGAGGAACCTCCATATTGTCTTCCACAGTGGCTGCACCAGTTTGCATTCCTGCCAACAGTGCAAGAGGGTTCCCCTTCTTCCACATCCTTGCCAGCACCTGTTGTTTCTTGTGTTGTTGATTTTAGCCATTCTGACAGGTATGGCGTGATATCTCATTGTGGTTTTGATTTGCATTTCTCTGATGGTGAGTAGTGTTGAGCAACTTCCCATGTGTCTGTTGGCCATCTGGATGTCTTTGTAGAAATAATGGAAATATTAAAACTTTACCTAAATCTCCAAACTTATTGTCATTATGTTATTGATAATATTCTCTTAATATCCAAGTTAAATATTCCTGCTACATTCCTTAAATTAATTGTTTTCTCTCTCATTTTTTTTCTTGATCGGTCTCTCTAGTGGTTTATCAATTTTATTAGTCTTAACAAAAACCAAATTTTGGCTTTTTTGATCTTTTCTATTGTATATTTGTTTTCCACCTCATTAATTTTTGCTTTTATCTTTCTCATTCACTTCTCTATTCCTTGTTTTTAATTTGTTCTCTTTATAAATTTTTAAGATTAATGCTTAGCTCTGTTTTTCAGCCCTTTCCCTCTAACATCCATTTTAATGTCATAAATTTACTCTGCATATCACTTTGGCCACATGCGGCAAATTCTGATATGTATTTTCATTATCAGTCAGTTTCTCTTTGTGGTTTCATCTCTGATCAACGTCTGTATAGTTTTTTAATTCTCATAAGTTGAATTATTTGAAAGTTGTTAAGAATTTTTTCGTGACTCATCATGTTGATTTTTTACATGGTGTGCACACCTGCAAAGAATTTGAATTCCACAGCCTCGGGGTAGTTTGTCCTCTCTGTGCCAGTTTAGTCAAGTTTCTTGGCTGCATTGTTCAAATTCTCTTTATTTTTATTTATCAGTTGCTGATAGAAATGTGTTAAAAATGTGATTATAGATCTTTGTAGTTCTGTAAGTTTTTATTTTATATATTTTTAGGCTGTTACTTGATGTATACAAATCAGAATTGTATCTGCCTGTGGAATTGAACTTTTTATTATGAAGGGTCCCTCTTGGTCTGTAGCACTGGTTTTTGCCTTAATATCTGCTTATTTACTATTAGATAGCTATACAAGATTTCTTTTGATCAGTTTTTGCACAGGATATTTTTCCTCAGCCTTTTTCTTTCAAGCTTTGAGCGTCCTTATGTTTAGATGTGTATTTTATAACTAGTATATAGTTAGATTTTACTTCTGCACGTTTGTCAAAGATCACTTCTATATGTATATGTAGGTCGATTTCTGGTTTCTATTCCATTGATCTGTTTATCTTTATGCCAGTAACACACTGTCTAGATTCCTGCAGGTGTACAGTAAGTGTTGAAATCCACTGGTTTAAGCTCTCTAGTTTTGTTTATCAGGGATATTGGTAATTTTCTTACAGTGTCTTTGGTTTTAGAAAAAGGGTAATGCTGGTATCATAGAATGAATTGGGAAGTAAACCTTTCCATTCAGTTTTTGGGAAAACTTTGTGCAGAAATGGGATTATTTATCCCTTAAATATTTGGTAGCTTTGGCCAGTTCTCATCATGGCTTTTTGCTGGTAGTTCCAATTCAAATTAAATATTACAGGGCTTTTACTTAATTTTCTTAGTTTTCTCTTTGTATCTTTTTTTTCTCTTATGCTGAAAATCTTGACTCTTAGTGGCATTACCATAATTGCTCGTGTGCTTTATCTACAATATGTGTGTTTATTTCAAAATAACAATGCTAGTATTACAATTTTTTAAAACGAATTTTATTTTACTATTAAAAACATTTCCATAGTTCCAAAATCAAAAGTATAAATCCAAGGTATAGCCAGGGAAAACTAAATTCCATCTATGACCTTTTCTTGCTTTTTCTCCCATTGATGGTATTTTTTTGGGGGGGAGGGGGTGGGCCCAAAGATTATATGTACTTGCTTATATCTCGTATACTCATATCTCACATACTTGCTTATATATATCTCATATACTTGTTTTTTTTGACTTAACAGTGTATCTGGGAGATTGCTCTTTAGCAATACAGAGCGATGTTTTTTGTTCCTTTATGTAAGATCCTACTACTTCATTGTATGGGTGTACCATACCTTATTTAAGTAGTCCTTTATTGATGGATATTTAGGGGAAACAGTAACTTTTATTTTTTATTTTATTAAAAAAATTTTTTTTTAATGTTTATTTATGTTTGAGAGAGAGAGAGAGAGAGACCGAGTGCTAGTGGGGGAGCTCAGAGAGAGGGAGACACAGAATCCGAAGCAGGCTCCAGGCTCTGAGCTGTCAGCACAGAGCCCAGTATGGGACTCAAATTCACGGACCGCGAAATCATGACCTGAGCCAAAGTCAGACGCTCAACCGACTGAGCCACCCAGGCGCCCCGAAACAGTAACTTTTAAAAAGACATTTTCCATATTCCAGAGCAGAGCATTGTGGCATTGGCCAGTAGAACTATTTAACCTAATTTTAACATTTTATATTCTCATTTCTGCATCACTGTAAGCACTCATTTTATGATATGCTAGGTTTCACCATATAGTGTGCTAGGGACTGAATGTGTTTTTTCATTAGGAAGTTAAAGTTTCTTTTTATTATTTCCCTGGGCTGGTTTTCTTGTAAGTAGGGTAACCCTAAGCCTTTGTGGCCTTTGCCTAATAACAAGCGCCTCTGTTTATCTTAAAAGACTTTTGCTTGCTTGTGAAAGCACTCTTACTCTCAATTTGTAGCACCTATTTAAGTAAGTTAATTCCTTGCTCAGGTGATAGAACCCACCATTCTCATGACACCTCAAAGGTGTGTTTTCTCATTATAGACTATCAGGTTGAAAAAGGGCTGGTAGTGATATATCCACTAGTCTTCTGTTCAAGAAGTACCAGCTTCGAATCCAAACAGATTAGTGTCTATATTAAATATGTGTATATTACAATATCTTACTATTATTTCAGATTTCTGTGATCTGGTGAATAAAATACTCTCCTTGGCCTCATATATAACCAGTAGTTCCCTTTGTTTGCTTGTATTTGTCTTTGTTCAAAGGATTTTAGTAGTAAGGCGTGATATCCTTCTTTGTAAATCCTCCATGGAGTTCACCAGAGTGTTATGTGATCTAACGTAGCCTTCTTTCTTTGAGAACCCATATTCCCTACTTAACTTCTAATACATCATTTTAACTTTCTCTGGTGGTTTATCCTAGAGAAAACAGAATACAACCTTGACTGACCAGGTATTATAAGTACTTTCCCCCTTCCTGGACAGTACAAAACCTTAAAATACTTTGAGTCATTAGCCTCCTTCTCACCTCCTCTATCCCAGCTTATATGTTGCCGGTGTCATCGTGTATTTTAGCTTGTGCCAAACCCCACAAGGCATAACTGTTACTGTTTTGTATAGTCAGTATTCATTTAGATTTTTAAAACCGCTTTATTGAGGTATAATTGACATATAGAAAACTTACATATTTAAAATGTACAAATTGGTAAGTTTGAGCCGTGTATACACCCATGAAACGGTCACCACACATACGTATGTGCATACGCTCTAGTACACTTGTTTCTACCATAGAACCTCTTAGAAAATGAAGGGGGTCGGCACAGCCGTATTGCAGTTCTGTTGGGTTTTATAGTCACTAGAATGGGAGGCGGGGTAAGAGAATTTCCATGGTTTGGTGTGCCACCATTTTAGGATTCTCTCATTTTATGTATTTATTTATTTTAAGTTTATTTATTTGGGGAGAGATAGAGCACACGTGACTCTGAGTGGGGGAGGGGCAGAGAGAGTGGGAGAGAGAATCCCAAGCAGGTTCCACGCTGTCAGCTGGGAGCCAGATGTGGCGCTCAATCCCACAAACTGTGAGATCATGACCTCAGCTGACATCAGGAGTTGGGCACTTAACTGACCGAGCCACCCAGGTGCCCCTGCCTTCAGGCTTTCCGTTAAAAACTCAGTTAATAAAAAAAAAAAAAAATGTCACCTGTTTTAGGCCACTTCACTGCCCTCTCAGGTCCCCTTCATTTAAAAAATTCAGTGCATCTTTTATCATTTTCACGTATGTGAGTAGTATGGTATTTAGCTTCTCTAGTGCCTAGAAGATACTGATTTCTTGTGTTTGCCACTTCTTGGAAATAACAGCAGAAATACTTTTTTTTACATTCTGATTTGGTCTATATCTTAGTAATTGTGATTTCTGCAAATGAGATCAGTATACCTTTTGATGTAGATTCTTATTTTGAGACTTATAAACACTCATGATTTTAAGGATTTGTGTGTGTGTGTGTGTGTGTGTGTGTGTGTGTGTGTGTGCTTTTTAAAATCTCCACTGCCTAGGAATATACCCATAGGTCATAATAAAGGGACTTTTCTTTTAGTGTATACTGTTGACTTTGGGGTTTTATTGCATTAGCTAACACAAAATTTGTGGATTTGGGATTGTGAATAATTCTTCTAGCAAAGAATCTAATATTTTTAGCTTTGAAAGTAGTTTAAATTTAAATTTAGTTTTCTTTTGTTAAATGCTGTAAGAGATTCTCACATGTACAAAGTAAGGTGAGTAACTATTTTCAAAATCGGAATTTTGCACATTCTGATTACTTTCTGGAATCTATAATGTTTACTAACACTAAGAGTTTACTGTGTCATGCATTTGTATTATCTCATTTAATCCTTAAAACTACCCTATGTGGTAGAAATTATTATCCTTACGTAACAGATGAGAAACTAAGGCATGGAGAGTTGATACAACTTACAAATTCATACAACCAATAAATAGCAGATTTGGGATTTAAACCAGGCAATATATGTCCAGAGCCTGGCGCTTAATCAATATAAATTTGCCATGATTAATTTTTTTCTCTAACACTGAAAAATAATTATATGAACCAGAATATTCTCACTAAATAATTTTAAGGTTTTTGACTGTTGGGCTAATGCGCTTACCCAGACCAAGTACGAAGGTGAAGTTAATTTTTTTTTTTCATTCTTTTAGCTGATATAGCCCAGAGATACAGGATAAGCAAATACCCAACCCTCAAATTATTTCGTAATGGGATGATGATGAAGAGAGAATACAGGGGTCAGCGATCAGTGAAAGCACTTGCAGATTACATCAGGCAACAAAAAAGCGACCCCGTTCAAGAACTTCATGACTTAGCAGAAATCACCACTCTTGATGTAAGTTGTTAACTTTTACTGGATCAAATGAACATGGCCTGTTTAGTTGATGTAAACAGATTCTTATGCAATCAAAGAACCTGAACATTTTCTTATATTTTATTGCAGTGAATTTGACATATACATACTTAGCGAGTTGAATTTTCCTTGAATCAATTCTAGAGGGAAATGCTAATGTTTTACTGAGCCTTTGGATAAAATATATAGCATCCAGTAGAGCTGTACTAATTTAAATTAATTGAGGGCAAAGAGTAGCCTGGGTTATGAAACCTAGAAGTTAACCTCAGGTATACGGGTATATGCAACCAGAGTTTCCAGATTTTCCTTAGTGGAGACCCTCAGGCTATCTGCTCTAATTACTTCTGTGTCGGTTCTTTGTATAACTTAGTGTCATCTAAAATAGCCTTCCCTTAATAAAACCCTTTCCATTATATACTAAGTAGTGTTAAAAAAAAAAAAATGAGTTGGGGCTTTGGGCTGTCAGGGTCGGTTTTGAGATCTGACTTTTACGTGCTAGTGAGCTAGGCAGTTAGTTACCCTTTCATGGATGCTTTCAGAAAACACAAGGCCCCTGCGTCAGAGACAAAGGACATTATTGCTCACATCCCAGCAAACAGTGGGACCAGGTTTGCATTTGTGTCCTTGCCCTCCAAGTCCTGTGGAGGGGACAGGGAGGGTCCAGACCGGTGCCTGCACATGCTGTGGGTTCTATTGCAGGAGAACCCCTGTTTCAGAGCCAGCAGTAAGCCTGCTGCTTGTCCCGGAGGGAGACATTACCTCACACTCCCGTGTTGCTTGCTGCAAATGCAAGCCTGAGAAATGGCCTGGATAAAGGGTGGACAGGATCTTGCACGTGGCTGTGCCTAAATTTGTAGGAATATGACAGACCCATGAAGAAGACTCTACCAACTGTAATATGTTGTGAACCGGTGTCCTATTTTAAGAATAGTCACCCTGTTTAGGAATAGATTATCACTGATTAGTTAAAATGAGCTGCTAGAAGGAAATGTTTATGATTACATTAGATGGCAATTAAGATTGTTTTCAACCTTCATGTCATCTTCAATAGTTTTGGACTAAGTGTTAAAATCAAAATATGCATTTATAGTCCTACTCTGTTTATACGTAATTGAATAACAGCTGGGTGAATGAAATAATATGTTTATAGCACTGTATATGTTTGCAAAATAATCACATACTTTATTTTACAGCGCAGCAAAAGAAATATCATTGGATATTTTGAGCAAAAGGATTCAGAAAACTATAGAGTTTTTGAAAGAGTAGCAAATATTTTGCACGACGATTGTGCCTTTCTTTCTGCATTTGGGTAAGTATCTTAATGGAGAGTGTGTCAGTGGGTCAGCTTGGCTGCCATGTTAGATTCTTGTTGTGTGTGGTCATTTTCTGAAGATGAACTCTCCGGAGATGATCTCAGTTCCCATAAAGTCACCAACCAGTTTTCCTTACACCTGTCTGACCTCTTTGAGAGTTCTGTTTATTCTTCTTTCTGTGCCATCCTCTGCTTCAGAATATGGGTGAGCAGAAAAGAATGGACAAGTTAACGACTACCTCTCGTGCTCATTTACTAACACAAAACGCTAACTTGTGGGGTTTCCAAACTGAAACAACTCCCAGTCTTTCTCATTCAGAAGACTGGGTTTCGTTGTCTTGGTTAATCTCAGGTTCTCCACCACCTTTTCTTCTCCCTTCCCTGTCCCAGAGGAAGAGTCCTCCTTCCCAAGAGTTACTTGTGTCTTTGTAACCATCCCTTCAGGAACCTCTGTGGCTTTCATCCATCATCCATCAGTTGTCCTTGCTTTCTCATGTTTTCACCCTGACCCTTTTCATGAACTACTTTCTTTTTCCAAAAAACATGATTCTCTCTTTCCAGACCTTGAGCTATAATCCTGTCTCTTTCTTTTCATTCCCAAATGTTTTCAAAGACTAGTTTATGTTAGGCTACCTTGAATTTCTTAAACTCTAACCAGTGAAAAATCCTTACTCTTTTGGAAGCCGACTTTACCTTCATTACTCTCGTGAAACTTCCTTCCACACGGTCACAAAATGCTTCTTAATTCCCAAGTCCAGTGGGCTTTTTTTCAATCTTTAATCCTCTTCAGTTTCTCTGAAGGATGTGACACTCAACTACCCTGTTTTTTTTTCTGCTATGTCTGCACTGTGTTACCTTGAATCCCCCTGGTTTGCTCCTTATCATTCTGATTTCTCTTTCCTATTTTTTTTCTCTCTCTCAATGGAATCATTCAGTAGTTCTTCCCCTTTCTTTTCATTGGGGGTGTTCTCCACCATACTTTGACTTTTTGGAGTACTATTTCTCTTTTCCTTGGCCAATAACTGTTAGACTTAATCTTGGTGCCTATCTTGAGTAGAGCCCAGGTTTCTGGCACAGTGTGTCCTTTCCATTTTGTGACCTTCATCCTTGTTTTAATGCTTCTGTAGATTTTGTGTGTGTGTTTTGTTGTAAACACTATCAGTGATTTTTGGAGATCAATGTAGGAGTAAATAACGAAGGAACTCCTCCCTGCCTTGCTTTTCGCATGACTGCCTTCCAGCTGTACGGGCTGCTTGCTTGCGTCCTCACACACTGCGGGCACCCTGAAGGCAGCAGAGCCCTCGCCCTTCCTGTTCTCCTAGACACCAGCTCCCCAGAGCTTTCCTGACAACTTTATATAAAAGAACACTGCCAGGAAGCCTGGGTGGCTCAGTTGGCTAAGCGTCCAACTCTTGATTTCGGCTCAGGTCACCATCTCACGGTTCATGGGTTCGAGCCCCTTGGAGGGCTCTACACTGACCATGCAGAGCCTGCTTGGGATTCTCTCTCTCTCTCTCTCTCTCTCTCTCTCTCTCTCTATCTCTCTATCTCTTTCTCTCTCTACCGTTACCTGCTTGGGTGTGCTCGCTCGCTCTCTCAAAATAAATAAACATTAAAAAATAAAATAACACTGCTGTCATCCAGCTTATTATTAGCCTTTATCCACCTAGTTTTCTTCAGAGCACTTTTTTTTTTTTTTGGTTTCAATCACCCAAAATAAATGTATCTATTTGCTTGTCTCTCTTTCTACCAAAACGTAAGCTTCGCAAGAGCACAGGCACTGTCAGTTTTGTTCACTGCTGTGTACCCAGTGCCAAGACCATACCTGATACAAAGGAAGCACATAGTGAATAGGGAATGAATGAATGAATGAATGAATGAATGAATGAATGAACGAACGAATGAGGGAAGTGTGTTCTTCCTTTTTGTTCCATTGGCATCAGTCTCAGCTAGCATCCCTTGCACGTCTCTCCTGTACTACTTTAGTTAGAAAATGGAGATAAATCTGTTCAAGTAATCCAAATATAATTTAGAAAAAAAGTTACCCATTTGACTTGGAATTTGTTATAGAATTCAGTCACCAAATATTGATGGACACGTTTTATGTGCCAGAGTATATACCGTACAAGGCATAGGAAAAAAACAGTGAACACATAAAAAAATTTGGTTGTCGTGGAACTAAATAACTAGGTTATTTCGGTTCATCTACTTTTTTTTTTTTGATAAGTTTTGGTTTTAAAAAGTAAAAAGAGAATTCATGATTGTCTGACTTGCAAGCAAATAATGTGTTTTTGTGATTGATTGATCTATGTGACCACATCAATGACCTTGACCCCAAGTTACTGGAAACAGGCTGGTGTCAAAAATAGCTTTTTAGTGCTAAAACTGCCATTCTACATTTATAAAATATTGAGTCACAAAAACAGCTAACTAAAATTTTCCTTTAAAAAAATGTGCCTTGCATTAAAGTTTTCCTTTAAATATATGGTTTTGTTGGTATTGCACAGTCTTATAAGTAGGAAAGATGATGGACAAGTATATATTTCAAGTCATTATAATACATGGCAAAACAGCTAGCCAATTCTCTTTCATTCAAGTATATTACTGCTATTATTTTTCTTGAGTATCGCTACTTCTCTCTTCCTATCAGAGCTGTTTCAAAACCAGAAAGATATAGTGGAGACAACATAATCTACAAACCACCAGGGGTAAGTTGCTATTTCTTAGTGTGTATAATTTTAAGTGTAATTTAAATGTATAGTATGATCTATATTTTTTATAATCTATAATTCATATTTTTTAATTCACAGAATCACAGACTTTGAGTATAAAAGGAACCTTAAGGCATCTTCTTCTATTAATCCAAACTTTTTAAAGATGGGGACATATAGGCTGAAAGTCAGATAGGGATTTAGTAGCCGAGCTGAGACTAGAGATCTCCTATCCCCAGGCCAGATCTACCTCTCTGTTTTGCATTCGTTTTAAGACCCAAATGCAAAACAATGTTTCAGTGGTCTGTGATCACCACTCCTACCTGAGTCAGACCAGCCAAGCTCCTAGGTCTTCTGGGGTGTAAATTAACCTGATACTTGCCAGATAATAAGGAGCGGCTAGGTGGCTCTTAGCGCTTGGCTCAGAAGTTAAGTGTCTAAACTTAGAAGTAGCTGCTTAAGTAACCACAGCCAAGAGGCAAAAATCACAGTCTGTGTCATCTTGTGTCCTCTCGTTTGATTTACCAGTATGTCACTGCCGTTTCCACACACGTGCAAATAGAAAATTGTTGGTATTTTTTTGGTTCATGGTTTTTATTTTAATGTTGTTTGTAGTGTCTTGATACAGTGAAGTTTTTAATTTTCATGTAGTCATATGAATGAAATTTTTGCTTAGAAAGATCATTTCCTCTTCCAAATTCAGAGAAGTGTTTGCCTGTTATTTCATTAATAGTAGGTTCCATAGTGTGACCATCTCTAGGTTATCAGAATCCAGTGCAGTGTCTCACTGTGTATTTTGGTTGTTAAGCGCACAGGCTCTGGAATGAGATTCAGGTTTAACGTGTCAAATCTGCCACCTTCCTAGGTGTATAACTCTGGGAAAGTTCCTTAGCTTCTCTGACCTTCAGTTTGTTCATTAATAAAAATAGCCATGATAATAATAGTCCTTGCCTTTGGGGGATGTTTCAAGGATTAAATGAGTCAACACATATAAGGTGCTTACAACAAACAGTGATTTGACACAGTAAGTTTACTCAGTTAATGGTAGCTATTGTTTTTGTCATCATTTTAAACACTTCATAAATATGGATTTTGCGTGAATGTGGAAAGAGATATTGTAGGTAATATTAGAGATAGCTATGCCTTAGATTTATATAGTATCTTGTATTTCTTAAGGCCTTTTTCCTGGAAGTTTCCACATTTTCTTCTAACATTTTCAACTCTAAGGGATAGCTAAATCAGTTCATTTGGGCGATTCTTTTTCACAATGCCTGCCTGCCATTGGTAAAAATAAATAGTTAATTGACTCAAATCGGAGGAAAAGCAGAAGGCTTAGACATCACAGGTTGGATGATTAGGTCTCTGATAAATACAGACTTACCAGCTTTTTTACACAGCTCTCTTCCTTGGAAGTTTCATGATTTTTCGTTTTTGGGTTTTTTGTTTTGTTTTGTTTTTCTTTTTGTATACCCTGTAGATTTTCTGGGTCATATAGATGGCTTAGAGAGTGCATTTTTACTAACACAGGTTAGATTCATTTAATTTTTTTCCCCCTGCTTTTGTAACAGCATTCTGCTCCAGATATGGTCTACTTGGGATCTATGACAAATTTCGATGGGACTTACAATTGGATTCAAGATAAATGCGTTCCTCTTGTTCGAGAAATAACGTTTGAAAATGGAGAGGTATGGCTTTCTAATGTGTGTTATCTTGAATTCAGATTTCTGAAAGAGCCAAGGTTCCTCCAGACATCTTACTGTTTTACTACAGACTTACCAATTGTAAAAAATCGTACAGTGAACAGAACTATATCGTAGCCATTTGCGAAAAGAGGCCAGTGGTTCTTTGCCTTTACTGTCCCAGAACCCCTCTGTTGCATTTCCTGCCGTAGCAATGGTTGACTACAGCCTTGAAAGTAAGTTTGACCATGGCCTCTCAGGTGATTCTGATACTCCCTCTTGGTTAAGGGGGTGCCTTTAGAAGCAGTGCGCTGCAGATTTCGGTTACAATTAATTATATACAGTGAGTAATCCTTTGCCATAAAAAGGTTTTTCTGATTCCTGTCTACCCTAAAAGAATGAACTTGTGTCCTCTTTCATCGTAATCATGACAGCGGTTATCAGTTATCATGTAACTGACCTCAGTGATCCCATGCTCCTGATCTAAGTCCATCTAAAGTCTTATAACTCTCACAGAAACAAAACACAAAAGCCTAAGATTGGAGGAGCAAATAACAAAGGCCTAGGTGTGTGACGTACATAGAGAGCCGTGCATTGCATGTTAAAGAATTAGAATTGTACAGGTCAGATTTTAAATATACAGCTCAAGAAATTATCAAGTGTGAGCACACCCATACAACCACCACTTAGAGATTGGCAATTCTGTAAAGGCTCAGCTGGTAAATATTTTAGGCTTTGCAGTTTGTACGCTGTCTTGTCCCAAGTGCTTCAGCTCTGCGTGGTGGCACAGAAGCAGCCTCGGACAATACCTGCCCCAGGGAAGTGACGTTCAGTAAAGCTCGCTCGCGCTCTTTCCTAGTTTATCCTATGAGCACCTCTGCTACTTTGCTCAGTTCTCTAGGCTTCGGGTTTGTTTAGCTGAATACAATTTTTTATTGCATTAGTTTATTTACTCCTCAGAGGCTTAGAAAGAGTTAGTAACTTGTCCCGATTATTCACCTGCTCTCGTTGTTCTTGTAGGAATTGTTTCCAAAAGAGTTGAAAGGTGTAGACCTGGAAAACCTTAAACAACAAATAGGGGTTCCTCTCCCCACCTCCACAGTAGTTGACACATTTAAAAGTCTTTAGATTTTTATTACATGTTGTAACCAACCACCCCAAATTATTTAAACTATGAGGAAAGATTTGTTAGCCTCTAAAGCTGGTTGTCTTGATATCCCTCTCCTGAATCTTTTGATACCTATTTCATAAAGAATGTGTTGGTGGGGACACAGGTGAACAGGGAAGCCTAGGCAGCGTAAACTACCGGCTACTATGTTAATGTATGTAAATTGGCATGGCAACCTAAGTGACATGGACGTATTCAAACTGCTTGTCTATTCATTATTTCTCTCCTCATGGTCGTTGGTACATCCACCTCTTGCTTAGTGTTACAAAGCCGCATGTTATATTTGTTTTTACTTTTAACCTGCTCGCTCTTAACTTTTCTAAAAGGTGACCGCTGAGTCTTATTTCACTAGTACTTATTCAACAACATGTGTCTTCGTTTATGCAGTCATAGGCTGATTGCAGGTTACCGTGTACAGTAATCTGTGAGCAAAAGAAAAGCAAAATGAGAGTCTCTGGTTTTTTTTTTTTTTAATTTTTTTTTCAACGTTTTTTATTTATTTTTGGGACAGAGAGAGACAGAGCATGAACGGGGGAGGGGCAGAGAGAGAGGGAGACACAGAATTGGAAACAGGCTCCAGGCTCCGAGCCATCAGCCCAGAGCCTGACGCGGGTCTCGAACTCATGGACCGCAAGATCGTGACCTGGCTGAAGTCGGACGCTTAACCGACTGCACCACCCAGGCGCCCGAGAGTCTCTGTTTTTAAGATGTTTTCAGTCCAGGAGCTAGCACGTACAGCTAATGTAACATTAAAGACATGCCACATGCTGCATGAGGGGCACTGGGAGATGTTCTGGGAATTCAGAGGACAGTGTTCATTTCTACCTTTGGCGGAAATGGAGTAGAAATCCAGGATGACTTTCTAGAAGAGGCTTTTCAGTTCTGTAACAAAAGGGCTAAAAGAGAAATAGAAGGGCCCACGGAAATGGTGAAGTAAGAGGAGGGGCCTGTGCGTTAATGTTGAGTGTTGAGGGCACTGGTTAGACTTTACAGTGTAGATAATAAAGAGGTGGGTGGGAATCCAGACTTGGATGGAGGACTGGAACTGGGCTTGGAAATAAAAGGGACCAAATATAGTGGTGCTTGAGGTTGTTGAACTAGTTGAAGTGGCCAGGCTAGAGCAGAGAAGTCCAAAGATGGAACTGTAGGAGTAGTAGAAGCAATGAATGGGTTGGGGAAAGAAAGAAAGAAAGAAAAAAAAAAAGGACGAAAAGAATGTGAGCTAAAGAGATAAAAAGTGAGGAAGAAATTGTAAATCAGTTTGCTGAAAGATCACTGCAGTGCCCGGGGCCAGGGGCTGGGGGGCAAGAGAAGTAGACAGGGACTGCCAGTGATTGAGCGTGGAGTTTCTTCTTGGAGCGATGCAAACGTTCTGGAATCAGGTACTGTCGATGTTTGAAAACCTTGTAATAAAATAAAACCTACCAAATTGTACACTTTAAAATGATGAACTTTTATGGTATGTGAATTACATCTCAATTTTTAAAAGGTAAACATAGGGCTCCTGGGTGGCTCAGGCAGTTGAGTGACTTTGGCTCAGGTCACAATCTCGCAGTCTGTGAGTTTGAGCCCCATGTCTGGCTCTGTGGTGACAGCTCAGAGCCTGGAGCCTGCTTCAGAATTTGTGTCTCCCTCTCTCTCTTTTCCTCCCCTGCTCGTGTTCTGTCTCTGTCTCAAAAATAAATAAACATTAAAAAAAATGTTTTTAAATATAAAGGTAAATGTGACAGGAAGCTTAATTATTCTGTGTACAAGTGTAACGGGCTTAAACACGGAAATAGAAACCACGAGCAAGCTCTTGTCCTGGAAGGTTGTTTTAGGATAAAGGATGTTTGTGTTTTCTACTGTTGCAGTTTCTAAATGACAGAGAGACACGCAAAAGGATAGTTGATAGAAATAATTTTATTATAATAATTTTATTATGAGGCCCTTTCTGGACTTACCAGTCCAAACTCAGCATTTGTCAGAGAGAATAAATGATGAAAATATGCTGTCTACTTATCACATTTCTCTTGATTATTCTCAATAACAGTAATAAACGTTCTTCAAGCACTCAGTAATTTTCAAGGCGTTTTTGCATACGTGCGTATACAAGGTACAAAACATACACATACATAGCGGTGTTAATAATGTCGATACATTGTGTATTGAAACTGGCTGTCTTGTCGGGGTTTTTGTCTTTTGCTCTGAATCAAACACTTTTCAGCTTAGGGTCGTTCTCTTGTGAGTGGAGTGGATTTTGCAACAGACCTTAAAATAAATGTGTGTTTGCCAATTAGATTTGTTGCTGGTATACCCACTTAGTTTTTCAGTGTTATTTTTGAAGACTGAAAATACTAATCCTGTTTCCCCCACCCTAAAGTCCACATCTTGTTGAAGAACCAGCATAGTTCCTCCTTTGGTCGGCTCATTTTTAAAATGTCCTGGTTTCAGCCAAAGGGAACTGATAGACCAGCCCAGTGGTTACTTTAAGTCAGATGAGTTCCAGCACTAGAGCAGGACATGTTTGTCCTCTGAGTGCCTGGGAACTTCAGGTAGAAGGCAGAAGGCTTCCTTCCTCCATCGAGGCTAATGTTTCTTTACACCACTGGACCCTCTTTTCCTGGGAAGTTGCAGCTGTTACACGTGTTACTTGGGTTGGGTTCAAATTGTTCCTACCTAGAACAATGGAGAGGCCTGATCATTCTTATTGAATACTTCTGTATACAGGAATTGACAGAAGAAGGACTGCCTTTTCTCATACTCTTCCACATGAAAGAAGATACGGAAAGTTTAGAAATATTCCAGAATGAAGTAGCCCGACAATTAATAAGTGAAAAAGGTAGACAGATTAAGGTGTTTATTTTCAGCCTTTCTTCTATCCCTCCCCTCCCCCATTACATTCATATCAGTGTAAACATATTTGGGTTAAGAGTTTAATAAGTAATGTTAACTCTACTTACCCCCTGAATTTACATGTAAAATGGGGGTGGGAGGCATTAGTGGAGCTAATATGAAGCGGTGGCTTTTTTTTTTTTTTAAGCCATGACTCTATTAGCTCCCTAAAATAGCATGAAAAGTGGGGTCATGGGTGGACAACATTAGTTTTATGTACTTTATTCTAGCATCTTGATACTTTTCTGGTCCCTTTCTAATGGATAGTTCCAGAGATGTAAGTTCGAGACTTACACGGTCTAACATTTATTTCTGAATGAAAGAGAATTGAGTAGTTCTCTGTGGACTTCTTCAAACCATCAGAAAAGAGTATGAAATTATCACCTACTTTCCCTCTGTAGTTAGAGAAGAAAGTCAGAACAAAATAAAGTTAGGGAATTGTATACAGCCACGCCCTTACTGGTCACATAGTAAATATTTTGGGGTTGAATTACATTAAATGTCAACCAGTAGGGACTGGAAGGGCATCCTTGATGAAATGAAGATGGCCCCTTGAGAAGGGCTTGTATGTCAATTTCATGAACTTGCTGAAAACCCAGATGGGTAGGTGATTGCCCATTCAAGGGAAAAAAAAAAAAAAAGGTCACCATAGCATTTATATTCAGGTTGAGTTCATATAATTTCTAAGGAAATTCTACTCTGCCCTAAGCACTAAAATTCTACCTTTTTAAAATGTTGTAATATTTAGGTTGTAGTTTTGGTGATCTATAATACTCTAAAGCATATTGATTTTTCATTTCATTATTTATTTATTTATTTGTCACTTTTCATGAACTTGTAATCTTATGAGAATATGATCAAGAAAATTCTAATCTGTCTCCAAATTCTATTTCTTATAAAGGTACCATAAACTTTTTACATGCTGACTGTGACAAATTTAGACATCCTCTTCTGCACATACAGAAAACTCCAGCCGATTGCCCTGTCATAGCTATTGACAGCTTTAGGCATATGTATGTGTTTGGAGACTTCAGGGATGTATTGTAAGTATTCTCTTTCCCCCCCTTTTTTAAATTACTGATCTGTGTCTCAAAAATGAACTTAAAACCATTGTTTGAATATTTTAAATAATCCTATGTTGAACCAGTAATACTTTGTTATTTGGATAGCTGGGGTTTTATTTTTCACTCTAGAGTGTAGTATGATTGACTGAGAATTATGATATATTCCTATAGAAATGCAGCATTACATGATCCTAATGTTTGGGAAAAGAAAATTTTTCCTTTTCCAGAAATTAGTTCTGAATGTTGTTTGGTGTTTGTCAGCATGTCAAAGAAAGTAGATTATAATCCTAGGTCATCTTAAAGGTACTTGGTAATATTGCTGCTCGTTTGTGGATTTAAAGACCTTGAAGATGGCTATGACTAGGCATTTCTATGGGTATACGGCTTTGAAACTTTCCAAGAACAGATAAGCTTTCTGAATCCATTCTCAGCTATTCATAGTATTAATAAACATATAAACCTGTAACTACCAGAATTTTAAATTTTTATGAGCTTTCTGAGATGTTAAATATAGTGGTTAAAAATGGAGACGTTTCTTCATATTTGAAAATTTTAAGCAACACAGGTATTAATTCAAATTAGACCTTTTCTTTTAAATTTATTTAAATACCCTTTTTTTTATGTCCAAAGATTAAAATTGCATAGTTAGAGGATGATCTGAAATCCTCTATTTATTGCAGAATAAACTACCTCACTCACTACTAAATATTTCATTAGAGATGTGGTTGTTTGATAGAAGATTCTCAGCCTTACCATATAGCCTAGATTTGAGTCCTGACTTGAGCAAGTCACTTAACTTCTCTGTTCTTGTTTCTTTACGCTTAAAATATGGTTGGTGGTACAACCTGCCTGTTGAGATTGTTATGAAAATTAACGAGAGGGGATGGTTGTGTTATGAAGCATAAAGTACTAATAAATATTTGTCGTTTTTACTTTACCTACACTCAAAAGGATACCATTTAGCCTATTAACTCATTACGTATTTATCCACGTCTTGTATATGACAATCTTTGTGTAATACAAACCAAGTCATATAAACCAGTGGTTTAAGGTTTACTAAGTCTGGGCCCTTGCCCTCAAAGAACTCACACCCGAGTAGAGAAAGAAGACAATAGGGTAATAGGCAGTTGTGTTTTATGATATGATAAGGACTCTGACAGAGTTCAACAGAGAGGTACTTGATCCAAGATCTAGAGGTGTGGATGCCTAAGGCAGGCCCCAAAGTTCTGGAGAAGCTTATCCTGGAGGGAAAAGGAGACAGGGCTTGGAGAAGGGGGACATTGGTAGAACCAAGCACGAGACTATGGCTGAATAAGTGGGAGTCGGGATGCTGAGGGATGAGGCCATGAGAAGCAAGCAGCAGCTAGCTCGTGAAATCTCTGTGATGTGTTAGGGAAATTTGACATTGTCTTCAAAACTCTGAAGTCAATGAAAGGTTTGAATCAGGAGGTTTTTAAATGTTTTCATTTTTTATTTTTTAAAGCTTATTATTTGAGAGAGAGAGAGGAAGTGCACGCACAAGCACACGCACAGGATGGGCAGAGAGAGAAGGGGAGAGAGAGAGAGAGAGAGAGAGAGAGAGAGAATGAGAGAGAGAGAATCCCAAGCAGGTTCTGTACTGTCAGAACAGAGTCTGATGCGGGGCTCGAACTCATGAAATGTGAGATCATGACCTGAGCAAAATCAAGAGGTGGAGCCACCCAGGTGCCCCCAGGAGGTTGTTTTTTTAAAAATCACTCATGCAAACTGGAGAATAAATTAGAGTGAGTAGAAACAGAATCCAGGAGACTATTCAGTAATCCGGGCAAGAGTTGATGACAGACAACAAGTTGATTCCTGAATGAACAAATTGCCTAAATAAATTTCAGCAGTAGCACTAAGGCAAGACAGAAGCAGGAATCTTGAGATATTTTGTAGGTGGAATAGGAGGACTCAGTATCTTAATAAATGGGGGAAGGGAGCTGTGAGTGATGGCCAGGAATCTGACTGGCACTGCTAAGTGGGTTAGCCATTAACTGAGCTGGGAGCTCAGTAGAGGAGCAGCCTTGTGGTAAAGGTATTGGGTTCTCTTTCTTGGCATATTGATTTTGAGGTGCCTGTGGGCCACAAAGGAGGAGATTCCAGTAGGGAGTTTGCGTGGCTCCAGGATTCAAGAAGGAGATAAGGGTGGGGTCTTGAACACATAAGGATATAGCTGAACTTATTGAAACAGATGAGATGACTTAGCACAGGATTGAAAATGGAACCCTGAGGAGTAGCAACACTGAAGGGGAGGACAGATGAAGGAACATGTGTAAAAGACTAAGGGGGAGGGAATCACAGAAGTGAAAGAAAACCAGAAAGGAGTATTATGGTAATTGAGGGAGGAGCACTTTCAGCAGGAAGGAATGCTCAATCCAAAGATAAGGATGAAGGATCCGTTAGATTTGCCCCCCAAAAAGGCAGTATTGTAGTGCATCGAAGAGTACCGTTTGGTGAGGAAATGAAGATTTGACAATGAAAGTTGTTGCAAGAAGCCAGCCTCTAAAGGGAAAGAGAAATAGGGGGACAGATCCAGAGACACATAAGATGAAGTGAGGTTTTAGCTTTTCTTTTCTTTTTTAACCCCTTTAGGGTACAAGAACTAATCATGACTAAATGCTTGTGGGAAGGGGGGCGCCTGGGTGGCTCAGTCGGTTAAGCGTCCGACTTCGGCTCAGGTCATGATCTTGCAGTCCGTGAGTTCGAGCCCTGCGTCGGGCTCTGTGCTGACAGCTCAGAGCCTGGAGCCTATTTCAGATTCTGTGTCTCCCTCTCTCTCTCACCCTCCCCTATTCATGCTCTGTCTCTCTCTGTCTCAAAAATAAATAAAACGTTAAAAAAAAAATTAAAAAAAATGCTTGTGGGAAGGAATCAATGGATTGAAGGGTTATTGAACAGATAGGAGACAGAGGGGCTAATTGATCAAGCAGAGCCATAGGAGCACAGAGGGAATGAGAAGCATCCTTCTTCCTTTCCCGTGAGAAAGAGGGGAAAGGGGGTGTTTAGCGATTATGGTGGTAGTGATAGCAGCAGAAGACTGCAGAGGTTCCTGTCCAGTTCTTGTTTTTAACTATGACTAAGGAAGCAAGATCATTTACTGAGAGTGGGAGGTAGCGGAGAATGAGAGGGTAGGACTATGCTGGATTTTGAAAGGAGGAGTAGTTGTACGCAGAAATCCACCTGAAAGGTCCAGATCTTCCTAGCATCTCGGCATTTAGAAATCGGAACTCATAGTGGCGCCTGGGTGGCTCAGTTGGTTGAATGTCCAACTCTTGATTTTGGCTCAGGTCATGATCCTAGGGTTGTGGGATCGAGCCCCATGTAGGGCTCTATGCTGAGTGAGCATGGAGCCTGCTTAAGATTTTCTCTCTCTCTCTCTCTCTCTCTCTCTCTCTCTCTCTCTCTCTCTCTTTCTCTCTCTCTTTCTCTCTCTCTCTCTCTCATAAGTAATAAAATAAAAATTGGAACTTGTGTAGTCCCCTTAGCAAGCGTGTGAACATTGACGGTTAGGCTACCTGGTTGGGTGTCCTCTTCCTCTCACTCCTTAGGCTTGCTCCCGGAAGCTATTAGCTCAAGCTAAAGTGAGATTTTTAAGAGAGGCTAGTTCTGGTGTCTGGGCTCGCGGCAAGCGCCTCCAGCAGAGAGACGGTGCTCGGCATTACAAATACTGCCTTCTTCGTGGGTTGTTTATGTGAAGTTTTTATCAGCACATTTCCCTACTTCTTCTCATAGCGGATAAATCTCCAGTTTATTGACCTCTTCGTTTTCACTGCAGACTTACAGCCCTAATTATAAAGTCTCAAATTAGTGGAAGTCAACAGGACACTGACTCGGATTAGATTTACTACCTGTCAGCAGCCAAACTATGCCCAACTTCGGCTTTTATTCCTAGGAAATTGTGTTATACGTCAAGAGACATCTGTGAGGAATTCTGTCTTGGCTATCTTAAGTTTTCTCTTCCAGTTCTGAAGACAGGTTTAAAGCACTAGTCTGACTAAGCACTTCTGATCCCACCTCTGTTGGTCAGAGAACCCAAACTAACACAAGTAGGTGTATTCTTTATCACGTGACCTAGCGCCTCTATTCCCCAGCCATGGTTTACTGCACCAAGGGGTGGGCACCTGACCAAGAAAGACTAATCTCTTAGTTGGCATTATTCTACTTATGCCCTGGTGCAAAAAGAAACCGCACCAGTGAGGTGGTTTCTGAAGAAATCTGGAAGTAGGAAATAGTCCTCTCCCATCCTTCAAGTGTTCCGTCCTGTGAGGAGGGAGGGAGATAAGAGAAGTGACTATACTTGAAACTCTTTGAAATAAATTACTTCTTTAATTTCTCCCTTAGGTGCCTGATTTTCCCTCCTAGGCACCGTTCGCTCTAATAGTTTTTTAATTGTAAGGAGGCACATGCTGCGTGAGCTACAGACTGAGCCTATGTGAATAGATGTTAGTGTTAAAAATCAAATAAAATATGTGGCAAAATGAATCTGACACACTTAATGGCTTGCATAATTGTTATTGTGCTGCATGGTAAGTAAGACTTCAATGATAAACAGTTTCCATAAATTACTGTAATTATTACTTTCAGTAACTCAGCATTTCTGGGGTCAGTTGGAGGAAGTGTGGTTGTGGTAAGGGCAAGAATGCAGATTTATAGTGCACAGTCTCCCCCGCCACGCCCCCCATGCCAGAGGTAGGCATGGGGTTGTGGGAGGAGGGTATGCTACCAGTGTTCTAGTCACCTCTCCCTTATTTCAGAGAAACCGGGGCTAAGGGAGGTGATGTAACCAGCAAGGGCACACGGCTAATTAGCAGCAGGCCTAGGATTCACATCCGAGCATACTGAACCCGAAGTCTCAAACTCATAACACTTAATATCAAAGCAGTTACATTTTCAGTACATATAAAAAGCAATGTAAGTGTGAATGCAAAAGACGTTTGGAGAAAGGTACTTACTTGTATCTGAAACTAAATCACAGATCTGAGTCTTTCTTTTTTTCCTATAGGTTGACCAGATTGGTTTCTTGCCAAATGTAAAAGAATAGATTTTATATGTGGAGGAAAAGAATGGGGTGGGGGGGTAATTTAGGAACCTAAGAGCACCTAAGGGCAGGTCTAGGAAATGTTCTGTAATCTACAGGAGAAGAAAGTAGGTGGTGGCATAGGGCATAGGGCTGTTGAAGGACTTTCCAGAAAGACTCACCTTCCAAAAACTGTGGCCAGGAAATACCATAGCATCTGTGCCCCTGTTGGAGTGTGCTTAGGTACTGCTGCGGGGGCCCCGGTGATGGGGAGAAGCCGGACAGGCTCCAGGGCACTTAGGAAAATGGAACGGGCTACGCTAATGCACAGTGCCCTGACTGTGGGCACCAGGTCTTTTACCCCAGATCACTAAATCATGGAAAGTGATCGTAATTCCTTAAACTGCTAGGGCTGATTGGCTGCATTGGTGTCAGGGGAGGGGCGGCTGTGGCGTGGAGATGAGAGGCAGGGCCGAACTAAAACTGGGAGGCGGGTGTCGCACTAATTTAGCAGTTTGGTCACCTGCTGACCAATTAGCCTGTCTCCTCGAGCTTGAAGGGGCAAACCAGGAATTGGGTGAAATGATAAAGAACTTGGAAAGATAGGTACAAGAAAAAATTTAAAACCAGGTCACCATTAGGTCCCTTTAAAGTCTGAGAATTTGTTTTGTTCTTCATTATCTAGGGGCTCTATTTTTAAAAAACCCACATGAGGCTTTTTTTTTTTTTTTAAGTGGAAGAAATTGGTACTGGGAAAGCTTCTTAAAAGGCAGATTTAGTTTTTATTATCTCTTGCTATAGCAACTTTGTGGCAGCATTAGTAGATGTTCAAGAAGTGTTGCGATTAACTTGCTCTTAGTTTTAACCTTTCTGTTATACATTTAAGAGTTTGACTGCTTTGGATATATATCTTCACATCTGGGATATAGCCTGGTATTTACCAACTAGCCGTTCGCCCTGTTGTTCCCCTCCTCCCTGAGTCACCTCTGTGGTTGTGATTTCTGTGTGTCCCTCCTGTCCGCCACTGGGCAGTGTACACACTGGCCTGGATCCCTGAACACCACTGTCATTGTCACTCTCATGTAATGTACTTACCATATAACTGACATTGGTTATCTCCTTATAAGCACTTTTATATTTTACAAATCATTGCACTGTATTTTGCCTTATTTGGTCCTGCCAGCAAAATAGACATGAAACTCTGGCAGAGGCAGGCTCTGTACCCGCTCCATTTTATACTTTATGTATGGTCTCAGTTTCTGTAACAGGCTTCTAAGACCGGTATGATTTCTACTTTTACAATAAAGAAGTTAAGCTCCAAGAGATTTAGTAACCTTACCAAATTAAAGTCAAATCACTAAGGAGGCAAATAGTTAGCAGTTAGGTGCTCAGACTCTAGTTTCTAGTCCCAGTCTGTTACCCACTAGTTGTATCACTCTGGGCAGTTTCTTACCACCTCACTGTCTCAGTTTCCTCATCTGTAAAACGGGAAATGATAGAATCTGCTTTGTAGGGTTGTTGTGGGCATTAAATGAATGTGTGTATCTATAGCTCTTAGAACAGTATCTGATACATGAGTATGATAAGGCTATGTTGCCTGTTATAGGAAATCATATATTCACATTCAAATCTAAGTCATTAGACTATAAAAACAATACAATTAAGTTAAATAAGCGGTGTTTTCATTTTACATATTAGAAAGCTGAAGCTCAAAGAGGTTAAGTAATTTAAATGGCAAAATACAGTTTTCTTAATACTATAATACGTTAAATCAGTTTGTACTACATTATTGTATAAGTTAAGTTAAAGAGTAGTTACAAGGGACGTTTGGGTGGCTCAGTTGGTTGAGCGTCCTACTTCGGCTCAGGCCATGATCTCACAATTCGTGAGTTTGAGCCCCGCATCCAGCTCTGTGCTGACAGTGCAGTCTGCTTCAGATCCTCTCCTCTCCTGCTACTCCTCCTTCTCCTCTCCTGCCACTCCCCATGCACACGCATGCTTGAGCACGCATGCTCTCTCTCTCTCAAAAATAAACATTTAAAAAATAAAGAGTAGTAAACAATATTAGGAAATTGAATCCAGCAATATAGAAAAAAAGAATAATGTACAACTAAGTGGGCTTTATCCCAAGTGTGCAACGCTAGTTTAGCACTCAAAAACCAGTCAGTGTAGGGGCACCTGGGTGGCCCAGTCCGTTGAGCATCTGACTCTTGATTTCAACTCAGGTCATGATCCCAGGGTTGCTGGGTTGAGCCCAGTATCAGGCTCCATGCTGAGCATAGAGCCTGCTTAAGATTCGCCTCTCTTTCCCCCGCCCCACCCCGCCTCCCTCTTTCCCTTGCACTCTTTCTCTAAAATGAAAACAAAAACCAAAAAGACCCCAGTGTAATTTAGCATATTAATGAATAAACAACAACAAAAAAACTGATCCCAATTATCCATGCAGAAGCATTTGACAAAATTCAACATCCTTTCATGACAAAAATGCTTAACAAACTAGCATATGTGGAAACTTCCTCAATCTGATAAAGGACATTTATAAAGAACCTACAGCTAGTATCATGTTTAATGGTGAAAGATTGACTACTTTCTCCTTAAGATCAGGAACCAGGCAAAGATATTTACTGTTTTTATGCATATGTGCATTAAACATATCATTTGTTCCTTTATTTCTGATTATAAAAAATTTATGTTCTTTGTGGATAATTCTGAAAGTTAACAAAGTGCCAAAGAATTAAAAATGACTCATAAATCCACAAGCCAGATATCTAGACACACGTGTGTGTTATAAATGTAATCAGAGCCATGCCAGTTTATGAATTTTCTTTTTAATTTATCCACACATTGTAAGCATCTTCCCGTATGATTAAATTTTTTCCTTTTACTTTTAATGGCTAGTGTGCCTTTGGCTTGTTCCATGATTTAACCCGCTGTCTGAATCCAGGTTTTCCCGTGACAAAATTCATAACACACTGCTACTAATGGGGCTTTACCAAACTCGTCCTTTAGGACGAACACCTTCTACTTGAGTTCTAGGACATCATCATGGTCTTCTTTTTTCTGGCTCTTTCATTAGCTTCTACTGATTGTGCGTCGTGTCTTTGACCCCTTGTGATAATCGTAAAGCTGTGCTAATACGATAGCTACTAGCGATGTATGAATACTGAAGTTTTAATTAAAATGATGTACAATTTAAACATCCGTTTCTTAGGTGCTCTAAGTGCTCGGTGGCCACATGTGGGTAGTGGCTACTGTATTTGGCAGCACAGATACAGCGTTTTCCATTTTCACAGAAAGGTCTGTTGGATAGTTCTGTTGCTGTCAGAGGACATGCCGTTGTAAGGAACAGAAACTCACTCCACAGAGCTCAAAACAAGGGGCTTGTGCTGAAAAACTGCAGGAAAAGGACAAGGACGAGAACTGCAGGAGGTGCAGCTACTCTCTGCCCTTCTTCGGGCCCAAAAGCTCTTCTCTTGCTCCTTCACATCTGCTCCATCCTTCTCTCTGGATACCAGCTTCTTCCTCTGTCCTGCCATGACTTCTGCATGGAGGTGGTTCTGATTTATCGTGACAAATGTGGCCTCAACTCTGACTTTATAACTCTAATCAACTGACTGGTCTCCTTATATCTCTTAGTTCACATTCCCCAGATATCTGGCTCAAACCACATAGATTGGTTCCTCGTCTACCCCAGGTTCTATGTCTGTCTTCTCTTTTGTCTTCCCTCTCCTTTTTTTCAGCTTTATTAAGGTATAGTGGACCAAAATTGCTTACATTTGAGGTGTGCAACATGATATTTTGATATATTTATACACTGAAATAACTACCATAATCAAGCAAATTAATGTATCCATTTCTTCACATACTTTTTTTTGAGAACAATTAAGATTTACTTAGAAAATTCCAAGTATATAATACAGTATTAGTAACTATAGTCACCATGCTGTACATTTGATCTCTAGAACATACTCTTCCTGTAGCTGAAACTTTGTATCCTTTGACCAACATTTCCCCGTTCTCTCCCAGTCCCGCTCCAGTCCCCCTTAACTACCTGTCTACCCTCTGCTTCTATGAGTTCTGCTTTTTTAGATTCTACGTATAAATGAGATCGTGCAGTGTTTATCTTTCTGTGTCTGGCTTATTTCACTTAGCATAATGTCCTTCAGGTTCATCAGTGTTGTTGTAAATGACAGGATTTCCTTCTTTATTAAGGCTGAATAATATTCCTCTGTGTGTGTGTGTGTGTGTGTGTGTGTGTGTGTGTGTGTGTGTGTATACACACATTTTCCTTATCCATTCATCAACTGATGGATGCTGGTTGTTTCTCTATCTTGGCTTTTAAGAATAGTGCTACATTGAACATGGCAGTGCAGATAACCATTCAAGACAATGCTTTGATCTCTTTTGAGTAAATACCCATAAGCAGGATTGTTGGGTCATATAGTAGTTCTATTTTTAATTTTTTGGGTAACCTTCATACCTTTTTCTGTAATGGCTATACCAGTTTACATTCCCAGGGAGAAGGATTCCCTCTCCTCCACATCCTTGCCAACACTTATTTTTTGTCTTTTTGATAAAAGCCATTCTAACAGGTGTGAGGCGATGGCACATTCTGGTTTTGATTTCCATTTTCCTGATGATTAGTGATATGAGCATCTTTTCATGTACCTGTTGGCTGTTTGTATGTTTTCTTTTCAGAAATGTCTTTTCAAGTCCTTTGCCCTTTTTAAAATCGGGTTGTTTTCTTGCTCTCGAATTGTTTTAGTTCCTTGTATTTTTTGGATATTAATCCCTTATCTGATATATGGTTTACATACCCATTTTGTAGGTTGTCTCTTCACTCTGTTGATTGTTTGCTGTGCACAAGCTTTTTAGTTTGATGCAGTCACATTCGTCTGTCTTTGCTTTGTTGCCTGTGCTTTTGGAATTATATCCAAAAATTTACTGCCCAGACCAAGATCAAGAAGCTTTTCTCCTATGTTTTCTTCTAGGAGTTTTACGGTTTGTCAGGTCTTATATTTAAGTCTTTAATCCATTTTGCATTGAATTTATATATGATGTGAAATAATGATCCAATTTAATTTTTCTGCCAATGGCTATCCAGTTTTCCCAGCACCATTTAAAAGGCCATCCTTTCTGCATTGTGAATTCTTGGTACCTTTGTCAAACATCAGTTGACTGTGAGTGTGTGGATTTATTTCTGGGTGCTCTATTATGATCCATTGGTCTAT
The DNA here is from genome assembly GCF_018350175.1 of Felis catus. Classification (NCBI taxonomy): domain Eukaryota; kingdom Metazoa; phylum Chordata; class Mammalia; order Carnivora; family Felidae; genus Felis; species Felis catus. The sequence goes on along the minus strand of NC_058380.1, from coordinate 62,143,660 downwards.
GTCTTTTTATACCAGTACTAAACTGTTTTGATTACTAACGCTTTGCAGTATATTCTAAAATCACACAGTGTGAGGGGCCTGGGTGGCTCAGTTGGTTAAGCATCCAACTTCAGCTCAAGTCATGATCTTATGGTTTGTGAGTTTGAGCCCTGTGTTGGGCTCTGTGCTGACAGCTCAGAGCCTGGAGCCTGCTTCAGATTCTTTCTCTCTCTCTCTCTCTGCCCCCTCCCCTGCTCACACTCTCTCTCTCTCTCTCAAAAATAATAAACATTAAAAAAAAAAAAATTCCTGGAGGGGCGCCTGGGTGGCTCAGTCGGTTGAGCGTCCGACTTCAGCTCAGGTCATGATGTCGTGGTTTGTGAGTTCAAGCCCCATGTTGGGCTCTGTGCTGACAGCTTGGAGCCTGGAGCCTGCTTCGGATTCTGTGTCTCCTTCTCTCTCTGCCCCTCCCCCACTTGTGTGCTCTCTCTCGCTCTCTCTCTCTCTCTCTCTCTCAAAAATAAATAAATTAAAAAAAAAAAAAAGAAAAATTAAAAAAATTCCTGGGGCGCATGGGTGGCTCAGTTGGTTAAGCTTCCAACTCTGGCTTAGGTCACAATCTCACGGTTCATGGGTTTGAGCCCCATGTTGGGCTCTGTGCTGACAGCTCAGAGCCTGGAGCCTGCTTTGGATCCTGGGTCTCCCTATCTGCCCTCTCCCCTGGTTGTGCTCTCTTAAAAATAAACGTTAAAATTGTGTTGTTTTTTTTTTTTTTTTAAATAACACAGTGATGCCTTCATCTTTTTTCTTCTTGCTGGAGATTGATTTTGCTTTGGCTATGTAGGGTCCTTTGTGATTCCATATGAATTTTAGGGTTTTTTCTGTTTCTATGAAAAATGCCATTGGAATTTTGATAGGGATTGCACTGAATATGTAGATTTCTGTAGATAGTATGGACATTTTAACAATATTAATTCTTCCAACCTATGAATTCAGGATATCTTTCCATTTATTTGTGTCTTCTTCCATCAGTGTTGTATAGTTTTCAATATACAGATATTTTCCCTCCTTGGCTAAATTTATTCCGAAGTATTTTATTGTCTTTGATAAAGATGTCCATTCTCACCAGTTGTATTTAGTATGGTACTAGAAGTCCTAGCAAGTTCCATATACCAAAAAATAAACATGAAATGTTTGGACTAGAAAGAAACTTTCTTCGTAGATAGCATGATTATCTATGTAGAAATGCCCAATGTATGTACAAGAAAGCTCCTAGAACTAATGGATGATTTCAGCAGGACACAAAGTCACCTTTTAAAAAATCACTTTTATTTCTATATATATATATGTTAACAATGAACATTAGGAAATCACAAAACGTTTTAAAGTACCATTCATAATAGCTCCAAAAGAAAAAAAAAAATAAAAATAAAAACTGCCTAAATATACGCCTAGCAAAATATATGTAGGATCTGTTTGCTGAAAACTACAAAACACTGATAAAAAAAAATCAAAGATGACCAAAATAAATGAAGAAATACTGTATGGATTGGAAGACTTAATACTGTTTAGATGTGAATTCTCCTCAAATTGACCTATGGATTTAATGCAATTTCAATCAAAATCTAATTAGATTTTTTTATAGATGTAGCGGATTCCAAAATTTACATCGAAAGCTAAAATGAGAATAACTGAAACAAAATTCAAAAAGAAACAAAGCTAAAGGACTCAAAATACCCGACTTTGAGACCTAATTACTATATAGCTAAAATATTTAAAACAGCCTCATATTGGTGAAAAAAATAGGCATGTATTGCTGTAGAATAGAATGGAGAGTCTAGAAATAGGCACACAGTGATTTTCTTTAAGATGCAAAGATAATTTAGTGGAAAGGCTAATCTTTTCAATAAATGGTGCTGTCCCACCTGAACATCTTCATACCATAAAAAAATAACTTCTATAAAAAAATTAACTCAGGGACACCTGGGTAGTTCAGTCAGTTAAGTGTCCACCTCTTGATTTCAGCTCAGGTCATAATCTCATGATTGGTGAGATCAAGCCCTGCATCAGGCTCTGCACGGACAGCATGAAGCCTGCTTGGGATTCTCTCTCTCTGCCCCTCCTCTCTCTGTTTTTCTCTCTCTCTCAAAATAAATAATAAACTTTAAAAAAATTAACTCAGAATTGATTGTAGACCTGAATGTGAAAGGTAAAACTATGGAACTCTTAGAAGTAAATGTAGAAGAAACTCTTTCTGTCCTAAGGTTAGATAAAGAGCTCTTAGTACACCCAAAGCACCATGCCCCCCACCAAAAAAATTCATAAATTGGCTTTCATCAAATTAAACACTTTTGCTCCATAAAGGATATTGTTTGAATGTAAATAAGGTAAACAAATGGCAAATAAGCACATGAAGAGGTGCTCAACACCATTATCCATTAGAGAACTGGAAATTAAAACCACATTGAGATCCTATGACACATTTTTTAGAATGGCTGAATTTAAATACTGATATACCAGATGTTTGTGAGGATATGGAGCAGGTGGAACTCAAAAAAATGTTTACTTTGAGAGGGAGCGTGCATGTGAGGTGGGGGGATGATGCTGCAGAGAGAGAGGGAGAGACAGTGGGTCCCAAGCAGGCTCGACGATTGGGGAGAGCAGAGCCCAAGGCAGGGCTCGATCTCATGAACCTTAAGGTCATGACCTGAGAGCCAGAATTAGAATTGGACACTTAACCAGCTGAGCCACCCGGGTGCCCCTGGAGCAAGCGAACTCTTACACATTGCAGTTAGGACACTGGACAATTAGGCAGTTTTTTTAAAAAAGTAAACATTTTACACCTTGCATGTAATATACCAGTATTTTTCCTGGAGAAACAAACTCACGTTCACACAAAAACCTGTATACAAATGTTTGTAGTAGCATTGTTCAGAATAACCAAAATCTTGAAAGAACCCAAATGCTCTTCAGTGGGTAAAAGGATGACTAAGTGTGGTATATCCACTCATTGGAGTAGATATTCAATAAAGGAACAAATAGTTGTATACATGCAACAGAATGGAGGAATCAATCTCAAAAGAAGTAAGCTAAATAAAAGAAGCCAGTCTCATGGTTACATGCTGCATGATTCCAAGTACAAGACATTTCAGAAAAGGCAAATTATAGGAACAGAGAACAGATCAGTGGTTGGCAGGAGTTAGGGGGAAGTGGAAGGTCTGACCAAAAAAAGCATGTTGGAATTGTTATGTATCCTATTTGTGGAGATAGTAACTAGATGCTATATGCATATGTTAAAACTCATAGAACTGTAAGCCTAGAAGAGTGAATTCTACTGTATGTAAGGTTTTAAAAAATAAAAATGCTTCTCACTGTGATACATATGTCAAAGTTCATTTAGTGATACTTACCATTTGTGCATTTCCCAGTTTCTAAATTTTGCATCACCTAAAAATAAAAATTGAAAACAAACAGAAAACTGTTTGGAAGGTGGGAAAGAAACACTTAGGTGTTCTAATTAGAAAAACTGTACTCTAAAGTGTGAAAATATAATTGAATTTATTATGGCAAGAATCCGTTTATTTTCCTTTTTAGCACATAACCATGTTGTCTGTTTTCTTGACAATATACTGTTGATCCAGTGTTTCTTACTTAATAATGATGGATAGTTTCTAGCCACAAGCTAGATAAGAGCTCTTTTGTAATCTTTTTTTTTCCTCCACATCAGTTCAGGTTCATCGTATCTCCCTTGTCTTTGCCTTTTACTCACAATTCTTTCTCTCATCTGTTGACAAGGGGAATCAAGTTAGGAAAAAATCTGTTTTGAGTGTTCTCTATGAATTTGTTATATTTAAGATTTAATTATAAATTATTTTTTGACAAGCAGAAGTTAGTCACATTGTATTGGTTGCGATCATCTTTGGACTTTATAAAACAACAAACTTAACGGGGTTTTGTCTTAAACATTAGAGACCATTTGTGATTCTTTGATTTGAATGGATATATTTTAGCACTTTGCTGTGCATGACAGCATAGTAGATGATGTCATATTAAATTTAAATTGATCTCCTCTCAGTGTTTATCTTTAGCGCCTGTGCAATTTCTTCAGCACCAGAGAACCTTTCAGAGGCATTCTGTCAATACAGCTACCTGACAGTCATTTGTATTTGTAAACTGTGCATTTGACACCTGCTGGTCTCTGTTGCATTGGAGCTAGTGGGGAGCCAAAATGGGTGTACAATGAAGTTATTGGTTGGTACATCTCAGTGGGAGTTATTGAAGGGAAGAAACAACACTTGCAGGACCTCGGGAGAGGATAAAAAGAAACTAGCAGCTATTCTTGGCTACCAAAAAATTGAGTCAATTCTACTGAAGTAAAGTGTTTATGGACCTGCATTGCAATTCTTGTAAGGGATATGAAGAAAGATTTCTGTTTAAAATATGTAATGAATTTTTAAAACACCAATATTTCAGTAAAAGACTGACAATTCATATAAGGAGAAATATTAATGAAAACAAGGAAAATGCTTAATTTCTGAAAAAATAGAAATTAAAATGCAGGTGTCTTTATTTGTCAAAGTAGCAAAACAAATTTTAATAAAAACACATTGGCAAGCCTTCAAAAAACAGGTAGGCAAGTAGCAAAAATTGATGTTTTGTAGGTATAATTTGCCTACACTTTATCAAAAGTTCTTATTAACTCAACAGATTGTCCTCAACTTATGATGGTTTGACTTGGTTTTTTGCGTTACGGTGGTGCAAAATCAATACATTAAGTAGAAAGTGTACTTTGAATTTGGTCTTTTCTCAGGCTAGCGATCTGCACTAAGATACTCTTACGGTGCTGGCGATCAGCAGTGAGCTACACCTCCCAGTAAGCCTTGTGATCCCAGATGTCAACAACTGACACACTTACAGACATTCTGTACCCATACAACCATTGTTTATCACTTTCAGTATAGAATTCAATAAGTTATATGAGATTTAAATACTTTGGTACAAAACAGGCTTTGTGTTAGATGATTTTGCTCAAGTAGGGTAATTTAAGTGTTCTGAACACATTTAAGGTAGGCTGGGTATTATTAAATGTGTTCTCCATTTAGGATTTTTCAATTTAGGGTAGGTTTATTGTGCTGTATCCCCCTTGTAAGTCAAGGAAGATCTGTATTCCTGCTTTATTTGCTACAACCCAAGGAAATAATTACAAAGGAAAAGGGTAGGGGCGCCTGGATGGCTCAGTCGGTTAAGCCTCTGACTCTCGGTTTCGGCTTAGGTCATGATCTTGTGGTTTCATGAGTTCAAGCCCCACATCAGGCTCTGTGCCAACAGTGCAGGGCCTGCTTGGGATTCTCTCTCCCCCCCTTCTCACCTCCCCTCTCCCCCTCTCCACTCTGTCTCCGTGTCTCTTAAAATTTTTAAAAACAGGAAAAAGGTGGATACGTGAATCTGCTTAGCCTTGTAATCTGTTTTGCTACAATGCATGTTTTTGTACTGCAAATTTGCTTATAACGTGACTGGTAATTAGGAAAAGGATGTTAATATAAGTAAGTTGTGTTCACATTATTTTCCTCAGAATGTTTTGAAGCCATCAAAGTTTTATTTTTTATTTTTTTAATTTTTTTTTACCATTAAATATAATGTTTTAGTGGTATACAAAGACGTCCGCCAACCCAAAAAGAGGAGAGGGGACAGTTTTATGACCTTGAGAAGTACTTTGCTTTTCACAATGTTAAGCTATCCAGTGAAGCTGCTGGTGTGGTTGAAGAAGTTGTGAAATTTTCCTTTGTGCTTAAGAAAGAAAAAACTCGAAAAAACTATACCCTGATTTAGATTATTTTGATAAAGTTGGTTCTACTGGCAGTGAATGCCTTCAAGGACTCAGTTAATATCTCAAAAAAGGACTTATAAGTTCCAGGTTAAAGCTACAGAGGATCCACCTGGCCGACACAGTGATAGAGGCTGAACAGTGCTAGTAATTTTCTTTTTTCTTTTTGAGGGAGAGCATACTCTCTGGATTGGGCAGGGGACGGGAAGGGGCAGAGGGAGGGAGAGAGAGCATCCTAAGCGTAAGGAGGCTCCATGCCCAGTCCAATAATGCCAGCCTCTATGTCACCACTATGAGATCATGACCTGAACCGAAATCAAGAGTCAGACACTTAACTAACTGAGCCACCCAGGCGCCCCAATACAAAACTATGTAGTTGTAAGTGGTTAGCACCTAACACTATTTTTCCCTTAAGACTTGTTATTTTTAGTGATTCTGTAGAACATGAGCTTTTTTAGTTACATAGATTAAGGAAAATATATAAATGTCCAACAATAAGGGATGGTTAAGTAAGTTTTAGGACAGCATCTTGATAGACTAATGCATCTGTTAAAATAAGCATCGGGAAATTTCTGTGAAACAAATACAAGAATTAGAACACAAAACAGAGTATCCATATTTCATGATTACACTGTATAAAAATGTTTGCAGTATACCTGGCTTCTGATAGTTATGGTAAAATGACGGGGTTGTAGGTAAAATTTAAATAAAAAATGGGGAAGTTGGTAAAATATAGGTAAGTCCATTTTAACAGTTTAAGCTAAATTTTTATTTTACTTTGGTTTTAGAATTCCTGGAAAACTCAAGCAGTTTGTATTTGACTTACATTCTGGAAAATTGCACAGAGAATTCCATCATGGTCCAGATCCAACTGATATTGCCCCAGGACAGGTAGGACTCTTATTTCTCAGTGGGAACTCTTTTTTTCTTTTTCAGTTAGCCTTGAAGAGGAACTAACCCTCTTGCACAGGCTTGAGTGTGTGCTTCTGAAAATCTTTATAAAGAAATTCTGAACAGACTGTAGATAATATATAAATTATATTCCTTTCAAAATTAATTTTTAAAATTGTGAAACTTCAGAAAAGTTGCAACGTGGACGGAACTGGAGAGTGTTATGCTAAGTGAAATAAGCCATACAGAGAAAGACAGATACCATATGTTTTCACTCTTATGTGGATCCTGAGAAACTTAACAGGAATCCATGGGGGAGGGGAAGGAAAAAAAAAAAGAGAGGTTACAGTGGGAGAGAGCCAAAGCATAAGAGACTCTTAAAAACTGAGAACAAACTGAGGGCTGCTGGGGGGTGGGAGGGAGGGGGGGTAGGTGATGGGTATTGAAGAGGGCATCTTTTGGGATGAGCACTGGGTGTTATATGGAAACCAATTTGACAATAAATTTCATATATTTAAAAAAAAACAACTTAAAAAAACTTAAAAAAAAGTTGCAAGAATGGTACAATATAATTTCTTGATAAAGTGGTCTAGAGTACCTCCTTTATGGAATAGGAGTAAAGGGTTAAATACAGTTGGCTTCAAATACAGAAGTTGGAGGTAAGAATTGGAAGTAGGTGGATCAGTGAAGAAATCAGTGGATTCCATTAACTGGTTAAGTCTTCCTCTGTGGCCAGGAGATTGACCACAATACAAAGAAAATAATGATTTGGTATTCTTGCTAAACCATCCTAAGCACCCTCACCAATATAGTATTCATAATTGCTCAAAACTTAAGGTTTAATGCAGCTTCTCATTTGAGATTTAGAATGCTTCACGGCTATTTATGAAAGTTTTTTATTTGCTTTTTATTGTGAAAATTTGACTATTTCTATGTTTCTGCTTTGTTAGGCACCCCTAAAATTGCATTTTTGATTCATTATTGATTTATATCATGTCTATTACCACAATGATACATAACAAAACTCACATTTCATATGCCCAGAATTTCACTATTTTGCCCAAGGAACCTCCACATAGAAAAATAAAAGCTAAGTCAATTTTTCTTAAAGAGTCAAATTACGTTCAGTGTCAAGAGTTCCCTGTAAGAATCCAATGATACGCTTTTTCCTTGAAGTCTGAGGTCAGATTTTATTTTGACAATTAAACAACTGTAGAAGCAAACGGTTTGTTGGCAATAACCCAAAGGCAATTATTTTCCTCAGGAAAGTAAGCCTGCTTAATATTTTATCAGATTAGGAAAAGATGTTACTTACCATTATTGTATACTTCTCCATTAGACAGTGAACCTACATTTTATAGTAATATAAGTATGGCTTAAACCAAACATATATCTCAGTAAAAATATAAATAAAAAAGGTATTGGAGAAGGGGAACATGACAAAATAAAATGGGAACTTTGCAGATGTTGCTTTCCCAATTTAACGGGAATGAGTCCGTATCCAGAGTGTGTAACACAGGCATTATGTGCCTCTGTTAACTACAGGGGATATTAAAACAAGGACTACATGTTTGTTCTTGAGGAGCTCATAATGTGGAGATAAAGGATAGTCTTAGATATCTGAAATTCTTAGAAGTCACACTTACGGTTCCACTGTGTATTTTTGTCTACTGTTGGTACACAAGTATGGAGTATTTTCCTTCTTATGTCAACTAATTTCTGGCATCCAGGTAATTGTTAAAAGCTCTATGAACAGAGTGGGTGCCTTTAATCCTCTTAGTGGTCATTTGTAGGACAGAAGGGTTTGGGACATAGTCACAGCCGTGCGGCCTCTCCAGAATATTCTAGGAAAGCCCCTAGGTGTCAGGTATTGTGTTTCCTTCCAGTACACCCCAAGAACTGTCAACAGGTCCATAGTTAAGGGCTGTGTGGCACCCTTGCCCTGGGGAATCTGATGAGTAAGGGCATTTGAAATGGGGAAAGTAAGATTTCAAGCTTAACTCTGGTCTTTGGTACATAGTGATTATTGAGCAAATAATTACAAAACAACTACCATTCATCTACTCTTATTAAAATAGTGTAATTCCATAAAATATATTGCTATAAAATGTTTTATTCTTTCTCTTGTAGCAAGTCCAAGATGTAGCAAGCAGTCCACCTGAGAGCTCCTTCCAGAAATTAGCACCCAGCGAATATAGGTATACTTTATTGAGGGATCGAGATGAGCTTTAAAAACTTGAAAAACGATTTGCAAGCCTTTCAAACAGCAGCATCAACTTACGTGGTGGAAATAGTAAACCTATATTTTCATAATTCTATGTGTATTTTTATTTTGAATAAACTGAAAGAAGTTTTGGGTTTTTAATTTTTTTTTTCTCCCCCTGACTCAAAATGCATTGTCATTTAATATAGCCTCTTTTTAAAAATCTGTTAGGGATAAAAAAAAATAAAAATAAAAACCAGAGGCCTATCTTTGCTTTAAATCTGTCCTGTAAAATTTTTATAAATCAAGTGAAAGGTGACATCGCCAGAAACATACCGTGAACTCGCACTACTAGGTTAGGGAGGACTTAGGGATGTTTCCTGTGTGGTATGTGCTTTTCTTTACATATGATCAGTTCTGTTGGTATTTCATTATCACATTTCTCAAAGCTAAGAGGGTCTATATTCTGGATGCGGGGAGGGGAATAAATGAAAATTTTCACACTGTGTACTGTGTTTTACTGATTGGTCGGATATTGCTTATGAAAATTCCATAGTGGTATTTTTTGGATTCTTAATATGTAACTTAAACATACTATGAAGAGGAGGAGAGCCATAAGCCAGAACATTTGGCAGGAACTGTCCTTACAAATTAAGAAAAAGAAAATGAAAAGTGTTATTAAATTTCTATGTGTTTGTCTAACCAAATGGCATATGGATGGCATTTAAAACTTTGAATTATACCTAAATCTGAGCTACTAGTGGAGCAGGCAGGTTACCACTGTTGAACCAGATCCCTTTTAAGGCTCCTCCTATCGTGACATGTTCATTTCCAAAGACAAAAACCAGCAGAGAAATTGTACTTCAATAATTCTAACCACCTTCTATCTTGTAGAGTCTTGTTCTGGATGTATAGATCAAAAACAAAGACAATAAGGCACATATGTTTTTAATTTTTTCCGTTGTAAAATTGTTAGAGGACCTCCCCACTCTAGATTCCCTGATTTCCCAGGCCTGCAGTGTATAGTCAAATGGGTCCCTGTGCCAGGCCTCAATACTGCTAGGGAACAAAACCAGAGGGAGAGGCCCCTCAGTGTCATATCAGGAAGCCCAATGCCAGAGGACAGACAGGTTCAAAATTGGCTTTCCTCTGGGCCTGGGTTGGTGCTATAGGCCAAGAGTCATTTTATACTTGGAGTCTAAGTCAATCCCAGTTTGGGGAAAGATTATTTTTAAGCTTACAAGGCTGACATGTGCCATTATATGTAGTGTGTAATATATGTAACATCTTCCAATTCTTTTAAAATAAAGTGAATATTTATAATGCATATTTAATGATTGTTATTTTAAAAAAGCCTAGAATTCCTAGTTATGCATGACTTATCCATCATTTCATTCAGAATAGTAAATGTTAATAAGCTGATAAGGGGCATGTTTAGTATATCTTACCAGGTTGTTAACTAGAAAAGCAGGACAGAGCTTCCTCAAGGTCGGGTCTTCGTTCTGTTCAATTCCTTGCTTTTAATCAGTACCTTTGAAATCAAATTTGTAGCCTTCAGGTCAGAGAACAGACCAAATTTAAGGCAGTGAGAATGAAAATTCATAAACGTTCAACAAGGCAGCACACAACACCGAAAGCAGCATATGCAGCTAACTGGAATAAATTTATAATCCTGTAATTAGCTTTAAAAATATTGTAAATAAAAGATAACACTCAAATATTGGATTGCAGAGAGCTGACTTGAGAGTAGTTCTTAGGAGAAAGGCCTCAAGGAACACATGTTCAATGTGATCGAATATAACTGAATGGCTGTTAAAAAAGATTTGAGGCTGCATTATTTACCTTTTATGTGTATTGGGACTCAAATGTCTATTGAATGAGGGAGATGCAAAGTGATGTTGGATAAGTTTTGTACCCCTTAAGGGCTGAACATTCATCAGGACTTGGTGCCCAATTTTATTTAAAAGGGAAAAAAAAATGCAAAACACCAAAATGCATTAGGGAAAATAAGTTTTTGCCATAGGGCTAGTGCATGGGGTGGGGAAGGGGGGAGAGTGCTGTGGCTAAGAAAATGAGAAAGGAAGTTCAAGAACGGGAGCTGATTGTGCGGGGCCTTGAAGGCCAAGCTAAAGGGTTTGTACTAGATCTTATGGGCAGTAGAGATGCACTAACAAATTTTAAGCCAGAAGTATGCTCATATTCAAGTTTGAGAGGGAATACTGTGGCAGCAGGTCTAGATACAATAAAATGGGCCACCGCAGGAGAGAGAATAGCCTGAACTAAGAGTGATGGCAGAGATAGGAACAGATCTAATAGATGGCAAACATGTAGATTCCACAGGGATTTGTCACCAGCTGGATGTACAGAGAGAACTTGCAGGAATCTAGAACTCACAACTTACCCATCTTCCCATCTGAACTCTGCGTCAGAGGATATTACATTTATCGAATCGACTTTGGGCCTGAGGCTCCTCAGCTGGGGAAGGGAGGGGGGAGGATCCAAGACTAAAGAACGGCTGAGTTGCAAAACCAGAAAACTAGAAGCAGTCCCTTCTTCTTGTCAACCTGCTACCTTTTCAAGTTTTTCAAAAATTGGTCTAGTACTGAGGGGGACCATAAAAGGATGAAAATTTCCTTTAGAGGAAATTCTAAACATTTTTTAAACAGTTATATGAACGTAGAGAGGAAGATAGAGAATAGGCATCTAAGCATCTCCTAGAGCTCCAGGATGACGTTGCCAAAGGTCACATACAAAAGAAGGAAAAACTGGCATGATAAAGGCCAAAAAGAGTGAAATATAAAAGTGTTTTGAAATATTAAATCTCAGGATGAGCTTAAATTTGCAGAAAGTGCTAAAGTTGCCAAGAAGCCATTAAAAAAAAGAGAAAAACCTGGGGGCAAAAAGAATAGATGAGTTTAATGGATTAATAATCAAGAAAAGCAGAATAACTCACTATTTTTCTCTGATGAGATATAGGCTAGCGGGGCCAAACTAAAATGACATAAACAAAAAAGCAAAAATGAGAAATAAAAACAATCTTGCCACCTTAACTAAAAAATGTCAGGGCTCTTAAGACCAAACTTCAGTGTCCCAAAGAGCTGCTGGAAGTTACAAGTGCTTTCTTTTAGCAACTACTGGAGATTTTTGAGAAATCATGCAGAATGTATAGGTGATAGAAGACTGGAAATGAATAGTATTACAGTTTTCAAAATAATTGTAGTTAAATGGCTTCAGCTATTTTTCTAAACAAAACTTCTCATTGAACCAAACAAATGTTTAGTCTATATTTGGAGAAAAGATTTAAATAGGTGATAAGAAAACAGTAGTCAATTTTTAAGCCCAATATTTACAGACCCTGAAGACAGTAAGTTGTTTCAGAACTTAAATTGTTTTATGCTGATGACAACTGTTTTATGTGTTCATTAAAACAGGTTGGATAGGACCTCTGCTTGGCCACTGTTTTTTAGCTGTGTTTGAATTTTTGTATGTATTTCCAAGTAATAAAACTATATTTATAAAATATTTCTATATTTTAGACTTCTTACTAATTCAATTTGTCATAAATATCATAGTGTGAACATGTTACTCTGAATCCAGATGACCAGTAACAAGCTTTTCCAGTTTTAATGTTATTTTTTATGTTACTTAATTGTACTTGAATCGGAATGAGAAGATACATGAATCCATACGCTGACAGCTCAAGCCTGGCCTTTAGTTGAAGTGTCAAAAGCTCCATCTCACAGAGCACACTGGGGAGGACTGGCCTGCCCTTAGGCTTTGGAGAGGAAGAGGAAAAGCGCAGCTTACAAATTGCTTTTCTAAAATGTCCTCTTCTCTCCTCCTCCCCACTACCTTGCCTAATAAATTCTTTCTATGCATCCTCCAATGCCCAGGACAGTTCTCACCCACTGTGGTCCCACGAACCTTTGTTTATGTATTTTAGAATACCCAGTCTAGTACACACTGTTGGAAGTACATGTATCCCTTTGTCTTATCACCATGTGAATGCCACGAAGGCAGGAACTCATGTCTTTGTATTCCCAGCAACCTGGAGCACTGTAAGATCAGTAATTCTATGATGAAAAAAAAAAAAGCCAAATTCCATAATAAATGAACAAAGGACAAGAAAACATCATAACTAGAATGCACTCTGCCAAGAGAATTAATAGCAGCTGTCCTTTTTCTCTATTAATATCTTACTGTAATAGCAAAGCATTGCTAGGTATTGCTAACCTGTTGTTTCCCAGGTCTGGGCCACTCAGGTAAAAGACCATGTACTTGCCTATCTTGTGCTGTGTCTCATATTACTTACTGGGGTGGGTGACAGGAAGCTGTATGGCCACTCTTGATGCCATGTGTAAAGTTGCACATGCCATAGGGAGGATCAGATCAGTCTTGGAAGCCTGGTACTGTGACTGTTTTCTTGCCGTAACCACTGCCCAAGAGGGCATCCCTAGCTGTCACACAGAGAGGGAAATAGAACAGGGCATTTATTCTGACTTATCAATTCTTCCTATCTTCATAATGAGCATGACTTTCTGATTTAACACACTGCTTAACAGTCTATTTCAGAATTTTTCTAGATTATAAAGTAAATTACCTGGTCTGTGGCTTCTGAAATAGAACTTTACCTCTTAAATTTTAGAATTTTGCCTAAGTTCAGTGTTCTGGCACCTTTTCTATTTTCTGGTTCCCCCAAGATTACTGGTAGTACTTTATAATCACATCCACAGTTCCCACAAACCTTAGGAGGATGTTTTTTAAAATCTAAGGCTAGAAACAACAAATTATTTTAAAACTATTTTTTTTTTGAGGGGGAGGGAGGGAATAACCCTGCACTTATTTTCATTGCTTTTATTAATAGGGTGACCATGTAAGTTTATCATCCAAACCAGGACATGTGAGAGTGAAAGGAAGGACTAGTAATAATTTCACCACGACAACAGATGCAAATCAAGACTGTCCCAGGTAAACTGGGATGTATCATCACCCTATCATGTTTGGATATCATTCTTATCAGAGATGAAAAAGATTTATTCCCAACCAGTCACCTGTCATCATTATGCCATTTTTTTTTTTAAGTATTTATTTATTTTTGAGAGAGAGAGTGAGAGCAGGGGAGGGGCAGAGAGAGAGGGAGACACAGAATCTGAAGCAGGCTCCAGGCTCTGAGCTGTCAGCACAGAGCCTGATGCAAGGCTCCAACTCATAAACCATGAGATCATGACCTGAACCGAAGTCAGATGCTTAAGCAACTGACTGAGCCACCCAGGTGCCCACACCATATTCTTTTTTTAGAAAGTCCTTTTAAGAATTCCTGGTATTTCCATCAAGTTTCCACTCATTTTAGGTGGCTCCCTAACACTATTCTTACAGGTCCATGATACTTTTTCATTCATGTGTTGTTCCTTTAAACTTTGGTTAAAAATAACAATTACAATAACACTTGCCACTTACATTTGTGCAGTTATGATGAGCCAAGCTCCATTCTAGGCACTTAAGATGTACTAATACTTTTAATCTTCATGACCACCCTGTAGGATAGGCAAGGTATCAACAGGGAAGGGGAGATTCAAGAAGGGAAGGCTAAAGAAGTCCCAAGTTGTTGACCTTCACTCTAACCCAAATAACAGGCCACTGTTATGAACAATAAAACCTAGGGAGGAAAGAAAGGGAGTTAATGTCCATGGGGAATTAGTGCCAAGCACTTTATTCCTTTTCTTCCCTATCAACTCACTGAGAGGCTGTTTGGTGGGTAAAGTACAAGAACTTGGGTATTAGAGACCTTGGTCAAAATCCTGTCACATGCCTACCTCTTTTCAGTTCTGCCCTTTTTGAATTCCAATCTCTGCCTCACAGCAATTAAAATCTTGCTTCTACTTTGTCTCAATACTAGGCCATCAGATTATAAATCCTTCTTGGGTGCCTACTATTCTGACCCCATCAATCCTACGGTAAGAAAGAAGATAAACCCAACTTTCCTACACCATTTCTTCAGTGATTCAGGTCCTATATCCTAAGTCATGACTTTTAATTAGAAAAATAGAAACACCTTTACCTCCAAATTCTGAAATTTTCAGTTCATGGCTCCCACGTGCTGGAGGTATTTTCCAGATTTCTTCTGTTGCATCCCTCATTCCTATGTTAATATACAAAAGTGGTACTGAGCAAAGGTTTGAAAGGTCTTAGAAGGCTTTTTCACATTTCCATACATATCCCTGAAAGATGGAGCAGCACACGTACTATGAGCCCATCATTTGTCATCTGGAAGTCACTACTGGTGTGTGTGTGTGTGTGTGTACCATTTCTTCCTTCTCATCACTGTATTTCATGCCATGAAATACTCCAAGAAGCAGGTGATAAAGTCCCTGCCCTGAAAGCAGCTTACAGTCTAGTTGGGGAGATCCAACAACCACGGACAATAGATGTTTACAACTATGAAGTTGTAGAACATCGCAGAATTAGCCCCAAGTGAAAATGGGAGCCAATGAACTGCAGTGATCAAGAAATAGAGATGGAAAACTGGACCATGAAAGTCTTGGACAGTCAAAGGTAAATTTCGTGACTATTCCTCAGTGGGTTTTCAATAAATATTTATGGAATGAATAGCAGGACAGGAAGAAAGCAGGCATTCAATATGAAGCAGGGGATCTCACAGCAGAGAGGCAAGAAAGCACAAATCACTTCTTGCATGTGGGAAAGAAAAGCAAATAGGCTGCATACACTGAGAACCCTGGCAAAGGTGAGGTTTATTACCAACTTCACTGGCCAGGAAGGCAAAACGAGGAACTCTGAGGGTTGTAACAGTCTTGATCTGAATCAAGGCAACCCATTGATTCCTTTAAACAAAGGATTATTAAGTTAAAAACACATATAATACCACTCTCTCTGTATTTCCATCCTACCAGCTTCATCGCTCACATTTAACTCCTTGGTTTTCTGTAAGCACACTATGCTCTTTCATGTTTTCAGCCTTACGTACATGCAATTCCTCTGCCACCTCAAAGGCCACAACTCTGTCTTCAGTCAGGCATATCTTTCCTGCAGGTACTGTTCAGGTAACACATGTCCCACCAAGCCTTTCCTGTTTCCAGGCAGAGCAAATCACTCCATCTTAACTTTGTTCATTCCTCTTTTAAGGTACTTACCATGTGTTACTGTGACTTCTTGCTTTATGTATCTGAATTCATTAGCCAGAATAGTTCACAAGGGTAGATTCTACAGGTCTAATATTTTTCTATATATGGCCCTGGTACTCAACACATAACAGGCATTCAGTCCAATCTTTGTTGAATGAATTTTATTGCATGTTTCCTTATACAAGCACCACTCAACAACATAATGAATTCAGTAAGCTTTACAGAATTTGTAGAAATTCTCACCATTGGGCCTTTTCTTGTGCTGACCCTTGCTAACATCAAGGGTTTAACAATAAAATGGAAACTATGTTTAGGAGATTTAATAAAACCCAGGTAAACATCTTTTTAATGATTAACCATAATACAAGAAAATCTCAAGTACTTGAGAAATGTATGAATAACATGTACTCTTGAGTTGTTTTTCTCAAATATTTATTAGTCAAGTTTCTCAAAGGAGCTGGACAATGGTCCATTCAAGCCTGGAGTATCTATGTTGCTGAAGAACCCCCCCCCCCCCCCCCCCCGCTTTGGCTATGACATACACAGGCAACAGGACTGACATTGTTTTGGAGGTTAAGAAACTGAATATAATTCCTTCTGGGGGGACAAAAGGTTTTCCTTAAGAAACAACTTTTGGGCTAACTAGTTCTGTAAAATGTAGTATTACAGAAATTATTTCCGTCTGGACAAATGTAAACAGCTTATTGCCAATTTGTAACCTCACAGAAAAACTTTAAAATCATTTTTGTGGAATGTCTGACTCTCAGTGGCATTGTCAGATGGGGAGTAGTTGAGTTTGAAGAGATAGAGCTGGGGCCGGAATATGGCAAGCTGTGAATGCCAACCGAAGGGGTCTGAACTTTATCAAGTATTCGGTGGAGCCACTGACAATCAGCAGAAAAATGGAAGACGGACCTGGTTCTCACTCTTGTGGCAGTGATGTGAGGAATGGCTTAAAGTTGGGGAAAATGAGGTAGGGGGTGTATGGAAATACAGTTTTTACTAGAGTGATGACCATGAATATATTTATAAGTAGATGCAACTAACATTCAAAGTAGAATTGACAAGACTCAGTAAGTGGCTATATATAAAGAATGCAGAGAGTCAAGTTACTAACCCCTAAGGTTTATGGTTGGCGAATCCCTGGCTGGAGCAGGAGAAGGCAGGCACCCCTGAGAAAAAGCTTACTATGCAAGAGACAAAGCCAAAACTAGCCTCTGATCTCCTGATTCCCCACCCAATTTCCTTTTCACTATTGCTATTGCCTGATTTGGAATGTTAAAGCTGGTCTGAAAGTCCATAAGCCTCAGCAGGCAACTTAATATGACATAACAAAACCTCAGTTAAATTACTTTGAGGATTTTTTTTCTTAGACCTTGGTTATAATTCTAGCTGTGGTGCTAACTAGCTTTGATCTTGGGTAAATCATTTGCCTCTGACACCTTTTTACATTTTTATTCAATTTATTTCTTTTGTTAAATTTGCACATAAATATTTTTTATCTCCAAAAATAAATAATTTCTTCAAGGGTGGCAATGTGGATAACATATGGACATTTTGCCACTGATTGTTTATAATACCCAAGAAGTTTCTCTGTAAAATGGTGTCAAATTAATGAATATAAATAGTGAGAACCACTTGCTAGAAACAAAATGAAGTGTTGTTTAAAAACACAAACAGAACCTCAATTGTTTACATTATCTTAGGCTACTGGGGAAGCTTCCCTACCTTTTATGAGTCCTCTGACTACTTACGAACATTGTCTAACATTCATAAGTACCTGAGAGCCAAAACCATGTTATGCTTGATTACAAGAGAAGAACATGTCCATTTCACAGGAGAACCTTTTCCCCAAGCTTTTCATCATTCTTCCTCCCAGATTTCAAGTGGCAGCAATGAAGGGCAAAGGGGGGCCCTGAGAAAGACCTTTCAGTTTTAAGTTAACACAAAGCATAGGTTGGTTTGGTTTCTGTTTTTCACTGGAGGAAAATGTTATACATGATTTATGTATATTTCAGGCTTCCTCAACTTCCTGTGATTGATATTACCAGTATTCAGTCCTTACTCCTGTGCAAACTACGTAGGACACTTACAGGCAGGCAGGCAGCCCACAGAGAAAGGTTTTTGGACTCATAGGATTCTCCCTTTGCAGCATTCAGCATCAATATAAACTAAAAGTTCTTGCTCCAGGAACTCTGGCCGGCACACTCCCTTTCTGGGCATCCTTAGGTTACTAGCTCCAGAATAGGTGGGTAGGAGAGCTAAGCCGGTAGAAGAAAAGCAAAACTGAGAAAGGGAGAGAGGAAAGGTCATAAGGACAAGGGAGTGTAATTTGTGACTAATAAACACCGAGGTGGCTTTTCTATGTGTTTGATAAAATGTCTTTGGAGATGATTTCAAAAGAAAAGTTTCAAAAATGTTCTAAGTAATACTAGCGTCACTACAGTAAGTGCGTGGCCTCCCAAGGGTACCATTTTAAAGGAGAGTAATCATTTGATTCTATGAGTTATGATAGATTTTGCAGTAGAGTTCATTGTTAATGTCAAAAAGCACTGCTCAAGAGATGGCTCTAACCCATGGAATACAAGAAAATTTGTAGGATGTGCAGGTGGAATGGAAACATTTTTAATTTCATAGTCTAAGGACCAAATTCAGCACTGGGTACTTCTGCATCAGCCACTATTGAAAACTCTGAGGATGTGGGACACTTTGTGACAAAAGATTAGGAAAAAAAAAACCCACTGCAAACGAATGGCATATGTAAATTCACAGCAAGCCTGCCTTACAGAATAAATTGGGGTTTGGCTGAAGCAGGACGAATGGCCTACCTCAATTTTATATACAGAAGTAGCATAGTAGGAGAGTAATAGAAATTTTTGTAGTTCAAGAGACCTAGTGAACATCCTGGCTTCAACTTTTTACAGCTGAATACCCCCCTGCAAATCATGTAACATCTCTGAGACTCAGTGTCCTTACCTGTAAAATGCCTAGTGAAGTGCCTGGAAAACAAAAGATATTCAATAAATATCACTTCCTCCATTAGGTGTTTTCTTCTTTTCAAACTAAGGGTCGCAATCCATTGGTAGATTATGAAATCAATTTGGTAGGTTGCAACCAGCATATTTTAAAAACTGAAACAATAAAAAGCATCAGAGTACCCTACACATAATGTCGTTCCATTATGCATATGCTGAGTTTTGATATAAATGCATTTTTTACTGTGAGTTACAACCAAAAAGTTTCAAAGTCTCCGCTCTACAGAGAAATTCTCAAATTATTACATCACAAAAGTCTTCAGGAAAAACAGTCTTTAGGAGCACTGCCTTTATCCAAATGAGCCTCAGGACATTCTCCCCACCCCCATTCTGTACTTTTCACCCGTGACTTCTTTATTTTATAACTGGAAGTTGGTACCTCTGTAAATTTTAAGAACTTAATCAAAGTGCCCCTTATCTTCTAATGTGATCTAGTAAAAATAAGACATGAATCACAGAGAAGATGAACTTAATCTGATACTGTAGGGCATTAAATTCAGTTTAAGATTGGTTTCTGTGTCATATTGTCTAATTTATACCTCTAAACACTTTATAGGTTGATTAAACACTTCCAAGAAATTTCTACAAAAAGTTAGCTATTAAGTTCTATTATGGGGAAATTAGATACAATTTCTAAATAATTTTAAATTGTAAAACTTTTTAAAAGGGCTGTAACTTGCCTGAACATGAAGACTGCTAGAGTAATGTTCCGATCCTGACGACTACTGAAAACCAAAGGTCTATATGGGAACATGCAGTGGGAGTATAAATGAGATCCCCAGACGAAATGTGAGCTTCAGTTACAGGCCTCCTCCCTCCTCCAGCTCCAGTGTAAAACTAGTCCCTGGTGCTGTTCAGCAGGTGGGCTTAAAATGCATAGCCAAGTGCGGGTTGGCAGAGTGGGAGTAATATGTCGAGGTGAAGACTGGGCCACAATGAAGGGCAGAATACTAGAAATTACAGAACTCAATGATACAGCTCAATCTTGATGTAACTCTACCTTAAATTTGTAATTTTGGCTGGCCAGGCCAGATTGGCCATTATTAGAAGTACCTATGGGACTGAAGTTTAGCAATCTTGTTTTAAATTTTTTTTTCAACGTTTTTTATTTATTTTTGGGACAGAGAGAGACAGAGCATGAACGGGGGAGGGGCAGAGAGAGAGGGAGACACAGAATCGGAAACAGGCTCCAGGCTCCGAGCCATCAGCCCAGAGCCCGATGCGGGGCTCGAACTCACGGACCGCGAGATCGTGACCTGGCTGAAGTCGGACGCTTAACCGACTGCGCCACCCAGGCGCCCAGCAATCTTGTTTTAAACAAGGACCCTGGGTGATTCTGATCCTCACTCTGGTTTGAATACCCTCTGTTAAAGGGACAGCGAGGATCAGAAAATATTTAAAAAGGTGGAGTTCCAAATATCCCAACCTTACAGGAATCCAATATCAAATACTGGATTAGAATCCAACACTTATTCAAAGCATTTCCTTCTTGGCATTATACTAAAGATACAAGTCAACAGTTAGCAATACTTGATATTTTCCAGTTGTTGAATGACAGTAAGAAATGGTGCTTTCTCTTCATTAGAATTCATTGGTGAGTGGGATGTAAAGTGATGAATCACTAATTCTACTCCTGAACCATTATTACACTATATGTTAACTAACTTGCATTTAAATAAAAGGGAAAAAAAAAGATTCATTAGTGACCGTCAAGAAAGTGGGAGAGAGAAAGGTCTGTTTAGATTAGACAAAGAAGTAAAAGGTAGAATTAATAAAAATTATTAAGAGTAAACTCAACACGAGAGAAGTGATAAACCATTCAACCACCTGAGGAATCTGGTTCCCGGGCTCACACATTTGGTGGTATAGGTGCCCATGCCTCTGCTCTCAGAAAACAGTAAAAATTAAGGCAAAAGGAAGTTCCTTCCTATTTCAAATGAGTTGGGGGTGCAGAATGAGGCTACCTGTGATTTTGAATTCTTTTCTCCCAAATTTAAAATCTCTTTGCTATTTGATAAGACAGACACTAGGTTAGGCTGGGCCATGCTTGCTCTGTTGGGATTAGCACCACAAATCCTTCGTGAGGACTGAGTCTTGGCACCAGGCTTTGTCTATCATCTTGAATGTGAGAAAAGGCAGGCAAGAACGCCATTCTTGGGAAGAAATAGCAGCTGTGAAAAGTAAAGGAAAGCACAGGAGACAGCAGAGCCTGGGGAAAAGGATGGCAGTAACAGAAGTGAGGTAGAAAGCCCTCCTCCAAGGGCCAGCTAGAAAGACTTAGGGTCAGAGAGTCCCTGTGTGGCAGGGACATCAGTCTCTTGAAATTGCAAGACGTCCCTAAGAAATGATCTGGTGTCCCCCTACCTTCTGCTTATTTATTTATTTATTTTTTACCTCAAACTCTAACAATGTTGGAAATATTTTGAGATTTCTCTTCCCTTTTTTTCTCTCTTTCACCTAGAGGTTACAAGTAAGGATGATTGGAAGGAAACAGAGATGGGAGACAGTACAAGAAAGCAGATTATGAGAAAAGTCCTCATTACACATGGGGAGAATTCACCCCACAAGTCAAAGAACTGTTCAAAATTACAAGGGAGGGAAGGCAGAGGCCACTGGATCTTTGAGGTGTTAAGGGACAGACTGACAGAGCAAGCTCAGTGACTGGCTTAATAGTCTCCTACCACTTGAGATTCTGTGTTCTTTATTTAAAGAGAGACAGAAAGAAGAGTTCAGAGAAGAAGCCAGTGTCACAAATTAAGTTACCTGAAAGAGAAGTTGCACCTCTCTTTCCATTTTCTGACACTATTAGTGTCCGTCACCAGAAAATACAGGTGACCAAACTGCAATAAGGTTCACCAAATGGACTCCACCATGTAGCTCACCTGTTCCCCCTCATGAGATCCCGACTTCCTTATTTGATAAGAAAGGCTCCTAAACTCCCCATTCTTTTCTTTGTTAATGGGCCAAATAAACTCCTATGTTTGGGAGATAAACATATTTATAAGATACTTAACCTTAGGGTCTCCAAGTCAGGGTTATAGAATAAACTAGTCTTCCATAACCCATCATGTCCATACATCTCAAGTCCTTATCAGAGTTGTAAGCTCAATTTTCACATTTCTAGGCAGAAAATCTGCTCCTTGGCAGTCTTTAAACTTTACCCGACAACACTACACACCCTCATCCCAGGCTCCTCAATCTCTAACATCTCCATTAACACTCCAGCAAACAACAAAATATATCCACTTATCACAGTTCAATCCCACTTGAACATC
This sequence comes from Felis catus, assembly GCF_018350175.1. NCBI lineage: Eukaryota > Metazoa > Chordata > Mammalia > Carnivora > Felidae > Felis > Felis catus. The sequence goes on along the minus strand of NC_058380.1, from coordinate 62,121,314 downwards.
TACAGCCACTATCTTGATATAATCATGTTCCAAAACTGACTGAGTGTCCAACAGCAGCAAAGGTCCTCATTAGGATAGACATGTTGGCGCCAATAAGACTGAAGTTGGGTTTTAACTGCATTTTTTGTCAGTTTGGCTGGGGAGATCTGGACAGCTGGAAGTGAGCTTCTCCATCATTTTCTGTTTCTTTCTTTGTATCAGTTTTCCACCTGTGAAGCCCAACACCCCACCACCAAGTGCAGCTGCAATTCCTGCCACTTTGAAGCCTGCAAGGAGGCCAATCGGACCCCCCACCACTCCTCCGATGAGTGCACCTGCCACAGGCAGAGCTGCCAGCTTGTATTTTGCAGCCTGTAAAAAAAAAAAAAAAAAAAAAAAAAAAAAATTCAATTTAGAAATTGAGTTGAGAATATCTGCCTGTGGTGATGCGCATTTTCCTCTCATTACTCCTGGCAATGCCTCTTTAACTCCTGGTACATAATTAACCCTAGAGATTGGGGAGTGGGGGGAAGTATTCCACAGGTACTACAATTGCTCCTGATCTCAGAATTCAGAGAGATGAGCTACAAAAAGTGGACTGCTACAAATTGATTTTACTTGCAAAACAATCAATCCACTAACTATCTAGCAGGCTTATTTCAACAGTTTCAGCTGCTATAGATACCCCCAAAGCTTTTATGCTGCACAGAGATTATTCCATGCTGTATACCTGGGGTTAAAAGCAATATTCTATGGAAAACAGATGGTCCCATTCTACCCGTACGGTCACATCCTTACACTTTTGCCCCTACCAGATTCTGGCAACCGTCTACTTCACTCCCTGCACTTCTGCAAATATGCCCTTATAACACCAAAATGCCTTCTAGTGGGGCTTTGGTTTATTCTCTGAAAAATTTCTCTCCCGACAGAATGAATCTTGAGAGTAAAATATTACAACAGTCATTGATTTCTTGCACTACCTATGTGTCATTTGTTCCTTGTTTCCTTAATTGCTGGTTCCCTCCACATTAAAGAGAGCAGATCAATTGGGTTAATACTGGAGATTCCTGGGAGCCAGAGTACCATTGATTTGTCAGCAGGAGCAGAATCTTACCTTCCCCAAGTTTTTGGTTCCCTCTTCAACATTCACAGCAGCTCTGTTGACATGGTCTTCAATGCTGTCAATCTTCTCCTGCTGAGACTAGATGCAAAGGAATTATGAGTGAGCAGTCCTGCTGGGGAGCAGCAGTCAGCCAATACACAGTACTTTAATTCCTGTAATCAGGGTCCCGTGTACTGCAGCCTTGCTGTCTGAATAGTGGTTCATTAATAGTGTCTGATAAACTATGCTGAAAGTACAAATTCACTTGTATTAAAAAAAAAAAAAAGGGCGACTTAATTATTAGGTAATAAAAGGGTGGCACCTTTATAAGAAAAAGGATCTCACACTAAAATCCATTCAAACATTCAAACATATTATTCTCCAAATGAACTACTTTGTAAGAGAAGAAAAATCCAAATAAGCATTTACGTGTCATGTGGAGGTTGATGAAAAACAAAACAAAACAAAATGAAACAAAAACCTTCCTCCTAAGTTACCTTTTTTGAAGATTCAAAGATTTAAAACAGGAAAATTTCCCTTAGGAGTAAAACATGCTTAGATCCAATGAATACAAATTATTACATTTTAGGAACGAGAAGACAATATGGTTTGATCTGTCATGAAATCTTTCCACTTGTGATATGCAGTAGGGGGCTGCGGATGAATTCACTGTCCTGAGTCTCACACCTGTACACTTTAATACATTTTAAAATCATGACAAGTTAAAATATTTCCGATCAAATATATTAATAAGCCATTCTATGAAACACGGCAGCACCTGCTCTGACACGGCAACCTTGTGACTCATGGAATCTCTGGGCACAAGGAATGATTTTTCCCTGAGAGGTGTGAAGCCCCACTACATTTCTCACAAGTGGTTACTGAACTTCAGCTCAAACACCTCCAGTGACAGGAACTCATTACCTGCCACAGGAGCACATGCCCACTTTTAAAAAAGCTTTATTTAGACAATTCACCTACAATATGTGCCCATTTTAAGGGTACAGGATGATGAGTTCTGACGAATGTATAAACACCTGTAACCACCATCACATCAATATAGACTGTTCAGGTGCTTTTTCAATTCACTGAAAAAAAGAAGAGAATCCCTCTTTGGTCCCAGGTAAATCCTACTTCTACAATGACTGTGAAATAATTCAACTTTAATCCTGAAGTATTTGGCCGCTTAACTTACACCGAATCAGATGTAACACTCTTCTAACTCCAATTGTC